>NC_134406.1:60753117-61097117 GCF_038048845.1 Mixophyes fleayi
TAGGATGGAGTCTCAACAGTCATCACGGAGCTTACCTGCATGTTCCCATATGGCAGGGGCATCAGTGCCTACTCCACTTTGCGGTGAAAGATGCTCATTATAAGTTTAGGGCTTTACCCTTTGGCCTGGCTCCTCCCCAAGAGTTTTCACCAAAGTGATGGAGGGTATTCCTTCCAGAAGACAAGGTCCGTTCGGTCCATTCCAAGACCAGGGACCTACTGGCCAGGTGAGAAATCTAAATCCTTCGATGCATGAAGTTGATGGGCTCCATGATCTCAGTCTTCGAGGCGGTCCCCTTTTCACAGTTCGCAGATGTTCCAGTGGGAAATCTAACTGTCTCCTCTGTATAATATTACTCTCTCATATGTACTGGTCTTATCCCTCACTATACATTATACGCTCTCTCTTCTGTATACTGTCACATATCTGTATTATCTATCACTATACCTTTCTCCTCTGTATGATATTACTCTCTCATATGTACTGGTCTTATCCCTCACTGTACATTATTGACCGTTTCTCCTGTATTCTGTCACATATCTAATTATCTATCACTATACATTGTGTTTTCTGTATTTTATTAAATTTGTTTTCCCTATTCTTCTTTGCTATACACTATACACCTGTGTATACTGAACGCCATATATATATAATATACAGGAAGAATAAATGTTGTTGAAAATGTAAGACATAATTATGACTTAAGGCATGTTTATACTTTGTGTGATAATGATGTCTTACATTTTTATTAACATTAATTCTTAATGTAGAATATATTATTAATTCTATAATATATATTATATATTCTAGAATATACTATATTCACAAAAAGCAGGCCACTCCCAAGGTTCTCGTCCCCTCTGCTTCGCCGTCCCAAGTCAGGAGAAGCTTGAAGGGCCTTTCAGCTCAAACCTGTGGTCGGTCCCCGCAGGGGTGGGGACTCGAACCCGTGACCTGGGCCTCCCAGAGTAGCAGGATTAACGGCACGCGCCACCGTGCCAGCCAGTAATTGTCTGGAGCTCTGTGTAACTTGAAGCTGCTGAGCGGCGATGTCATAGTAATGTGATAGACAATGTGAATCAGTGCCACCTAGTGGCAGTTGCTGGGACCACAAGCAAAGCAAACATATCTCCTATTATACGTGGATTCCCGGCCTGGACACAGAGGAAATGGTCGGTCCGGCCCTTCCTTTGAGTTAATGGGGTGCATGAATTTTAAAGGCAAAAATAAATGAATGTGCATAAAAGAATAAAAATGACTGATGGTGGAGTTCCTATGTTGGTTTAACCTATGGCATCTTTATCACCTACTAACATTATGTTTGGTCATTGCAGTGATCGTTTCATTGACATCCTGTAATAAAGTTTATCAGATTGCATTGGCCCAAAGGAGAATATTGTTCTCAAGTGCCTACCTTCTCCCCAGGAAACATGCAGTGGATGGCTGTTTATAAGGACAAGCTCTGTGTCGGCTGACAGTTGGGGATCTCCTTTTTAAATATCCACGGAAGTGGAGAGCCAATAAATCTAGTAGATCCCTGTAATCCTTCCCTGGCCTGCCTGTCTCCGCAGCCTGTTGCTGTGCTCTGTGCGGTAGATCTGTGTAATTAATAATTCCTGCTTTCCTCCAGTCACATCACATATGTAATACAGGTGGTTCCAGTAGGTGGCGCTGCTCTTTGAATGCTCTAGCCATTTTACTCCTTTGGCTCTATTGCAGCTGGTTTTTGCAAGGAATTATTTGCCTTATGCCAAAAAAAAGAAGAAATTGCACATGCTTCATCCTAGTGATTATAACTAAAGAGTCTAAATTTGCAGTTCATTCAACCTCTGGAATGAGAGAGGTTTATTTACATTTGCCTCTTTTCAATGCAATGCATGTGAGACACAGCAGTTACCACAGGCAACATTCTTGTACTAATTATTTCTTATTGCCTTGGTGATCAAAGCAAATGTGAATGTTTCTCCATATTATGATTCTGTCTTTTGTTCTGTAGGTGACATGGGAATAGGGATCTCCTCAGCTCTTTTTTCCTATTGGACTGAAGTGTGTGAATTCTGTGACACGTACTAGAAGTTTTGTTAAACCTCCTGCATCTTATGTGGTAAAGTGTAAAATAGGGTTTCTCAGCCTGGGGTACATCAGACAGATCCGAGCCAATTTCAGCAAATCAGTTATACTCAAATAACAGTTTCATATACAAGTAATGAATAAAACATGCAAACACATTGTTATGGGTATTTTTTAAAAGGAACAAATGTACACACTTTAGAGCATACTTACCATCTTTTGAAAGTTGGCTTCCGGGAGCCTGCCCGGGGAGGTGGACGTGATGGGGGGTGGTGTGTACACGTACAACATGACAGAAAAAGGAAATGGGCTTTTGCAAGATCTATATTGCATTAAGTTTGCGCAAAATGTAACATAAAATTGTCTTTTGGACAGTTGGACCCGGAGGCCCTGTATGCATGGTGTGAGACGGAGTTCCGTGATGAGCGCCAGACTTAGTCTGCATCTGCTGTCATGGAAGAACCTGCTTGACTTTGTCCTCTGACAACGTCCATACTAGAACTCAAGCGGGTAATATCTCACCATGAGGTAGGTGAATCTTCTGCTTTTACTTCCACTTCACACATGTCTACTTCACAAGTGGCTTTACCCGTCTCAGGTATGTCCCATGTGGAATCTACCTTAGCGCAATCCCTTGCGTCAGCGGTGTGGATGATATAGTGTCGGTGGTCCACCAGACTTTAGGCTTTGCGAACCCAGAGATCTCACCCGCAGCTGGTTTCTTCCTCTTTAAGAGGCAGATGAAACAGGTCATTTCTTTCCCTTCATCTCCCCAGTTGATGGATATGATTTCGGAAGCCTGGAAAAAGCTCAGCGATGTTTCCATATACCAGAGAAGTTCAGGTCTCTTTATCCCTTTCCTATAGAAGAATACACAAAATGGGAAAGTATCCCAGTAGTGGACCCTCCTATTGTCCGGTTGACTAGATCCACTATTATCCCTGTATGAGGAGTAGTCTCTCTTAAAGACACCACGGACAAAAAAAATTGATTTCTTGCTCCAATCTGCCTCTGAAACGGCGGGTAGAGTTTTCAAGCCGGATATGTTCACAGCTTGGGTCAACAAGGCAGTTCAGGCTTGGACTGAGCAAATGGCCAAGGGCCTGCGGGAGGTCAGTCCACAAGATGAGTTATTGGTCCTTACTGGTCATATCCGAGAAGCATCTGATTTTCTAGCATAGGCATCCTTGGATGCTATATCAGTCACTTCAAAACTAATAGCACTCATTATAGCTGCCAGGCGCTCCATATTGCTTCGGTCTTGGTCCGCGGACGCGGATTCCAAGATAAATTTGTAAGCACTAACCTTTGATGGGATATCCCTTTTTGGAGCATGGTTAGACCAACTCATCCAGGAGGTTACTGTGGCAAAAACCCCTTTTTACCGGTTACCCAGGCCAGACCAAAACATCCCAGTTTCATGTCCTTTCGCCCCTTCAGCAATTCTCGGGGATTCCCTGCTAGAGGTCAGACTGCTCCCTCTAGTGGAGGGTTCCGTTAGGGCCGTGGACCTTCCAGACTGGGTACTGATAGACTAACAGACTCAGATTAAGCATGACAGGACTCCGTACAACGGGAATGTGGTGGGAGCTCGTCTACTGCGCTTTCAGGACAATTGGCTGAAATCATCCTCCGACTTTTGGGTTTGAGGGATGGTCACTCACAGATGTGTCATAAACATGCTCTACTTCCCTCACTGACGTTTTTCACCACAGGGCTTCCTGCCTTTCTCAGGCGCGTAGCACTTTCTTTGAGTGGCAATCCAGAATCTGTTGGATTCCCCTTTCCCCCACTGGAAAGGGGTTTGGGGTTTTACTTCAATGTCTTTCTAGTTCCAAAACCAGATGGCTCCTTCAGGCCATCCTCAACTTAAAACCCCTCAACGAACAGGTGCGAATCCTGGGTTTTAGGATGGAGTCTCAACAGTCATCACGGAGCTTACCTGCATGTTCCCATATGGCAGGGGCATCAGTGCCTACTCCACTTTGCGGTGAAAGATGCTCATTATAAGTTTAGGGCTTTACCCTTTGGCCTGGCTCCTCCCCAAGAGTTTTCACCAAAGTGATGGAGGGTATTCCTTCCAGAAGACAAGGTCCGTTCGGTCCATTCCAAGACCAGGGACCTACTGGCCAGGTGAGAAATCTAAATCCTTCGATGCATGAAGTTGATGGGCTCCATGATCTCAGTCTTCGAGGCGGTCCCCTTTTCACAGTTCGCAGATGTTCCAGTGGGAAATCTAACTGTCTCCTCTGTATAATATTACTCTCTCATATGTACTGGTCTTATCCCTCACTATACATTATACGCTCTCTCTTCTGTATACTGTCACATATCTGTATTATCTATCACTATACCTTTCTCCTCTGTATGATATTACTCTCTCATATGTACTGGTCTTATCCCTCACTGTACATTATTGACCGTTTCTCCTGTATTCTGTCACATATCTAATTATCTATCACTATACATTGTGTTTTCTGTATTTTATTAAATTTGTTTTCCCTATTCTTCTTTGCTATACACTATACACCTGTGTATACTGAACGCCATATATATATAATATACAGGAAGAATAAATGTTGTTGAAAATGTAAGACATAATTATGACTTAAGGCATGTTTATACTTTGTGTGATAATGATGTCTTACATTTTTATTAACATTAATTCTTAATGTAGAATATATTATTAATTCTATAATATATATTATATATTCTAGAATATACTATATTCACAAAAAGCAGGCCACTCCCAAGGTTCTCGTCCCCTCTGCTTCGCCGTCCCAAGTCAGGAGAAGCTTGAAGGGCCTTTCAGCTCAAACCTGTGGTCGGTCCCCGCAGGGGTGGGGACTCGAACCCGTGACCTGGGCCTCCCAGAGTAGCAGGATTAACGGCACGCGCCACCGTGCCAGCCAGTAATTGTCTGGAGCTCTGTGTAACTTGAAGCTGCTGAGCGGCGATGTCATAGTAATGTGATAGACAATGTGAATCAGTGCCACCTAGTGGCAGTTGCTGGGACCACAAGCAAAGCAAACATATCTCCTATTATACGTGGATTCCCGGCCTGGACACAGAGGAAATGGTCGGTCCGGCCCTTCCTTTGAGTTAATGGGGTGCATGAATTTTAAAGGCAAAAATAAATGAATGTGCATAAAAGAATAAAAATGACTGATGGTGGAGTTCCTATGTTGGTTTAACCTATGGCATCTTTATCACCTACTAACATTATGTTTGGTCATTGCAGTGATCGTTTCATTGACATCCTGTAATAAAGTTTATCAGATTGCATTGGCCCAAAGGAGAATATTGTTCTCAAGTGCCTACCTTCTCCCCAGGAAACATGCAGTGGGTGGCTGTTTATAAGGACAAGCTCTGTGTCGGCTGACAGTTGGGGATCTCCTTTTTAAATATCCACGGAAGTGGAGAGCCAATAAATCTAGTAGATCCCTGTAATCCTTCCCTGGCCTGCCTGTCTCCGCAGCCTGTTGCTGTGCTCTGTGCGGTAGATCTGTGTAATTAATAATTCCTGCTTTCCTCCAGTCACATCACATATGTAATACAGGTGGTTCCAGTAGGTGGCGCTGCTCTTTGAATGCTCTAGCCATTTTACTCCTTTGGCTCTATTGCAGCTGGTTTTTGCAAGGAATTATTTGCCTTCTGCCAAAAAAAAGAAGAAATTGCACATGCTTCATCCTAGTGATTATAACTAAAGAGTCTAAATTTGCAGTTCATTCAACCTCTGGAATGAGAGAGGTTTATTTACATTTGCCTCTTTTCAATGCAATGCATGTGAGACACAGCAGTTACCACAGGCAACATTCTTGTACTAATTATTTCTTATTGCCTTGGTGATCAAAGCAAATGTGAATGTTTCTCCATATTATGATTCTGTCTTTTGTTCTGTAGGTGACATGGGGATGGGGATCTCCTCAGCTCTTTTTTCCTATTGGACTGAAGTGTGTGAATTCTGTGACACGTACTAGAAGTTTTGTTAAACCTCCTGCATCTTATGTGGTAAAGTGTAAAATAGGGTTTCTCAGCCTGGGGTACATCAGACAGATCCGAGCCACTTTCAGCAAATCAGTTATACTCAAATAACAGTTTCATATACAAGTAATGAATAAAACATGCAAACACATTGTTATGGGTATTTTTTAAAAGGAACAAATGTACACACTTTAGAGCATACTTACCATCTTTTGAAAGTTGGCTTCCGGGAGCCTGCCCGGGGAGGTGGACGTGATGGGGGGTGGTGTGTACACGTACAACATGACAGAAAAAGGAAATGGGCTTTTGCAAGATCTATATTGCATTAAGTTTGCGCAAAATGTAACATAAAATTGTCTTTTGGACAGTTGGTCCCGGAGGCCCTGTATGCATGGTGTGAGACGGAGTTCCGTGATGAGCGCCAGACTTAGTCTGCATCTGCTGTCATGGAAGAACCTGCTTGACTTTGTCCTCTGACAACGTCCATACTAGAACTCAAGCGGGTAATATCTCACCATGAGGTAGGTGAATCTTCTGCTTTTACTTCCACTTCACACATGTCTACTTCACAAGTGGCTTTACCCGTCTCAGGTATGTCCCATGTGGAATCTACCTTAGCGCAATCCCTTGCGTCAGCGGTGTGGATGATATAGTGTCGGTGGTCCACCAGACTTTAGGCTTTGCGAACCCAGAGATCTCACCCGCAGCTGGTTTCTTCCTCTTTAAGAGGCAGATGAAACAGGTCATTTCTTTCCCTTCATCTCCCCAGTTGATGGATATGATTTCGGAAGCCTGGAAAAAGCTCAGCGATGTTTCCATATACCAGAGAAGTTCAGGTCTCTTTATCCCTTTCCTATAGAAGAATACACAAAATGGGAAAGTATCCCAGTAGTGGACCCTCCTATTGTCCGGTTGACTAGATCCACTATTATCCCTGTACGAGGAGTAGTCTCTCTTAAAGACACCACGGACAAAAAAATTTGATTTCTTGCTCCAATCTGCCTCTGAAACGGCGGGTAGAGTTTTCAAGCCGGATATGTTCACAGCTTGGGTCAACAAGGCAGTTCAGACTTGGACTGAGCAAATGGCCAAGGGCCTGCGGGAGGTCAGTCCACAAGATGAGTTATTGGTCCTTACTGGTCATATCAGAGAAGCATCTGATTTTCTAGCATAGGCATCCTTGGATGCTATATCAGTCACTTCAAAACTAATAGCACTCATTATAGCTGCCAGGCGCTCCATATTGCTTCGGTCTTGGTCCGCGGACGCGGATTCCAAGATAAATTTGTAAGCACTAACCTTTGATGGGATATCCCTTTTTGGAGCATGGTTAGACCAACTCATCCAGGAGGTTACTGTGGCAAAAAACCCTTTTTACCGGTTACCCAGGCCAGACCAAAACATCCCAGTTTCATGTCCTTTCGCCCCTTCAGCAATTCTCGGGGATTCCCTGCTAGAGGTCAGACTGCTCCCTCTAGTGGAGGGTTCCGTTAGGGCCGTGGACCTTCCAGACTGGGTACTGATAGACTAACAGACTCAGATTAAGCATGACAGGACTCCGTACAACGGGAATGTGGTGGGAGCTCGTCTACTGCGCTTTCAGGACAATTGGCTGAAATCATCCCCCGACTTTTGGGTTTGAGGGATGGTCACTCACAGATGTGTCATAAACATGCTCTACTTCCCTCACTGACGTTTTTCACCACAGGGCTTCCTGCCTTTCTCAGGCGCGTAGCACTTTCTTTGAGTGGCAATCCAGAATCTGTTGGATTCCCCTTTCCCCCACTGGAAAGGGGTTTGGGGTTTTACTTCAATGTCTTTCTAGTTCCAAAACCAGATGGCTCCTTCAGGCCATCCTCAACTTAAAACCCCTCAACGAACAGGTGCGAATCCTGGGTTTTAGGATGGAGTCTCAACAGTCATCACGGAGCTTACCTGCATGTTCCCATATGGCAGGGGCATCAGTGCCTACTCCACTTTGCGGTGAAAGATGCTCATTATAAGTTTAGGGCTTTACCCTTTGGCCTGGCTCCTCCCCAAGAGTTTTCACCAAAGTGATGGAGGGTATTCCTTCCAGAAGACAAGGTCCGTTCGGTCCATTCCAAGACCAGGGACCTACTGGCCAGGTGAGAAATCTAAATCCTTCGATGCATGAAGTTGATGGGCTCCATGATCTCAGTCTTCGAGGCGGTCCCCTTTTCACAGTTCGCAGATGTTCCAGTGGGAAATCTAACTGTCTCCTCTGTATAATATTACTCTCTCATATGTACTGGTCTTATCCCTCACTATACATTATACGCTCTCTCTTCTGTATACTGTCACATATCTGTATTATCTATCACTATACCTTTCTCCTCTGTATGATATTACTCTCTCATATGTACTGATCTTATCCCTCACTATACATTATACGCCCTCTCTTCTGTATACTGTCACATATCTGTATTATCTATCACTATACCTTTCTCCTCTGTATAATATTACTCTCTTATATGTACTGGTCTTATCCTACACTGTACATTATTGACCGTTTCTCCTGTATTCTGTCACATATCTAATTATCTATCACTATACATTGTGTTTTCTGTATTTTATTAAATTTGTTTTCCCTATTCTTCTTTGCTATACACTATACACCTGTGTATACTGAACGCCATATATATATAATATACAGGAAGAATAAATGTTGTTGAAAATGTAAGACATAATTATGACTTAAGGCATGTTTATACTTTGTGTGATAATGATGTCTTACATTTTTATTAACATTAATTCTTAATGTAGAATATATTATTAATTCTATAATATATATTATATATTCTAGAATATACTATATTCAGAAAAAGCAGGCCACTCCCAAGGTTCTCGTCCCCTCTGCTTCGCCGTCCCAAGTCAGGAGAAGCTTGAAGGGCCTTTCAGCTCAAACCTGTGGTCGGTCCCCGCAGGGGTGGGGACTCGAACCCGTGACCTGGGCCTCCCAGAGTAGCAGGATTAACGGCACGCGCCACCGTGCCAGCCAGTAATTGTCTGGAGCTCTGTGTAACTTGAAGCTGCTGAGCGGCGATGTCATAGTAATGTGATAGACAATGTGAATCAGTGCCACCTAGTGGCAGTTGCTGGGACCACAAGCAAAGCAAACATATCTCCTATTATACGTGGATTCCCGGCCTGGACACAGAGGAAATGGTCGGTCCGGCCCTTCCTTTGAGTTAATGGGGTGCATGAATTTTAAAGGCAAAAATAAATGAATGTGCATAAAAGAATAAAAATGACTGATGGTGGAGTTCCTATGTTGGTTTAACCTATGGCATCTTTATCACCTACTAACATTATGTTTGGTCATTGCAGTGATCGTTTCATTGACATCCTGTAATAAAGTTTATCAGATTGCATTGGCCCAAAGGAGAATATTGTTCTCAAGTGCCTACCTTCTCCCCAGGAAACATGCAGTGGATGGCTGTTTATAAGGACAAGCTCTGTGTCGGCTGACAGTTGGGGATCTCCTTTTTAAATATCCACGGAAGTGGAGAGCCAATAAATCTAGTAGATCCCTGTAATCCTTCCCTGGCCTGCCTGTCTCCGCAGCCTGTTGCTGTGCTCTGTGCGGTAGATCTGTGTAATTAATAATTCCTGCTTTCCTCCAGTCACATCACATATGTAATACAGGTGGTTCCAGTAGGTGGCGCTGCTCTTTGAATGCTCTAGCCATTTTACTCCTTTGGCTCTATTGCAGCTGGTTTTTGCAAGGAATTATTTGCCTTATGCCAAAAAAAAGAAGAAATTGCACATGCTTCATCCTAGTGATTATAACTAAAGAGTCTAAATTTGCAGTTCATTCAACCTCTGGAATGAGAAAGGTTTATTTACATTTGCCTCTTTTCAATGCAATGCATGTGAGACACAGCAGTTACCACAGGCAACATTCTTGTACTAATTATTTCTTATTGCCTTGGTGATCAAAGCAAATGTGAATGTTTCTCCATATTATGATTCTGTCTTTTGTTCTGTAGGTGACATGGGGATGGGGATCTCCTCAGCTCTTTTTTCCTATTGGACTGAAGTGTGTGAATTCTGTGACACGTACTAGAAGTTTTGTTAAACCTCCTGCATCTTATGTGGTAAAGTGTAAAATAGGGTTTCTCAGCCTGGGGTACATCAGACAGATCCGAGCCACTTTCAGCAAATCAGTTATACTCAAATAACAGTTTCATATACAAGTAATGAATAAAACATGCAAACACATTGTTATGGGTATTTTTTAAAAGGAACAAATGTACACACTTTAGAGCATACTTACCATCTTTTGAAAGTTGGCTTCCGGGAGCCTGCCCGGGGAGGTGAACGTGATGGGGGGTGGTGTGTACACGTACAACATGACAGAAAAAGGAAATGGGCTTTTGCAAGATCTATATTGCATTAAGTTTGCGCAAAATGTAACATAAAATTGTCTTTTGGACAGTTGGACCCGGAGGCCCTGTATGCATGGTGTGAGACGGAGTTCCGTGATGAGCGCCAGACTTAGTCTGCATCTGCTGTCATGGAAGAACCTGCTTGACTTTGTCCTCTGACAACGTCCATACTAGAACTCAAGCGAGTAATATCTCACCATGAGGTAGGTGAATCTTCTGCTTTTACTTCCACTTCACACATGTCTACTTCACAAGTGGCTTTACCCGTCTCAGGTATGTCCCATGTGGAATCTACCTTAGCGCAATCCCTTGCGTCAGCGGTGTGGATGATATAGTGTCGGTGGTCCACCAGACTTTAGGCTTTGCGAACCCAGAGATCTCACCCGCAGCTGGTTTCTTCCTCTTTAAGAGGCAGATGAAACAGGTCATTTCTTTCCCTTCATCTCCCCAGTTGATGGATATGATTTCGGAAGCCTGGAAAAAGCTCAGCGATGTTTCCATATACCAGAGAAGTTCAGGTCTCTTTATCCCTTTCCTATAGAAGAATACACAAAATGGGAAAGTATCCCAGTAGTGGACCCTCCTATTGTCCGGTTGACTAGATCCACTATTATCCCTGTACGAGGAGTAGTCTCTCTTAAAGACACCACGGACAAAAAAATTTGATTTCTTGCTCCAATGTGCCTCTGAAACGGCGGGTAGAGTTTTCAAGCCGGATATGTTCACAGCTTGGGTCAACAAGGCAGTTCAGACTTGGACTGAGCAAATGGCCAAGGGCCTGCGGGAGGTCAGTCCACAAGATGAGTTATTGGTCCTTACTGGTCATATCAGAGAAGCATCTGATTTTCTAGCATAGGCATCCTTGGATGCTATATCAGTCACTTCAAAACTAATAGCACTCATTATAGCTGCCAGGCGCTCCATATTGCTTCGGTCTTGGTCCGCGGACGCGGATTCCAAGATAAATTTGTAAGCACTAACCTTTGATGGGATATCTCTTTTTGGAGCATGGTTAGACCAACTCATCCAGGAGGTTACTGTGGCAAAAAACCCTTTTTACCGGTTACCCAGGCCAGACCAAAACATCCCAGTTTCATGTCCTTTCGCCCCTTCAGCAATTCTCGGGGATTCCCTGCTAGAGGTCAGACTGCTCCCTCTAGTGGAGGGTTCCGTTAGGGCCGTGGACCTTCCAGACTGGGTACTGATAGACTAACAGACTCAGATTAAGCATGACAGGACTCCGTACAACGGGAATGTGGTGGGAGCTCGTCTACTGCGCTTTCAGGACAATTGGCTGAAATCATCCCCCGACTTTTGGGTTTGAGGGATGGTCACTCACAGATGTGTCATAAACATGCTCTACTTCCCTCACTGACGTTTTTCACCACAGGGCTTCCTGCCTTTCTCAGGCGCGTAGCACTTTCTTTGAGTGGCAATCCAGAATCTGTTGGATTCCCCTTTCCCCCACTGGAAAGGGGTTTGGGGTTTTACTTCAATGTCTTTCTAGTTCCAAAACCAGATGGCTCCTTCAGGCCATCCTCAACTTAAAACCCCTCAACGAACAGGTGCGAATCCTGGGTTTTAGGATGGAGTCTCAACAGTCATCACGGAGCTTACCTGCATGTTCCCATATGGCAGGGGCATCAGTGCCTACTCCACTTTGCGGTGAAAGATGCTCATTATAAGTTTAGGGCTTTACCCTTTGGCCTGGCTCCTCCCCAAGAGTTTTCACCAAAGTGATGGAGGGTATTCCTTCCAGAAGACAAGGTCCGTTCGGTCCATTCCAAGACCAGGGACCTACTGGCCAGGTGAGAAATCTAAATCCTTCGATGCATGAAGTTGATGGGCTCCATGATCTCAGTCTTCGAGGCGGTCCCCTTTTCACAGTTCGCAGATGTTCCAGTGGGAAATCTAACTGTCTCCTCTGTATAATATTACTCTCTCATATGTACTGGTCTTATCCCTCACTATACATTATACGCTCTCTCTTCTGTATACTGTCACATATCTGTATTATCTATCACTATACCTTTCTCCTCTGTATGATATTACTCTCTCATATGTACTGATCTTATCCCTCACTATACATTATACGCCCTCTCTTCTGTATACTGTCACATATCTGTATTATCTATCACTATACCTTTCTCCTCTGTATAATATTACTCTCTTATATGTACTGGTCTTATCCTACACTGTACATTATTGACCGTTTCTCCTGTATTCTGTCACATATCTAATTATCTATCACTATACATTGTGTTTTCTGTATTTTATTAAATTTGTTTTCCCTATTCTTCTTTGCTATACACTATACACCTGTGTATACTGAACGCCATATATATATAATATACAGGAAGAATAAATGTTGTTGAAAAT
Organism: Mixophyes fleayi; assembly: GCF_038048845.1. NCBI lineage: Eukaryota > Metazoa > Chordata > Amphibia > Anura > Limnodynastidae > Mixophyes > Mixophyes fleayi. The sequence goes on from NC_134406.1 coordinate 60,765,960, forward strand.
GTAAGACATAATTATGACTTAAGGCATGTTTATACTTTGTGTGATAATGATGTCTTACATTTTTATTAACATTAATTCTTAATGTAGAATATATTATTAATTCTATAATATATATTATATATTCTAGAATATACTATATTCACAAAAAGCAGGCCACTCCCAAGGTTCTCGTCCCCTCTGCTTCGCCGTCCCAAGTCAGGAGAAGCTTGAAGGGCCTTTCAGCTCAAACCTGTGGTCGGTCCCCGCAGGGGTGGGGACTCGAACCCGTGACCTGGGCCTCCCAGAGTAGCAGGATTAACGGCACGCGCCACCGTGCCAGCCAGTAATTGTCTGGAGCTCTGTGTAACTTGAAGCTGCTGAGCGGCGATGTCATAGTAATGTGATAGACAATGTGAATCAGTGCCACCTAGTGGCAGTTGCTGGGACCACAAGCAAAGCAAACATATCTCCTATTATACGTGGATTCCCGGCCTGGACACAGAGGAAATGGTCGGTCCGGCCCTTCCTTTGAGTTAATGGGGTGCATGAATTTTAAAGGCAAAAATAAATGAATGTGCATAAAAGAATAAAAATGACTGATGGTGGAGTTCCTATGTTGGTTTAACCTATGGCATCTTTATCACCTACTAACATTATGTTTGGTCATTGCAGTGATCGTTTCATTGACATCCTGTAATAAAGTTTATCAGATTGCATTGGCCCAAAGGAGAATATTGTTCTCAAGTGCCTACCTTCTCCCCAGGAAACATGCAGTGGATGGCTGTTTATAAGGACAAGCTCTGTGTCGGCTGACAGTTGGGGATCTCCTTTTTAAATATCCACGGAAGTGGAGAGCCAATAAATCTAGTAGATCCCTGTAATCCTTCCCTGGCCTGCCTGTCTCCGCAGCCTGTTGCTGTGCTCTGTGCGGTAGATCTGTGTAATTAATAATTCCTGCTTTCCTCCAGTCACATCACATATGTAATACAGGTGGTTCCAGTAGGTGGCGCTGCTCTTTGAATGCTCTAGCCATTTTACTCCTTTGGCTCTATTGCAGCTGGTTTTTGCAAGGAATTATTTGCCTTATGCCAAAAAAAAGAAGAAATTGCACATGCTTCATCCTAGTGATTATAACTAAAGAGTCTAAATTTGCAGTTCATTCAACCTCTGGAATGAGAGAGGTTTATTTACATTTGCCTCTTTTCAATGCAATGCATGTGAGACACAGCAGTTACCACAGGCAACATTCTTGTACTAATTATTTCTTATTGCCTTGGTGATCAAAGCAAATGTGAATGTTTCTCCATATTATGATTCTGTCTTTTGTTCTGTAGGTGACATGGGGATAGGGATCTCCTCAGCTCTTTTTTCCTATTGGACTGAAGCGTGTGAATTCTGTGACACGTACTAGAAGTTTTGTTAAACCTCCTGCATCTTATGTGGAAAAGTGTAAAATAGGGTTTCTCAGCCTGGGGTACATCAGACAGATCCGAGCCAATTTCAGCAAATCAGTTATACTCAAATAACAGTTTCATATACAAGTAATGAATAAAACATGCAAACACATTGTTATGGGTATTTTTTAAAAGGAACAAATGTACACACTTTAGAGCATACTTACCATCTTTTGAAAGTTGGCTTCCGGGAGCCTGCCCGGGGAGGTGGACGTGATGGGGGGTGGTGTGTACACGTACAACATGACAGAAAAAGGAAATGGGCTTTTGCAAGATCTATATTGCATTAAGTTTGCGCAAAATGTAACATAAAATTGTCTTTTGGACAGTTGGACCCGGAGGCCCTGTATGCATGGTGTGAGACGGAGTTCCGTGATGAGCGCCAGACTTAGTCTGCATCTGCTGTCATGGAAGAACCTGCTTGACTTTGTCCTCTGACAACGTCCATACTAGAACTCAAGCGGGTAATATCTCACCATGAGGTAGGTGAATCTTCTGCTTTTACTTCCACTTCACACATGTCTACTTCACAAGTGGCTTTACCCGTCTCAGGTATGTCCCATGTGGAATCTACCTTAGCGCAATCCCTTGCGTCAGCGGTGTGGATGATATAGTGTCGGTGGTCCACCAGACTTTAGGCTTTGCGAACCCAGAGATCTCACCCGCAGCTGGTTTCTTCCTCTTTAAGAGGCAGATGAAACAGGTCATTTCTTTCCCTTCATCTCCCCAGTTGATGGATATGATTTCGGAAGCCTGGAAAAAGCTCAGCGATGTTTCCATATACCAGAGAAGTTCAGGTCTCTTTATCCCTTTCCTATAGAAGAATACACAAAATGGGAAAGTATCCCAGTAGTGGACCCTCCTATTGTCCGGTTGACTAGATCCACTATTATCCCTGTACGAGGAGTAGTCTCTCTTAAAGACACCACGGACAAAAAAATTTGATTTCTTGCTCCAATGTGCCTCTGAAACGGCGGGTAGAGTTTTCAAGCCGGATATGTTCACAGCTTGGGTCAACAAGGCAGTTCAGACTTGGACTGAGCAAATGGCCAAGGGCCTGCGGGAGGTCAGTCCACAAGATGAGTTATTGGTCCTTACTGGTCATATCAGAGAAGCATCTGATTTTCTAGCATAGGCATCCTTGGATGCTATATCAGTCACTTCAAAACTAATAGCACTCATTATAGCTGCCAGGCGCTCCATATTGCTTCGGTCTTGGTCCGCGGACGCGGATTCCAAGATAAATTTGTAAGCACTAACCTTTGATGGGATATCCCTTTTTGGAGCATGGTTAGACCAACTCATCCAGGAGGTTACTGTGGCAAAAACCCCTTTTTACCGGTTACCCAGGCCAGACCAAAACATCCCAGTTTCATGTCCTTTCGCCCCTTCAGCAATTCTCGGGGATTCCCTGCTAGAGGTCAGACTGCTCCCTCTAGTGGAGGGTTCCGTTAGGGCCGTGGACCTTCCAGACTGGGTACTGATAGACTAACAGACTCAGATTAAGCATGACAGGACTCCGTACAACGGGAATGTGGTGGGAGCTCGTCTACTGCGCTTTCAGGACAATTGGCTGAAATCATCCCCCGACTTTTGGGTTTGAGGGATGGTCACTCACAGATGTGTCATAAACATGCTCTACTTCCCTCACTGACGTTTTTCACCACAGGGCTTCCTGCCTTTCTCAGGCGCGTAGCACTTTCTTTGAGTGGCAATCCAGAATCTGTTGGATTCCCCTTTCCCCTACTGGAAAGGGGTTTGGGGTTTTACTTCAATGTCTTTCTAGTTCCAAAACCAGATGGCTCCTTCAGGCCATCCTCAACTTAAAACCCCTCAACGAACAGGTGCGAATCCTGGGTTTTAGGATGGAGTCTCAACAGTCATCACGGAGCTTACCTGCATGTTCCCATATGGCAGGGGCATCAGTGCCTACTCCACTTTGCGGTGAAAGATGCTCATTATAAGTTTAGGGCTTTACCCTTTGGCCTAGCTCCTCCCCAAGAGTTTTCACCAAAGTGATGGAGGGTATTCCTTCCAGAAGACAAGGTCCGTTCGGTCCATTCCAAGACCAGGGACCTACTGGCCAGGTGAGAAATCTAAATCCTTCGATGCATGAAGTTGATGGGCTCCATGATCTCAGTCTTCGAGGCGGTCCCCTTTTCACAGTTCGCAGATGTTCCAGTGGGAAATCTAACTGTCTCCTCTGTATAATATTACTCTCTCAGATGTACTGGTCTTATCCCTCACTATACATTATACGCTCTCTCTTCTGTATACTGTCACATATCTGTATTATCTATCACTATACCTTTCTCCTCTGTATGATATTACTCTCTCATATGTACTGGTCTTATCCCTCACTGTACATTATTGACCGTTTCTCCTGTATTCTGTCACATATCTAATTATCTATCACTATACATTGTGTTTTCTGTATTTTATTAAATTTGTTTTCCCTATTCTTCTTTGCTATACACTATACACCTGTGTATACTGAACGCCATATATATATAATATACAGGAAGAATAAATGTTGTTGAAAATGTAAGACATAATTATGACTTAAGGCATGTTTATACTTTGTGTGATAATGATGTCTTACATTTTTATTAACATTAATTCTTAATGTAGAATATATTATTAATTCTATAATATATATTATATATTCTAGAATATACTATATTCACAAAAAGCAGGCCACTCCCAAGGTTCTCGTCCCCTCTGCTTCGCCGTCCCAAGTCAGGAGAAGCTTGAAGGGCCTTTCAGCTCAAACCTGTGGTCGGTCCCCGCAGGGGTGGGGACTCGAACCCGTGACCTGGGCCTCCCAGAGTAGCAGGATTAACGGCACGCGCCACCGTGCCAGCCAGTAATTGTCTGGAGCTCTGTGTAACTTGAAGCTGCTGAGCGGCGATGTCATAGTAATGTGATAGACAATGTGAATCAGTGCCACCTAGTGGCAGTTGCTGGGACCACAAGCAAAGCAAACATATCTCCTATTATACGTGGATTCCCGGCCTGGACACAGAGGAAATGGTCGGTCCGGCCCTTCCTTTGAGTTAATGGGGTGCATGAATTTTAAAGGCAAAAATAAATGAATGTGCATAAAAGAATAAAAATGACTGATGGTGGAGTTCCTATGTTGGTTTAACCTATGGCATCTTTATCACCTACTAACATTATGTTTGGTCATTGCAGTGATCGTTTCATTGACATCCTGTAATAAAGTTTATCAGATTGCATTGGCCCAAAGGAGAATATTGTTCTCAAGTGCCTACCTTCTCCCCAGGAAACATGCAGTGGATGGCTGTTTATAAGGACAAGCTCTGTGTCGGCTGACAGTTGGGGATCTCCTTTTTAAATATCCACGGAAGTGGAGAGCCAATAAATCTAGTAGATCCCTGTAATCCTTCCCTGGCCTGCCTGTCTCCGCAGCCTGTTGCTGTGCTCTGTGCGGTAGATCTGTGTAATTAATAATTCCTGCTTTCCTCCAGTCACATCACATATGTAATACAGGTGGTTCCAGTAGGTGGCGCTGCTCTTTGAATGCTCTAGCCATTTTACTCCTTTGGCTCTATTGCAGCTGGTTTTTGCAAGGAATTATTTGCCTTATTCCAAAAAAAAGAAGAAATTGCACATGCTTCATCCTAGTGATTATAACTAAAGAGTCTAAATTTGCAGTTCATTCAACCTCTGGAATGAGAAAGGTTTATTTACATTTGCCTCTTTTCAATGCAATGCATGTGAGACACAGCAGTTACCACAGGCAACATTCTTGTACTAATTATTTCTTATTGCCTTGGTGATCAAAGCAAATGTGAATGTTTCTCCATATTATGATTCTGTCTTTTGTTCTGTAGGTGACATGGGAATAGGGATCTCCTCAGCTCTTTTTTCCTATTGGACTGAAGTGTGTGAATTCTGTGACACGTACTAGAAGTTTTGTTAAACCTCCTGCATCTTATGTGGTAAAGTGTAAAATAGGGTTTCTCAGCCTGGGGTACATCAGACCGATCCGAGCCAATTTCAGCAAATCAGTTATACTCAAATAACAGTTTCATATACAAGTAATGAATAAAACATGCAAACACATTGTTATGGGTATTTTTTAAAAGGAACAAATGTACACACTTTAGAGCATACTTACCATCTTTTGAAAGTTGGCTTCCGGGAGCCTGCCCGGGGAGGTGGACGTGATGGGGGGTGGTGTGTACACGTACAACATGACAGAAAAAGGAAATGGGCTTTTGCAAGATCTATATTGCATTAAGTTTGCGCAAAATGTAACATAAAATTGTCTTTTGGACAGTTGGACCCGGAGGCCCTGTATGCATGGTGTGAGACGGAGTTCCGTGATGAGCGCCAGACTTAGTCTGCATCTGCTGTCATGGAAGAACCTGCTTGACTTTGTCCTCTGACAACGTCCATACTAGAACTCAAGCGGGTAATATCTCACCATGAGGTAGGTGAATCTTCTGCTTTTACTTCCACTTCACACATGTCTACTTCACAAGTGGCTTTACCCGTCTCAGGTATGTCCCATGTGGAATCTACCTTAGCGCAATCCCTTGCGTCAGCGGTGTGGATGATATAGTGTCGGTGGTCCACCAGACTTTAGGCTTTGCGAACCCAGAGATTTCACCCGCAGCTGGTTTCTTCCTCTTTAAGAGGCAGATGAAACAGGTCATTTCTTTCCCTTCATCTCCCCAGTTGATGGATATGATTTCGGAAGCCTGGAAAAAGCTCAGCGATGTTTCCATATACCAGAGAAGTTCAGGTCTCTTTATCCCTTTCCTATAGAAGAATACACAAAATGGGAAAGTATCCCAGTAGTGGACCCTCCTATTGTCCGGTTGACTAGATCCACTATTATCCCTGTACGAGGAGTAGTCTCTCTTAAAGACACCACGGACAAAAAAATTTGATTTCTTGCTCCAATCTGCCTCTGAAACGGCGGGTAGAGTTTTCAAGCCGGATATGTTCACAGCTTGGGTCAACAAGGCAGTTCAGGCTTGGACTGAGCAAATGGCCAAGGGCCTGCGGGAGGTCAGTCCACAAGATGAGTTATTGGTCCTTACTGGTCATATCCGAGAAGCATCTGATTTTCTAGCATAGGCTTCCTTGGATGCTATATCAGTCACTTCAAAACTAATAGCACTCATTATAGCTGCCAGGCGCTCCATATTGCTTCGGTCTTGGTCCGCGGACGCGGATTCCAAGATAAATTTGTAAGCACTAACCTTTGATGGGATATCCCTTTTTGGAGCATGGTTAGACCAACTCATCCAGGAGGTTACTGTGGCAAAAACCCCTTTTTACCGGTTACCCAGGCCAGACCAAAACATCCCAGTTTCATGTCCTTTCGCCCCTTCAGCAATTCTCGGGGATTCCCTGCTAGAGGTCAGACTGCTCCCTCTAGTGGAGGGTTCCGTTAGGGCCGTGGACCTTCCAGACTGGGTACTGATAGACTAACAGACTCAGATTAAGCATGACAGGACTCCGTACAACGGGAATGTGGTGGGAGCTCGTCTACTGCGCTTTCAGGACAATTGGCTGAAATCATCCTCCGACTTTTGGGTTTGAGGGATGGTCACTCACAGATGTGTCATAAACATGCTCTACTTCCCTCACTGACGTTTTTCACCACAGGGCTTCCTGCCTTTCTCAGGCGCGTAGCACTTTCTTTGAGTGGCAATCCAGAATCTGTTGGATTCCCCTTTCCCCCACTGGAAAGGGGTTTGGGGTTTTACTTCAATGTCTTTCTAGTTCCAAAACCAGATGGCTCCTTCAGGCCATCCTCAACTTAAAACCCCTCAACGAACAGGTGCGAATCCTGGGTTTTAGGATGGAGTCTCAACAGTCATCACGGAGCTTACCTGCATGTTCCCATATGGCAGGGGCATCAGTGCCTACTCCACTTTGCGGTGAAAGATGCTCATTATAAGTTTAGGGCTTTACCCTTTGGCCTGACTCCTCCCCAAGAGTTTTCACCAAAGTGATGGAGGGTATTCCTTCCAGAAGACAAGGTCCGTTCGGTCCATTCCAAGACCAGGGACCTACTGGCCAGGTGAGAAATCTAAATCCTTCGATGCATGAAGTTGATGGGCTCCATGATCTCAGTCTTCGAGGCGGTCCCCTTTTCACAGTTCGCAGATGTTCCAGTGGGAAATCTAACTGTCTCCTCTGTATAATATTACTCTCTCATATGTACTGGTCTTATCCCTCACTATACATTATACGCTCTCTCTTCTGTATACTGTCACATATCTGTATTATCTATCACTATACCTTTCTCCTCTGTATGATATTACTCTCTCATATGTACTGGTCTTATCCCTCACTATACATTATACGCTCTCTCTTCTGTATACTGTCACATATCTGTATTATCTATCACTATACCTTTCTCCTCTGTATAATATTACTCTCTTATATGTACTGGTCTTATCCCTCACTGTACATTATTGACCGTTTCTCCTGTATTCTGTCACATATCTAATTATCTATCACTATACATTGTGTTTTCTGTATTTTACTAAATTTGTTTTCCCTATTCTTCTTTGCTATACACTATACACCTGTGTATACTGAACGCCATATATATATAATATACAGGAAGAATAAATGTTGTTGAAAATGTAAGACATAATTATGACTTAAGGCATGTTTATACTTTGTGTGATAATGATGTCTTACATTTTTATTAACATTAATTCTTAATGTAGAATATATTATTAATTCTATAATATATATTATATATTCTAGAATATACTATATTCACAAAAAGCAGGCCACTCCCAAGGTTCTCGTCCCCTCTGCTTCGCCGTCCCAAGTCAGGAGAAGCTTGAAGGGCCTTTCAGCTCAAACCTGTGGTCGGTCCCCGCAGGGGTGGGGACTCGAACCCGTGACCTGGGCCTCCCAGAGTAGCAGGATTAACGGCACGCGCCACCGTGCCAGCCAGTAATTGTCTGGAGCTCTGTGTAACTTGAAGCTGCCGAGTGGCGATGTCATAGTAATGTGATAGACAATGTGAATCAGTGCCACCTAGTGGCAGTTGCTGGGACCACAAGCAAAGCAAACATATCTCCTATTATACGTGGATTCCCGGCCTGGACACAGAGGAACTGGTCGGTCCGGCCCTTCCTTTGAGTTAATGGGGTGCATGAATTTTAAAGGCAAAAATAAATGAATGTGCATAAAAGAATAAAAATGACTGATGGTGGAGTTCCTATGTTGGTTTAACCTATGGCATCTTTATCACCTACTAACATTATGTTTGGTCATTGCAGTGATCGTTTCATTGACATCCTGTAATAAAGTTTATCAGATTGCATTGGCCCAAAGGAGAATATTGTTCTCAAGTGCCTACCTTCTCCCCAGGAAACATGCAGTGGATGGCTGTTTATAAGGACAAGCTCTGTGTCGGCTGACAGTTGGGGATCTCCTTTTTAAATATCCACGGAAGTGGAGAGCCAATAAATCTAGTAGATCCCTGTAATCCTTCCCTGGCCTGCCTGTCTCCGCAGCCTGTTGCTGTGCTCTGTGCGGTAGATCTGTGTAATTAATAATTCCTGCTTTCCTCCAGTCACATCACATATGTAATACAGGTGGTTCCAGTAGGTGGCGCTGCTCTTTGAATGCTCTAACCATTTTACTCCTTTGGCTCTATTGCAGCTGGTTTTTGCAAGGAATTATTTGCCTTATGCCAAAAAAAAGAAGAAATTGCACATGCTTCATCCTAGTGATTATAACTAAAGAGTCTAAATTTGCAGTTCATTCAACCTCTGGAATGAGAGAGGTTTATTTACATTTGCCTCTTTTCAATGCAATGCATGTGAGACACAGCAGTTACCACAGGCAACATTCTTGTACTAATTATTTCTTATTGCCTTGGTGATCAAAGCAAATGTGAATGTTTCTCCATATTATGATTCTGTCTTTTGTTCTGTAGGTGACATGGGGATAGGGATCTCCTCAGCTCTTTTTTCCTATTGGACTGAAGCGTGTGAATTCTGTGACACGTACTAGAAGTTTTGTTAAACCTCCTGCATCTTATGTGGTAAAGTGTAAAATAGGGTTTCTCAGCCTGGGGTACATCAGACAGATCCGAGCCAATTTCAGCAAATCAGTTATACTCAAATAACAGTTTCATATACAAGTAATGAATAAAACATGCAAACACATTGTTATGGGTATTTTTTAAAAGGAACAAATGTACACACTTTAGAGCATACTTACCATCTTTTGAAAGTTGGCTTCCGGGAGCCTGCCCGGGGAGGTGGACGTGATGGGGGGTGGTGTGTACACGTACAACATGACAGAAAAAGGAAATGGGCTTTTGCAAGATCTATATTGCATTAAGTTTGCGCAAAATGTAACATAAAATTGTCTTTTGGACAGTTGGACCCGGAGGCCCTGTATGCATGGTGTGAGACGGAGTTCCGTGATGAGCGCCAGACTTAGTCTGCATCTGCTGTCATGGAAGAACCTGCTTGACTTTGTCCTCTGACAACGTCCATACTAGAACTCAAGCGGGTAATATCTCACCATGAGGTAGGTGAATCTTCTGCTTTTACTTCCACTTCACACATGTCTACTTCACAAGTGGCTTTACCCGTCTCAGGTATGTCCCATGTGGAATCTACCTTAGCGCAATCCCTTGCGTCAGCGGTGTGGATGATATAGTGTCGGTGGTCCACCAGACTTTAGGCTTTGCGAACCCAGAGATCTCACCCGCAGCTGGTTTCTTCCTCTTTAAGAGGCAGATGAAACAGGTCATTTCTTTCCCTTCATCTCCCCAGTTGATGGATATGATTTCGGAAGCCTGGAAAAAGCTCAGCGATGTTTCCATATACCAGAGAAGTTCAGGTCTCTTTATCCCTTTCCTATAGAAGAATACACAAAATGGGAAAGTATCCCAGTAGTGGACCCTCCTATTGTCCGGTTGACTAGATCCACTATTATCCCTGTACGAGGAGTAGTCTCTCTTAAAGACACCACGGACAAAAAAATTTGATTTCTTGCTCCAATCTGCCTCTGAAACGGCGGGTAGAGTTTTCAAGCCGGATATGTTCACAGCTTGGGTCAACAAGGCAGTTCAGGCTTGGACTGAGCAAATGGCCAAGGGCCTGCGGGAGGTCAGTCCACAAGATGAGTTATTGGTCCTTACTGGTCATATCCGAGAAGCATCTGATTTTCTAGCATAGGCATCCTTGGATGCTATATCAGTCACTTCAAAACTAATAGCACTCATTATAGCTGCCAGGCGCTCCATATTGCTTCGGTCTTGGTCCGCGGACGCGGATTCCAAGATAAATTTGTAAGCACTAACCTTTGATGGGATATCCCTTTTTGGAGCATGGTTAGACCAACTCATCCAGGAGGTTACTGTGGCAAAAACCCCTTTTTACCGGTTACCCAGGCCAGACCAAAACATCCCAGTTTCATGTCCTTTCGCCCCTTCAGCAATTCTCGGGGATTCCCTGCTAGAGGTCAGACTGCTCCCTCTAGTGGAGGGTTCCGTTAGGGCCGTGGACCTTCCAGACTGGGTACCGATAGACTAACAGACTCAGATTAAGCATGACAGGACTCCGTACAACGGGAATGTGGTGGGAGCTCGTCTACTGCGCTTTCAGGACAATTGGCTGAAATCATCCCCCGACTTTTGGGTTTGAGGGATGGTCACTCACAGATGTGTCATAAACATGCTCTACTTCCCTCACTGACGTTTTTCACCACAGGGCTTCCTGCCTTTCTCAGGCGCGTAGCACTTTCTTTGAGTGGCAATCCAGAATCTGTTGGATTCCCCTTTCCCCCACTGGAAAGGGGTTTGGGGTTTTACTTCAATGTCTTTCTAGTTCCAAAACCAGATGGCTCCTTCAGGCCATCCTCAACTTAAAACCCCTCAACGAACAGGTGCGAATCCTGGGTTTTAGGATGGAGTCTCAACAGTCATCACGGAGCTTACCTGCATGTTCCCATATGGCAGGGGCATCAGTGCCTACTCCACTTTGCGGTGAAAGATGCTCATTATAAGTTTAGGGCTTTACCCTTTGGCCTGGCTCCTCCCCAAGAGTTTTCACCAAAGTGATGGAGGGTATTCCTTCCAGAAGACAAGGTCCGTTCGGTCCATTCCAAGACCAGGGACCTACTGGCCAGGTGAGAAATCTAAATCCTTCGATGCATGAAGTTGATGGGCTCCATGATCTCAGTCTTCGAGGCGGTCCCCTTTTCACAGTTCGCAGATGTTCCAGTGGGAAATCTAACTGTCTCCTCTGTATAATATTACTCTCTCATATGTACTGGTCTTATCCCTCACTATACATTATACGCTCTCTCTTCTGTATACTGTCACATATCTGTATTATCTATCACTATACCTTTCTCCTCTGTATGATATTACTCTCTCATATGTACTGGTCTTATCCCTCACTATACATTATACGCCCTCTCTTCTGTATACTGTCACATATCTGTATTATCTATCACTATACCTTTCTCCTCTGTATGATATTACTCTCTCATATGTACTGGTCTTATCCCTCACTATACATTATACGCTCTCTCTTCTGTATACTGTCACATATCTGTATTATCTATCACTATACCTTTCTCCTCTGTATGATATTACTCTCTCATATGTACTGGTCTTATCCCTCACTATACATTATACGCTCTCTCTTCTGTATACTGTCACATATCTGTATTATCTATCACTATACCTTTCTCCTCTGTATAATATTACTCTCTTATATGTACTGGTCTTATCCCTCACTGTACATTATTGACCGTTTCTCCTGTATTCTGTCACATATCTAATTATCTATCACTATACATTGTGTTTTCTGTATTTTATTAAATTTGTTTTCCCTATTCTTCTTTGCTATACACTATACACCTGTGTATACTGAACGCCATATATATATAATATACAGGAAGAATAAATGTTGTTGAAAATGTAAGACATAATTATGACTTAAGGCATGTTTATACTTTGTGTGATAATGATGTCTTACATTTTTATTAACATTAATTCTTAATGTAGAATATATTATTAATTCTATAATATATATTATATATTCTAGAATATACTATATTCACAAAAAGCAGGCCACTCCCAAGGTTCTCGTCCCCTCTGCTTCGCCGTCCCAAGTCAGGAGAAGCTTGAAGGGCCTTTCAGCTCAAACCTGTGGTCGGTCCCCGTGACCTGGGCCTCCCAGAGTAGCAGGATTAACGGCACGCGCCACCGTGCCAGCCAGTAATTGTCTGGAGCTCTGTGTAACTTGAAGCTGCCGAGTGGCGATGTCATAGTAATGTGATAGACAATGTGAATCAGTGCCTCCTAGTGGCAGTTGCTGGGACCACAGCAAAGCAAACATATCTCCTATTATACGTGGATTCCCGGCCTGGACACAGAGGAACTGGTCGGTCCGGCCCTTCCTTTGAGTTAATGGGGTGCATGAATTTTAAAGGCAAAAATAAATGAATGTGCATAAAAGAATAAAAATGACTGATGGTGGAGTTCCTATGTTGGTTTAACCTATGGCATCTTTATCACCTACTAACATTATGTTTGGTCATTGCAGTGATCGTTTCATTGACATCCTGTAATAAAGTTTATCAGATTGCATTGGCCCAAAGGAGAATATTGTTCTCAAGTGCCTACCTTCTCCCCAGGAAACATGCAGTGGATGGCTGTTTATAAGGACAAGCTCTGTGTCTGCTGACAGTTGGGGATCTCCTTTTTAAATATCCACGGAAGTGGAGAGCCAATAAATCTAGTAGATCCCTGTAATCCTTCCCTGGCCTGCCTGTCTCCGCAGCCTGTTGCTGTGCTCTGTGCGGTAGATCTGTGTAATTAATAATTCCTGCTTTCCTCCAGTCACATCACATATGTAATACAGGTGGTTCCAGTAGGTGGCGCTGCTCTTTGAATGCTCTAGCCATTTTACTCCTTTGGCTCTATTGCAGCTGGTTTTTGCAAGGAATTATTTGCCTTATGCCAAAAAAAAGAAGAAATTGCACATGCTTCATCCTAGTGATTATAACTAAAGAGTCTAAATTTGCAGTTCATTCAACCTCTGGAATGAGAGAGGTTTATTTACATTTGCCTCTTTTCAATGCAATGCATGTGAGACACAGCAGTTACCACAGGCAACATTCTTGTACTAATTATTTCTTATTGCCTTGGTGATCAAAGCAAATGTGAATGTTTCTCCATATTATGATTCTGTCTTTTGTTCTGTAGGTGACATGGGGATAGGGATCCCCTCAGCTCTTTTTTCCTATTGGACTGAAGTGTGTGAATTCTGTGACACGTACTAGAAGTTTTGTTAAACCTCCTGCATCTTATGTGGTAAAGTGTAAAATAGGGTTTCTCAGCCTGGGGTACATCAGACAGATCCGAGCCAATTTCAGCAAATCAGTTATACTCAAATAACAGTTTCATATACAAGTAATGAATAAAACATGCAAACACATTGTTATGGGTATTTTTTAAAAGGAACAAATGTACACACTTTAGAGCATACTTACCATCTTTTGAAAGTTGGCTTCCGGGAGCCTGCCCGGGGAGGTGGACGTGATGGGGGGTGGTGTGTACACGTACAACATGACAGAAAAAGGAAATGGGCTTTTGCAAGATCTATATTGCATTAAGTTTGCGCAAAAAGCGGTGGGTAGAGTTTTCAAGCCGGATATGTTCACAGCTTGGGTCAACAAGGCAGTTCAGGCTTGGACTGAGCAAATGGCCAAGGGCCTGCGGGAGGTCAGTCCACAAGATGAGTTATTGGTCCTTACTGGTCATATCAGAGAAGCATCTGATTTTCTAGCATAGGCATCCTTGGATGCTATATCAGTCACTTCAAAACTAATAGCACTCATTATAGCTGCCAGGCGCTCCATATTGCTTCGGTCTTGGTCCGCGGACGCGGATTCCAAGAGAAATTTGTAAGCACTAACCTTTGATGGGATATCCCTTTTTGGAGCATGGTTAGACCAACTCATCCAGGAGGTTACTGTGGCAAAAACCCCTTTTTACCGGTTACCCAGGCCAGACCAAAACATCCCAGTTTCATGTCCTTTTGCCCCTTCAGCAATTCTCGGGGATCCCCTGCTAGAGGTCAGACTGCTCCCTCTAGTGGAGGGTTCTGTTAGGGCCGTGGGCCTTCCAGACTGGGTACCGATAGACTAACAGACTCAGATTAAGCATGACAGGACTCCGTACAACGGGAATGTGGTGGGAGCTCGTCTACTGCGCTTTCAGGACAATTGGCTGAAATCATCCTCCGACTTTTGGGTTTGAGGGATGGTCACTCACAGATGTGTCATAAACATGCTCTACTTCCCTCACTGACGTTTTTCACCACAGGGCTTCCTGCCTTTCTCAGGCGCGTAGCACTTTCTTTGAGTGGCAATCCAGAATCTGTTGGATTCCCCTTTCCCCCACTGGAAAGGGGTTTGGGGTTTTACTTCAATGTCTTTCTAGTTCCAAAACCAGATGGCTCCTTCAGGCCATCCTCCACTTAAAACCCCTCAACGAACAGGTGCGAATCCTGGGTTTTAGGATGGAGTCTCAACAGTCATCACGGAGCTTACCTGCATGTTCCCATATGGCAGGGGCATCAGTGCCTACTCCACTTTGCGGTGAAAGATGCTCATTATCAGTTTAGGGCTTTACCCTTTGGCCTGGCTCCTCCCCAAGAGTTTTCACCAAAGTGATGGAGGGTATTCCTTCCAGAAGACAAGGTCCGTTCGGTCCAGTCCAAGACCAGAGACCTACTGGCCAGGTGAGAAATCTAAATCCTTCGATGCATGAAGTTGATGGGCTCCATGATCTCAGTCTTCGAGGCGGTCCCCTTTTCACAGTTCGCAGATGTTCCAGTGGGAAATCTAACTGTCTCCTCTGTATAATATTACTCTCTCATATGTACTGGTCTTATCCCTCACTATACATTATACGCCCTCTCTTCTGTATACTGTCACATATCTGTATTATCTATCACTATACCTTTCTCCTCTGTATGATATTACTCTCTCATATGTACTGGTGTTATCCCTCACTATACATTATACGCCCTCTCTTCAGTATACTGTCACATATCTGTATTATCTATCACTATACCTTTCTCCTCTGTATGATATTACTCTCTTATATGTACTGGTCTTATCCCTCACTGTACATTATTGACCGTTTCTCCTGTATACTGTCACATATCTAATTATCTATCACTATACATTGTGTTTTCTGTATTTTATTAAATTTGTTTTCCCTATTCTTCTTTGCTATACACTATACACCTGTGTATACTGAACGCCATATATATATAATATACAGGAAGAATAAATGTTGTTGAAAATGTAAGACTAATTATCACTTAAGGCATGTTTATACTTTGTGTGATAATGATGTCTTACATTTTTATTAACATTAATTCTTAATGTAGAATATATTATTAATTTTATAATATATATTATATATTCTAGAATATACTATATTCACAAAAAGCAGGCCACTCCCAAGGTTCTCGTCCCTTCCTGTTTTGCCGTCCCAATTCAGGAGAAGCTTGAAGGGCCTTTCAGCTCAAACCTGTGGTCGGACCCCCACAGGGGTGGGGACTCGAACCCGTGACCTGGGCCTCCCAGAGTAGCAGGATTAACGGCACGCGCCACCGTGCCAGCCAGTAATTGTCTAGAGCTCTGTGTAACTTGAAGCTGCTGAGCGGCGATGTCATAGTAATGTGATAGACAATGTGAATCAGTGCCACCTAGTGGCAGTTGCTGGGACCACAAGCAAAGCAAATATATCTCCTATTATACGTAGATTCCCGGCCTGGACACAGAGGAAATGGTCGGTCCGGCCCTTCCTTTGAGTTAATGGGGTGCATGAATTTTAAAGGCAAAAATAAATGAATGTTCATAAAAGAATAAAAATGACTGATGGTGCAGTTCCTATGTTGGTTTAACTTATGGCATCTTTATCACCTACTAACATTATGTTTGGTCATTGCAGTGATCGTTTCATTGACATCCTGTAATAAAGTTTATCAGATTGCATTGGCCCAAAGGAGAATATTGTTCTCAAGTAACTACCTTCTCCCCAGGAAACATGCAGTGGATGGCTGTTTATAAGGACAAGCTCTGTGTCGGCTGACAGTTGGGGATCTCCTTTTTAAATATCCACGGAAGTGGAGAGCCAATAAATCTAGTTGATCCCTGTAATCCTTCCCTGGCCTGCCTGTCTCCGCAGCCTGTTGCTGTGCTCTGTGCGGTAGATCTGTGTAATTAATAATTCCTGCTTTCCTCCAGTCACATCACATATGTAATACAGGTGGTTCCAGTAGGTGGCGCTGCTCTTTGAATGCTCTAACCATTTTACTCCTTTGGCTCTATTGCAGCTGGTTTTTGCAAGGAATTATTTGCCTTATGCCAAAAAAAAGAAGAAATTGCACATGCTTCATCCTAGTGATTATAACTAAAGAGTCTAAATTTGCAGTTCATTCAACCTCTGGAATGAGAGAGGTTTATTTACATTTGCCTCTTTTCAATGCAATGCATGTGAGACACAGCAGTTACCACAGGCAACATTCTTGTACTAATTATTTCTTATTGCCTTGGTGATCAAAGCAAATGTGAATGTTTCTCCATATTATGATTCTGTCTTTTGTTCTGTAGGTGACATGGGGATAGGGATCTCCTCAGCTCTTTTTTCCTATTGGACTGAAGTGTGTGAATTCTGTGACACGTACTAGAAGTTTTGTTAAACCTCCTGCATCTTATGTGGTAAAGTGTAAAATAGGGTTTCTCAGCCTGGGGTACATCAGACAGATCCGAGCCAATTTCAGCAAATCAGTTATACTCAAATAACAGTTTCATATACAAGTAATGAATAAAACATGCAAACACATTGTTATGGGTATTTTTTAAAAGGAACAAATGTACACACTTTAGAGCATACTTACCATCTTTTGAAAGTTGGCTTCCGGGAGCCTGCCCGGGGAGGTGGACGTGATGGGGGGTGGTGTGTACACGTACAACATGACAGAAAAAGGAAATGGGCTTTTGCAAGATCTATATTGCATTAAGTTTGCGCAAAATGTAACATAAAATTGTCTTTTGGACAGTTGGACCCGGAGGCCCTGTATGCATGGTGTGAGACGGAGTTCCGTGATGAGCGCCAGACTTAGTCTGCATCTGCTGTCATGGAAGAACCTGCTTGACTTTGTCCTCTGACACTGTCCATACTAGAACTCAAGCGGGTAATATCTCACCATGAGGTAGGTGAATCTTCTGCTTTTACTTCCACTTCACACATGTCTACTTCACAAGTGGCTTTACCCGTCTCAGGTATATCCCATGTGGAATCTACCTTAGCGCAATCCCTTGCGTCAGCGGTGTGGATGATATAGTGTTGGTGGTCCGCCAGACTTTAGGCTTTGCGAACCCAGAGATCTCACGCGCAGCTGGTTTCTTCCTCTTTAAGAGGCAGATGAAACAGGTCATTTCTTTCCCTTCATCTCCCCAGTTGATGGATATGATTTCGGAAGCCTGGAAAAAGCTCAGCGATGTTTCCATATACCAGAGAAGTTCAGGTCTCTTAATCCCTTTCCTATAGAAGAATACACAAAATGGGAAAGTATCCCAGTAGTGGACCCTCCTATTGTTCGGTTGACTAGATCCACTATTATCCCTGTACGAGGAGTAGTCTCTCTTAAAGACACCACGGACAAAAAAATTTGATTTCTTGCTCCAATCTGCCTTTGAAGCGGTGGGTAGAGTTTTCAAGCCGGATATGTTCACAGCTTGGGTCAACAAGGCAGTTCAGGCTTGGACTGAGCAAATGGCCAAGCGCCTGCGGGAGGTCAGTCCACAAGATGAGTTATTGGTCCTTACTGGTCATATCAGAGAAGCATCTGATTTTCTAGCATAAGCATCCTTGGATGCTATATCAGTCACTTCAAAACTAATAGCACTCATTATAGCTGCCAGGCGCTCCATATTGCTTCGGTCTTGGTCCGCGGACGCGGATTCCAAGAGAAATTTGTAAGCACTAACCTTTGATGGGATATCCCTTTTTGGAGCATGGTTAGACCAACTCATCCAGGAGGTTACTGTGGCAAAACCCCCTTTTTACCGGTTACCCAGGCCAGACCAAAACATCCCAGTTTCATGTCCTTTCGCCCCTTCAGCAATTCTCGGGGATCCCCTGCTAGAGGTCAGACTGCTCCCTCTAGTGGAGGGTTCTGTTAGGGCCGTGGACCTTCCAGACTGGGTACCGATAGACTAACAGACTCAGATTAAGCATGACAGGACTCCGTACAACGGGAATGTGGTGGGAGCTCGTCTACTGCGCTTTCAGGACAATTGGCTGAAATCATCCTCCGACTTTTGGGTTTGAGGGATGGTCACTCACAGATGTGTCATAAACATGCTCTACTTCCCTCACTGACGTTTTTCACCACAGGGCTTCCTGCCTTTCTCAGGCGCGTAGCACTTTCTTTGAGTGGCAATCCAGAATCTGTTGGATTCCCCTTTCCCCCACTGGAAAGGGGTTTGGGGTTTTACTTCAATGTCTTTCTAGTTCCAAAACCAGATGGCTCCTTCAGGCCATCCTCCACTTAAAACCCCTCAACGAACAGGTGCGAATCCTGGGTTTTAGGATGGAGTCTCAACAGTCATCACGGAGCTTACCTGCATGTTCCCATATGGCAGGGGCATCAGTGCCTACTCCACTTTGCAGTGAAAGATGCTCATTATCAGTTTAGGGCTTTACCCTTTGGCCTGGCTCCTCCCCAAGAGTTTTCACCAAAGTGATGGAGGGTATTCCTTCCAGAAGACAAGGTCCGTTCGGTCCAGTCCAAGACCAGGGACCTACTGGCCAGGTGAGAAATCTAAATCCTTCGATGCATGAAGTTGATGGGCTCCATGATCTCAGTCTTCGAGGCGGTCCCCTTTTCACAGTTCGCAGATGTTCCAGTGGGAAATCTAACTGTCTCCTCTGTATAATATTACTCTCTCATATGTACTGGTCTTATCCCTCACTATACATTATACGCCCTCTCTTCTGTATACTGTCACATATCTGTATTATCTATCACTATACCTTTCTCCTCTGTATGATATTACTCTCTCATATGTACTGGTGTTATCCCTCACTATACATTATACGCCCTCTCTTCTGTATACTGTCACATATCTGTATTATCTATCACTATACCTTTCTCCTCTGTATAATATTACTCTCTTATATGTACTGGTCTTATCCCTCACTGTACATTATTGACCGTTTCTCCTGTATACTGTCACATATCTAATTATCTATCACTATACATTGTGTTTTCTGTATTTTATTAAATTTGTTTTCCCTATTCTTCTTTGCTATACACTATACACCTGTGTATACTGAACGCCATATATATATAATATACAGGAAGAATAAATGTTGTTGAAAATGTAAGACTAATTATCACTTAAGGCATGTTTATACTTTGTGTGATAATGATGTCTTACATTTTTATTAACATTAATTCTTAATGTAGAATATATTATTAATTTTATAATATATATTATATATTCTAGAATATACTATATTCACAAAAAGCAGGCCACTCCCAAGGTTCTCGTCCCTTCCTGTTTTGCCGTCCCAATTCAGGAGAAGCTTGAAGGGCCTTTCAGCTCAAACCTGTGGTCGGACCCCCACAGGGGTGGGGACTCGAACCCGTGACCTGGGCCTCCCAGAGTAGCAGGATTAACGGCACGCGCCACCGTGCCAGCCAGTAATTGTCTAGAGCTCTGTGTAACTTGAAGCTGCTGAGCGGCGATGTCATAGTAATGTGATAGACAATGTGAATCAGTGCCACCTAGTGGCAGTTGCTGGGACCACAAGCAAAGCAAATATATCTCCTATTATACGTAGATTCCCGGCCTGGACACAGAGGAAATGGTCGGTCCGGCCCTTCCTTTGAGTTAATGGGGTGCATGAATTTTAAAGGCAAAAATAAATGAATGTTCATAAAAGAATAAAAATGACTGATGGTGCAGTTCCTATGTTGGTTTAACTTATGGCATCTTTATCACCTACTAACATTATGTTTGGTCATTGCAGTGATCGTTTCATTGACATCCTGTAATAAAGTTTATCAGATTGCATTGGCCCAAAGGAGAATATTGTTCTCAAGTGCCTACCTTCTCCCCAGGAAACATGCAGTGGATGGCTGTTTATAAGGACAAGCTCTGTGTCGGCTGACAGTTGGGGATCTCCTTTTTAAATATCCACGGAAGTGGAGAGCCAATAAATCTAGTAGATCCCTGTAATCCTTCCCTGGCCTGCCTGTCTCCGCAGCCTGTTGCTGTGCTCTGTGCGGTAGATCTGTGTAATTAATAATTCCTGCTTTCCTCCAGTCACATCACATATGTAATACAGGTGGTTCCAGTAGGTGGCGCTGCTCTTTGAATGCTCTAGCCATTTTACTCCTTTGGCTCTATTGCAGCTGGTTTTTGCAAGGAATTATTTGCCTTATGCCAAAAAAAAGAAGAAATTGCACATGCTTCATCCTAGTGATTATAACTAAAGAGTCTAAATTTGCAGTTCATTCAACCTCTGGAATGAGAGAGGTTTATTTACATTTGCCTCTTTTCAATGCAATGCATGTGAGACACAGCAGTTACCACAGGCAACATTCTTGTACTAATTATTTCTTATTGCCTTGGTGATCAAAGCAAATGTGAATGTTTCTCCATATTATGATTCTGTCTTTTGTTCTGTAGGTGACATGGGGATAGGGATCTCCTCAGCTCTTTTTTCCTATTGGACTGAAGTGTGTGAATTCTGTGACACGTACTAGAAGTTTTGTTAAACCTCCTGCATCTTATGTGGTAAAGTGTAAAATAGGGTTTCTCAGCCTGGGGTACATCAGACAGATCCGAGCCACTTTCAGCAAATCAGTTATACTCAAATAACAGTTTCATATACAAGTAATGAATAAAACATGCAAACACATTGTTATGGGTATTTTTTAAAAGGAACAAATGTACACACTTTAGAGCATACTTACCATCTTTTGAAAGTTGGCTTCCGGGAGCCTGCCCGGGGAGGTGGACGTGATGGGGGGTGGTGTGTACACGTACAACATGACAGAAAAAGGAAATGGGCTTTTGCAAGATCTATATTGCATTAAGTTTGCGCAAAATGTAACATAAAATTGTCTTTTGGACAGTTGGACCCGGAGGCCCTGTATGCATGGTGTGAGACGGAGTTCCGTGATGAGCGCCAGACTTAGTCTGCATCTGCTGTCATGGAAGAACCTGCTTGACTTTGTCCTCTGACACTGTCTATACTAGAACTCAAGCGGGTAATATCTCACCATGAGGTAGGTGAATCTTCTGCTTTTACTTCCACTTCACACATGTCTACTTCACAAGTGGCTTTACCCGTCTCAGGTATATCCCATGTGGAATCTACCTTAGCGCAATCCCTTGCGTCAGCGGTGTGGATGATATAGTGTTGGTGGTCCGCCAGACTTTAGGCTTTGCGAACCCAGAGATCTCACGTGCAGCTGGTTTCTTCTTCTTTAAGAGGCAGATGAAACAGGTCATTTCTTTCCCTTCATCTCCCCAGTTGATGGATATGATTTCGGAAGCCTGGAAAAAGCTCAGCGATGTTTCCATATACCAGAGAAGTTCAGGTCTCTTAATCCCTTTCCTATAGAAGAATACACAAAATGGGAAAGTATCCCAGTAGTGGACCCTCCTATTGTCCGGTTGACTAGATCCACTATTATCCCTGTACGAGGAGTAGTCTCTCTTAAAGACACCACGGACAAAAAAATTTGATTTCTTGCTCCAATCTGCCTCTGAAGCGGTGGGTAGAGTTTTCAAGCCGGATATGTTCACAGCTTGGGTCAACAAGGCAGTTCAGGCTTGGACTGAGCAAATGGCCAAGGGCCTGCGGGAGGTCAGTCCACAAGATGAGTTATTGGTCCTTACTGGTCATATCAGAGAAGCATCTGATTTTCTAGCATAGGCATCCTTGGATGCTATATCAGTCACTTCAAAACTAATAGCACTCATTATAGCTGCCAGGCGCTCCATATTGCTTCGGTCTTGGTCCGCGGACGCGGATTCCAAGAGAAATTTGTAAGCACTAACCTTTGATGGGATATCCCTTTTTGGAGCATGGTTAGACCAACTCATCCAGGAGGTTACTGTGGCAAAACCCCCTTTTTACCGGTTACCCAGGCCAGACCAAAACATCCCAGTTTCATGTCCTTTCGCCCCTTCAGCAATTCTCGGGGATCCCCTGCTAGAGGTCAGACTGCTCCCTCTAGTGGAGGGTTCTGTTAGGGCCGTGGGCCTTCCAGACTGGGTACCGATAGACTAACAGACTCAGATTAAGCATGACAGGACTCCGTACAACGGGAATGTGGTGGGAGCTCGTCTACTGCGCTTTCAGGACAATTGGCTGAAATCATCCTCCGACTTTTGGGTTTGAGGGATGGTCACTCACAGATGTGTCATAAACATGCTCTACTTCCCTCACTGACGTTTTTCACCGCAGGGCTTCCTGCCTTTCTCAGGCGCGTAGCACTTTCTTTGAGTGGCAATCCAGAATCTGTTGGATTCCCCTTTCCCCCACTGGAAAGGGGTTTGGGGTTTTACTTCAATGTCTTTCTAGTTCCAAAACCAGATGGCTCCTTCAGGCCATCCTCCACTTAAAACCCCTCAACGAACAGGTGCGAATCCTGGGTTTTAGGATGGAGTCTCAACAGTCATCACGGAGCTTACCTGCATGTTCCCATATGGCAGGGGCATCAGTGCCTACTCCACTTTGCGGTGAAAGATGCTCATTATCAGTTTAGGGCTTTACCCTTTGGCCTGGCTCCTCCCCAAGAGTTTTCACCAAAGTGATGGAGGGTATTCCTTCCAGAAGACAAGGTCCGTTCGGTCCAGTCCAAGACCAGGGACCTACTGGCCAGGTGAGAAATCTAAATCCTTCGATGCATGAAGTTGATGGGCTCCATGATCTCAGTCTTCGAGGCGGTCCCCTTTTCACAGTTCGCAGATGTTCCAGTGGGAAATCTAACTGTCTCCTCTGTATAATATTACTCTCTCATATGTACTGGTCTTATCCCTCACTATACATTATACGCCCTCTCTTCTGTATACTGTCACATATCTGTATTATCTATCACTATACCTTTCTCCTCTGTATAATATTACTCTCTTATATGTACTGGTCTTATCCCTCACTGTACATTATTGACCGTTTCTCCTGTATACTGTCACATATCTAATTATCTATCACTATACATTGTGTTTTCTGTATTTTATTAAATTTGTTTTCCCTATTCTTCTTTGCTATACACTATACACCTGTGTATACTGAACGCCATATATATATAATATACAGGAAGAATAAATGTTGTTGAAAATGTAAGATATAATTATCACTTAAGGCATGTTTATACTTTGTGTGATAATGATGTCTTACATTTTTATTAACATTAATTCTTAATGTAGAATATATTATTAATTTTATAATATATATTATATATTCTAGAATATACTATATTCACAAAAAGCAGGCCACTCCCAAGGTTCTCGTCCCTTCCTGTTTTGCCGTCCCAATTCAGGAGAAGCTTGAAGGGCCTTTCAGCTCAAACCTGTGGTCGGTCCCCGCAGGGGTGGGGACTCGAACCCGTGACCTGGGCCTCCCAGAGTAGCAGGATTAACGGCACGCGCCACCGTGCCAGCCAGTAATTGTCTAGAGCTCTGTGTAACTTGAAGCTGCTGAGCGGCGATGTCATAGTAATGTGATAGACAATGTGAATCAGTGCCACCTAGTGGCAGTTGCTGGGACCACAAGCAAAGCAAATATATCTCCTATTATACGTAGATTCCCGGCCTGGACACAGAGGAAATGGTCGGTCCGGCCCTTCCTTTGAGTTAATGGGGTGCATGAATTTTAAAGGCAAAAATAAATGAATGTGCATAAAAGAATAAAAATGACTGATGGTGGAGTTCCTATGTTGGTTTAACCTATGGCATCTTTATCACCTACTAACGTTATGTTTGGTCATTGCAGTGATCGTTTTATTGACATCCTGTAATAAAGTTTATCAGATTGCATTGGCCCAAAGTAGAATATTGTTCTCAAGTAACTACCTTCTCCCCAGGAAACATGCAGTGGATGGCTGTTTATAAGGACAAGCTCTGTGTCGGCTGACAGTTGGGGATCTCCTTTTTAAATATCCACGGAAGTGGAGAGCCAATAAATCTAGTAGATCCCTGTAATCCTTCCCTGGCCTGCCTGTCTCCGCAGCCTGTTGCTGTGCTCTGTGCGGTAGATCTGTGTAATTAATAATTCCTGCTTTCCTCCAGTCACATCACATATGTAATACAGGTGGTTCCAGTAGGTGGCGCTGCTCTTTGAATGCTCTAACCATTTTACTCCTTTGGCTCTATTGCAGCTGGTTTTTGCAAGGAATTATTTGCCTTATGCCAAAAAAAAGAAGAAATTGCACATGCTTCATCCTAGTGATTATAACTAAAGAGTCTAAATTTGCAGTTCATTCAACCTCTGGAATGAGAGAGGTTTATTTACATTTGCCTCTTTTCAATGCAATGCATGTGAGACACAGCAGTTACCACAGGCAACATTCTTGTACTAATTATTTCTTATTGCCTTGGTGATCAAAGCAAATGTGAATGTTTCTCCATATTATGATTCTGTCTTTTGTTCTGTAGGTGACATGGGGATAGGGATCTCCTCAGCTCTTTTTTCCTATTGGACTGAAGTGTGTGAATTCTGTGACACGTACTAGAAGTTTTGTTAAACCTCCTGCATCTTATGTGGTAAAGTGTAAAATAGGGTTTCTCAGCCTGGGGTACATCAGACAGATCCGAGCCAATTTCAGCAAATCAGTTATACTCAAATAACAGTTTCATATACAAGTAATGAATAAAACATGCAAACACATTGTTATGGGTATTTTTTAAAAGGAACAAATGTACACACTTTAGAGCATACTTACCATCTTTTGAAAGTTGGCTTCCGGGAGCCTGCCCGGGGAGGTGGACGTGATGGGGGGTGGTGTGTACACGTACAACATGACAGAAAAAGGAAATGGGCTTTTGCAAGATCTATATTGCATTAAGTTTGCGCAAAATGTAACATAAAATTGTCTTTTGGACAGTTGGACCCGGAGGCCCTGTATGCATGGTGTGAGACGGAGTTCCGTGATGAGCGCCAGACTTAGTCTGCATCTGCTGTCATGGAAGAACCTGCTTGACTTTGTCCTCTGACACTGTCTATACTAGAACTCAAGCGGGTAATATCTCACCATGAGGTAGGTGAATCTTCTGCTTTTACTTCCACTTCACACATGTCTACTTCACAAGTGGCTTTACCCGTCTCAGGTATATCCCATGTGGAATCTACCTTAGCGCAATCCCTTGCGTCAGCGGTGTGGATGATATAGTGTTGGTGGTCCGCCAGACTTTAGGCTTTGCGAACCCAGAGATCTCACGTGCAGCTGGTTTCTTCTTCTTTAAGAGGCAGATGAAACAGGTCATTTCTTTCCCTTCATCTCCCCAGTTGATGGATATGATTTCGGAAGCCTGGAAAAAGCTCAGCGATGTTTCCATATACCAGAGAAGTTCAGGTCTCTTAATCCCTTTCCTATAGAAGAATACACAAAATGGGAAAGTATCCCAGTAGTGGACCCTCCTATTGTCCGGTTGACTAGATCCACTATTATCCCTGTACGAGGAGTAGTCTCTCTTAAAGACACCACGGACAAAAAAATTTGATTTCTTGCTCCAATCTGCCTCTGAAGCGGTGGGTAGAGTTTTCAAGCCGGATATGTTCACAGCTTGGGTCAACAAGGCAGTTCAGGCTTGGACTGAGCAAATGGCCAAGGGCCTGCGGGAGGTCAGTCCACAAGATGAGTTATTGGTCCTTACTGGTCATATCAGAGAAGCATCTGATTTTCTAGCATAGGCATCCTTGGATGCTATATCAGTCACTTCAAAACTAATAGCACTCATTATAGCTGCCAGGCGCTCCATATTGCTTCGGTCTTGGTCCGCGGACGCGGATTCCAAGAGAAATTTGTAAGCACTAACCTTTGATGGGATATCCCTTTTTGGAGCATGGTTAGACCAACTCATCCAGGAGGTTACTGTGGCAAAACCCCCTTTTTACCAGTTACCCAGGCCAGACCAAAACATCCCAGTTTCATGTCCTTTCGCCCCTTCAGCAATTCTCGGGGATCCCCTGCTAGAGGTCAGACTGCTCCCTCTAGTGGAGGGTTCTGTTAGGGCCGTGGGCCTTCCAGACTGGGTACCGATAGACTAACAGACTCAGATTAAGCATGACAGGACTCCGTACAACGGGAATGTGGTGGGAGCTCGTCTACTGCGCTTTCAGGACAATTGGCTGAAATCATCCTCCGACTTTTGGGTTTGAGGGATGGTCACTCACAGATGTGTCATAAACATGCTCTACTTCCCTCACTGACGTTTTTCACCACAGGGCTTCCTGCCTTTCTCAGGCGCGTAGCACTTTCTTTGAGTGGCAATCCAGAATCTGTTGGATTCCCCTTTCCCCCACTGGAAAGGGGTTTGGGGTTTTACTTCAATGTCTTTCTAGTTCCAAAACCAGATGGCTCCTTCAGGCCATCCTCCACTTAAAACCCCTCAACGAACAGGTGCGAATCCTGGGTTTTAGGATGGAGTCTCAACAGTCATCACGGAGCTTACCTGCATGTTCCCATATGGCAGGGGCATCAGTGCCTACTCCACTTTGCGGTGAAAGATGCTCATTATCAGTTTAGGGCTTTACCTTTTGGCCTGGCTCCTCCCCAAGAGTTTTCACCAAAGTGATGGAGGGTATTCCTTCCAGAAGACAAGGTCCGTTCGGTCCAGTCCAAGACCAGGGACCTACTGGCCAGGTGAGAAATCTAAATCCTTCGATGCATGAAGTTGATGGGCTCCATGATCTCAGTCTTCGAGGCGGTCCCCTTTTCACAGTTCGCAGATGTTCCAGTGGGAAATCTAACTGTCTCCTCTGTATAATATTACTCTCTCATATGTACTGGTCTTATCCCTCACTATACATTATACGCCCTCTCTTCTGTATACTGTCACATATCTGTATTATCTATCACTATACCTTTCTCCTCTGTATAATATTACTCTCTTATATGTACTGGTCTTATCCCTCACTGTACATTATTGACCGTTTCTCCTGTATACTGTCACATATCTAATTATCTATCACTATACATTGTGTTTTCTGTATTTTATTAAATTTGTTTTCCCTATTCTTCTTTGCTATACACTATACACCTGTGTATACTGAACGCCATATATATATAATATACAGGAAGAATAAATGTTGTTGAAAATGTAAGATATAATTATCACTTAAGGCATGTTTATACTTTGTGTGATAATGATGTCTTACATTTTTATTAACATTAATTCTTAATGTAGAATATATTATTAATTTTATAATATATATTATATATTCTAGAATATACTATATTCACAAAAAGCAGGCCACTCCCAAGGTTCTCGTCCCCTCTGCTTCGCCGTCCCAAGTCAGGAGAAGCTTGAAGGGCCTTTCAGCTCAAACCTGTGGTCGGTCCCCGCAGGGGTGGGGACTCGAACCCGTGACCTGGGCCTCCCAGAGTAGCAGGATTAACGGCACGCGCCACCGTGCCAGCCAGTAATTGTCTAGAGCTCTGTGTAACTTGAAGCTGCTGAGCGGCGATGTCATAGTAATGTGATAGACAATGTGAATCAGTGCCACCTAGTGGCAGTTGCTGGGACCACAAGCAAAGCAAATATATCTCCTATTATACGTAGATTCCCGGCCTGGACACAGAGGAAATGGTCGGTCCGGCCCTTCCTTTGAGTTAATGGGGTGCATGAATTTTAAAGGCAAAAATAAATGAATGTGCATAAAAGAATAAAAATGACTGATGGTGGAGTTCCTATGTTGGTTTAACCTATGGCATCTTTATCACCTACTAACGTTATGTTTGGTCATTGCAGTGATCGTTTTATTGACATCCTGTAATAAAGTTTATCAGATTGCATTGGCCCAAAGTAGAATATTGTTCTCAAGTAACTACCTTCTCCCCAGGAAACATGCAGTGGATGGCTGTTTATAAGGACAAGCTCTGTGTCGGCTGACAGTTGGGGATCTCCTTTTTAAATATCCACGGAAGTGGAGAGCCAATAAATCTAGTAGATCCCTGTAATCCTTCCCTGGCCTGCCTGTCTCCGCAGCCTGTTGCTGTGCTCTGTGCGGTAGATCTGTGTAATTAATAATTCCTGCTTTCCTCCAGTCACATCACATATGTAATACAGGTGGTTCCAGTAGGTGGCGCTGCTCTTTGAATGCTCTAACCATTTTACTCCTTTGGCTCTATTGCAGCTGGTTTTTGCAAGGAATTATTTGCCTTATGCCAAAAAAAAGAAGAAATTGCACATGCTTCATCCTAGTGATTATAACTAAAGAGTCTAAATTTGCAGTTCATTCAACCTCTGGAATGAGAGAGGTTTATTTACATTTGCCTCTTTTCAATGCAATGCATGTGAGACACAGCAGTTACCACAGGCAACATTCTTGTACTAATTATTTCTTATTGCCTTGGTGATCAAAGCAAATGTGAATGTTTCTCCATATTATGATTCTGTCTTTTGTTCTGTAGGTGACATGGGGATAGGGATCTCCTCAGCTCTTTTTTCCTATTGGACTGAAGTGTGTGAATTCTGTGACACGTACTAGAAGTTTTGTTAAACCTCCTGCATCTTATGTGGTAAAGTGTAAAATAGGGTTTCTCAGCCTGGGGTACATCAGACAGATCCGAGCCAATTTCAGCAAATCAGTTATACTCAAATAACAGTTTCATATACAAGTAATGAATAAAACATGCAAACACATTGTTATGGGTATTTTTTAAAAGGAACAAATGTACACACTTTAGAGCATACTTACCATCTTTTGAAAGTTGGCTTCCGGGAGCCTGCCCGGGGAGGTGGACGTGATGGGGGGTGGTGTGTACACGTACAACATGACAGAAAAAGGAAATGGGCTTTTGCAAGATCTATATTGCATTAAGTTTGCGCAAAATGTAACATAAAATTGTCTTTTGGACAGTTGGACCCGGAGGCCCTGTATGCATGGTGTGAGACGGAGTTCCGTGATGAGCGCCAGACTTAGTCTGCATCTGCTGTCATGGAAGAACCTGCTTGACTTTGTCCTCTGACACTGTCTATACTAGAACTCAAGCGGGTAATATCTCACCATGAGGTAGGTGAATCTTCTGCTTTTACTTCCACTTCACACATGTCTACTTCACAAGTGGCTTTACCCGTCTCAGGTATATCCCATGTGGAATCTACCTTAGCGCAATCCCTTGCGTCAGCGGTGTGGATGATATAGTGTTGGTGGTCCGCCAGACTTTAGGCTTTGCGAACCCAGAGATCTCACGTGCAGCTGGTTTCTTCTTCTTTAAGAGGCAGATGAAACAGGTCATTTCTTTCCCTTCATCTCCCCAGTTGATGGATATGATTTCGGAAGCCTGGAAAAAGCTCAGCGATGTTTCCATATACCAGAGAAGTTCAGGTCTCTTAATCCCTTTCCTATAGAAGAATACACAAAATGGGAAAGTATCCCAGTAGTGGACCCTCCTATTGTCCGGTTGACTAGATCCACTATTATCCCTGTACGAGGAGTAGTCTCTCTTAAAGACACCACGGACAAAAAAATTTGATTTCTTGCTCCAATCTGCCTCTGAAGCGGTGGGTAGAGTTTTCAAGCCGGATATGTTCACAGCTTGGGTCAACAAGGCAGTTCAGGCTTGGACTGAGCAAATGGCCAAGGGCCTGCGGGAGGTCAGTCCACAAGATGAGTTATTGGTCCTTACTGGTCATATCAGAGAAGCATCTGATTTTCTAGCATAGGCATCCTTGGATGCTATATCAGTCACTTCAAAACTAATAGCACTCATTATAGCTGCCAGGCGCTCCATATTGCTTCGGTCTTGGTCCGCGGACGCGGATTCCAAGAGAAATTTGTAAGCACTAACCTTTGATGGGATATCCCTTTTTGGAGCATGGTTAGACCAACTCATCCAGGAGGTTACTGTGGCAAAACCCCCTTTTTACCAGTTACCCAGGCCAGACCAAAACATCCCAGTTTCATGTCCTTTCGCCCCTTCAGCAATTCTCGGGGATCCCCTGCTAGAGGTCAGACTGCTCCCTCTAGTGGAGGGTTCTGTTAGGGCCGTGGGCCTTCCAGACTGGGTACCGATAGACTAAGAGACTCAGATTAAGCATGACAGGACTCCGTACAACGGGAATGTGGTGGGAGCTCGTCTACTGCGCTTTCAGGACAATTGGCTGAAATCATCCTCCGACTTTTGGGTTTGAGGGATGGTCACTCACAGATGTGTCATAAACATGCTCTACTTCCCTCACTGACGTTTTTCACCACAGGGCTTCCTGCCTTTCTCAGGCGCGTAGCACTTTCTTTGAGTGGCAATCCAGAATCTGTTGGATTCCCCTTTCCCCCACTGGAAAGGGGTTTGGGGTTTTACTTCAATGTCTTTCTAGTTCCAAAACCAGATGGCTCCTTCAGGCCATCCTCCACTTAAAACCCCTCAACAAACAGGTGCGAATCCTGGGTTTTAGGATGGAGTCTCAACAGTCATCACGGAGCTTACCTGCATGTTCCCATATGGCAGGGGCATCAGTGCCTACTCCACTTTGCGGTGAAAGATGCTCATTATCAGTTTAGGGCTTTACCCTTTGGCCTGGCTCCTCCCCAAGAGTTTTCACCAAAGTGATGGAGGGTATTCCTTCCAGAAGACAAGGTCCGTTCGGTCCAGTCCAAGACCAGGGACCTACTGGCCAGGTGAGAAATCTAAATCCTTCGATGCATGAAGTTGATGGGCTCCATGATCTCAGTCTTCGAAGCGGTCCCCTTTTCACAGTTCGCAGATGTTCCAGTGGGAAATCTAACTGTCTCCTCTGTATAATATTACTCTCTCATATGTACTGGTCTTATCCCTCACTATACATTATACGCCCTCTCTTCTGTATACTGTCACATATCTGTATTATCTATCACTATACCTTTCTCCTCTGTATAATATTACTCTCTCATATGTACTGGTCTTATCCCTCACTGTACATTATTGACCGTTTCTCCTGTATACTGTCACATATCTAATTATCTATCACTATACATTGTGTTTTCTGTATTTTATTAAATTTGTTTTCCCTATTCTTCTTTGCTATACACTATACACCTGTGTATACTGAACGCCATATATATATAATATACAGGAAGAATAAATGTTGTTCAAAATGTAAGACATAATTATCACTTAAGGCATGTTTATACTTTGTGTGATAATGATGTCTTACATTTTTATTAACATTAATTCTTAATGTAGAATATATTATTAATTCTATAATATATATTATATATTCTAGAATATACTATATTCACAAAAAGCAGGCCACTCCCAAGGTTCTCATCCCCTCTGCTTCGCCGTCCCAAGTCAGGAGAAGCTTGAAGGGCCTTTCAGCTCAAACCTGTGGTCGGACCCCCACAGGGGTGGGGACTCGAACCCGTGACCTGGGCCTCCCAGAGTAGCAGGATTAACGGCACGCGCCACCATGCCAGCCAGTAATTGTCTGGAGCTCTGTGTAACTTGAAGCTGCTGAGCGGCGATGTCATAGTAATGTGATAGACAATGTGAATCAGTGCCACCTAGTGGCAGTTGCTGGGACCACAAGCAAAGCAAACATATCTCCTATTATACGTAGATTCCCGGCCTGGACACAGAGGAAATGGTCGGTCCGGCCCTTCCTTTGAGTTAATGGGGTGCATGAATTTTAAAGGCAAAAATAAATGAATGTGCATAAAAGAATAAAAATGACTGATGGTGGAGTTCCTATGTTGGTTTAACCTATGGCATCTTTATCACCTACTAACATTATGTTTGGTCATTGCAGTGATCGTTTCATTGACATCCTGTAATAAAGTTTATCAGATTGCATTGGCCCAAAGGAGAATATTGTTCTCAAGTGCCTACCTTCTCCCCAGGAAACATGCAGTGGATGGCTGTTTATAAGGACAAGCTCTGTGTCGGCTGACAGTTGGGGATCTCCTTTTTAAATATCCACGGAAGTGGAGAGCCAATAAATCTAGTAGATCCCTGTAATCCTTCCCTGGCCTGCCTGTCTCCGCAGCCTGTTGCTGTGCTCTGTGCGTTAGATCTGTGTAATTAATAATTCCTGCTTTCCTCCAGTCACATCACATATGTAATACAGGTGGTTCCAGTAGGTGGCGCTGCTCTTTGAATGCTCTAGCCATTTTACTCCTTTGGCTCTATTGCAGCTGGTTTTTGCAAGGAATTATTTGCCTTATGCCAAAAAAAAGAAGAAATTGCACATGCTTCATCCTAGTGATTATAACTAAAGAGTCTAAATTTGCAGTTCATTCAACCTCTGGAATGAGAAAGGTTTATTTACATTTGCCTCTTTTCAATGCAATGCATGTGAGACACAGCAGTTACCACAGGCAACATTCTTGTACTAATTATTTCTTATTGCCTTGGTGATCAAAGCAAATGTGAATGTTTCTCCATATTATGATTCTGTCTTTTGTTCTGTAGGTGACATGGGGATAGGGATCTCCTCAGCTCTTTTTTCCTATTGGACTGAAGTGTGTGAATTCTGTGACACGTACTAGAAGTTTTGTTAAACCTCCTGCATCTTATGTGGAAAAGTGTAAAATAGGGTTTCTCAGCCTGGGGTACATCAGACAGATCCGAGCCACTTTCAGCAAATCAGTTATACTCAAATAACAGTTTCATATACAAGTAATGAATAAAACATGCAAACACATTGTTATGGGTATTTTTTAAAAGGAACAAATGTACACACTTTAGAGCATACGTACCATCTTTTGAAAGTTGGCTTCCGGGAGCCTGCCCGGGGAGGTGGACGTGATGGGGGGTGGTGTGTACACGTACAACATTACAGAAAAAGGAAATGGGCTTTTGCAAGATCTATATTGCATTAAGTTTGCGCAAAATGTAACATAAAATTGTCTTTTGGACAGTTGGACCCGGAGGCCCTGTATGCATGGTGTGAGACGGAGTTCCGTGATGAGCGCCAGACTTAGTCTGCATCTGCTGTCATGGAATAACCTGCTTGACTTTGTCCTCTGACAACGTCCATACTAGAACTCAAGCGGGTAATATCTCACCATGAGGTAGGTGAATCTTCTGCTTTTACTTCCACTTCACACATGTCTACTTCACAAGTGGCTTTACCCGTCTCAGGTTTATCCCATGTGGAATCTACCATAGCGCAATCCCTTGCGTCAGCGGTGTGGATGATATAGTGTTGGTGGTCCGCCAGACTTTAGGCTTTGCGAACCCAGAGATCTCACGCGCAGCTGGTTTCTTCCTCTTTAAGAGGCAGATGAAACAGGTCATTTCTTTCCCTTCATCTCCCCAGTTGATGGATATGATTTCGGAAGCCTGGAAAAAGCTCAGCGATGTTTCCATATACCAGAGAAGTTCAGGTCTCTTTATCCCTTTCCTATAGAAGAATACACAAAATGGGAAAGTATCCCAGTAGTGGACCCTCCTATTGTCCGGTTGACTAGATCCACTATTATCCCTGTACGAGGAGTAGTCTCTCTTAAAGACACCACGGACAAAAAAATTTGATTTCTTCCTCCAATCTGCCTCTGAAGCGGCGGGTAGAGTTTTCAAGCCGGATATGTTCACAGCTTGGGTCAACAAGGCAGTTCAGGCTTGGACTGAGCAAATGGCCAAGGGCCTGCGGGAGGTCAGTCCACAAGATGAGTTATTGGTCCTTACTGGTCATATCAGAGAAGCATCTGATTTTCTAGCATAGGCATCCTTTGATGCTATATCAGTCACTTCAAAACTAATAGCACTCATTATAGCTGCCAGGCGCTCCATATTTCTTCGGTCTTGGTCCGCGGACGCGGATTCCAAGAGAAATTTGTAAGCACTAACCTTTGATGGGATATCCCTTTTTGGAGCATGGTTAGACCAACTCATCCAGGAGGTTACTGTGTCAAAAACCCCTTTTTACCGGTTACCCAGGCCAGACCAAAACATCCCAGTTTCATGTCCTTTCGCCCCTTCAGCAATTCTCGGGGATCCCCTGCTAGAGGTCAGACTGCTCCCTCTAGTGGAGGGTTCCGTTAGGGCCGTGGGCCTTCCAGACTGGGTACTGATAGACTAACAGACTCAGATTAAGCATGACAGGACTCCGTACAACGGGAATGTGGTGGGAGCTTGTCTACTGCGCTTTCAGGACAATTGGCTGAAATCATCCCCCGACTTTTGGGTTTGAGGGATGGTCACTCACAGATGTGTCATAAACATGCTCTACTTCCCTCACTGACGTTTTTCACCACAGGGCTTCCTGCCTTTCTCAGGCGCGTAGCACTTTCTTTGAGTGGCAATCCAGAATCTGTTGGATTCCCCTTTCCCCCACTGGAAAGGGGTTTGGGGTTTTACTTCAATGTCTTTCTAGTTCCAAAACCAGATGGCTCCTTCAGGCCATCCTCAACTTAAAACCCCTCAACGAACAGGTGCGAATCCTGGGTTTTAGGATGGAGTCTCAACAGTCATCACGGAGCTTACCTGCATGTTCTCATATGGCAGGGGCATCAGTGCCTACTCCACTTTGCGGTGAAAGATGCTCATTATCAGTTTAGGGCTTTACCCTTTGGCCTGGCTCCTCCCCAAGAGTTTTCACCAAAGTGATGGAGGGTATTCCTTCCAGAAGACAAGGTCCGTTCGGTCCAGTCCAAGACCAGGGACCTACTGGCCAGGTGAGAAATCTAAATCCTTCGATGCATGAAGTTGATGGGCTCCATAATCTCAGTCTTCGAGGCGGTCCCCTTTTCACAGTTCGCAGATGTTCCAGTGGGAAATCTAACTGTCTCCTCTGTATAATATTACTCTCTCATATGTACTGGTCTTATCCCTCACTATACATTATACGCTCTCTCTTCTGTATACTGTCACATATCTGTATTATCTATCACTATACCTTTCTCCTCTGTATGATATTACTCTCTCATATGTACTGGTCTTATCCCTCACTATACATTATACGCTCTCTCTTCTGTATACTGTCACATATCTGTATTATCTATCACTATACCTTTCTCCTCTGTATGATATTACTCTCTCATATGTACTGGTGTTATCCCTCACTATACATTATACGCCCTCTCTTCTGTATACTGTCACATATCTGTATTATCTATCACTATACCTTTCTCCTCTGTATAATATTACTCTCTTATATGTACTGGTCTTATCCCTCACTGTACATTATTGACCGTTTCTCCTGTATACTGTCACATATCTAATTATCTATCACTATACATTGTGTTTTCTGTATTTTATTAAATTTGTTTTCCCTATTCTTCTTTGCTATACACTATACACCTGTGTATACTGAACGCCATATATATATAATATACAGGAAGAATAAATGTTGTTGAAAATGTAAGACTAATTATCACTTAAGGCATGTTTATACTTTGTGTGATAATGATGTCTTACATTTTTATTAACATTAATTCTTAATGTAGAATATATTATTAATTTTATAATATATATTATATATTCTAGAATATACTATATTCACAAAAAGCAGGCCACTCCCAAGGTTCTCGTCCCCTCTGCTTCGCCGTCCCAAGTCAGGAGAAGCTTGAAGGGCCTTTCAGCTCAAACCTGTGGTCGGTCCCCACAGGGGTGGGGACTCGAACCCGTGACCTGGGCCTCCCAGAAGACAAGGTCCGTTCGGTCCAGTCCAAGACCAGGGGACCTACTGGCGAGGCAAGAAATCTAAATTCTTCGATGCATGAAGTTGATGGGCTCCATGGTCTCCATTTTCGAGGCGGTGCCCTTTTCACAGTTCCACTCGCAGATGTTCCAGTGGGAAATCCTGCGCAAATGGTCAAAGTCCCATCTTCATCTGGAGAAACAGTTGATCAGGCTGTCTACATATGTACGCCAGTCTCTCACCTGGTGGCTGAACAGGTCGCACCTCTCCGCGGATCGCTCCTTCCAGTCGTGGACCTGGACGCTGGTGACCACAGACGTCAGCTTGTTAGGGTGGGGAGGGGTCATTGCAGCTCTCCGGTTTCAGAATCTGCCGGACCCCCAAGAGGCGCTACTCCTCATCAGTGTGCTGGAGCTTTGGAAGGTTTACAATGTGCTCGTCCAGGCACAGATCTTTCTGAGGGGCAAGCCGCTGAGAATCCAGTATGCTATGGCTGTATGCAACAGCCGTGGCATACTTGAAACATCCAGGATCATGTTGTGGGCAGAACGCCACATTTCAGCAATCTCGGCTGTCTTCATCCCAGGGTTAGAAAACTGGGAGGCCAACTTTCTCAGCCGCAACAAGGTCCATCCAGGAGAATGGTCCTTGCACAAGGAGGTATTCGACCTTCTAGTTCAGTGTTGGGGTCGTCCAGATAGATCTCATGGCGTCCCATCTGAACTTCATTATTCCCCCATTTTGCGCAAAATCCTGAGATCCACTCGCAGGCTTCGTGGATGCCATGGTGATACCATGGTGGTTTCACCTGGTCTACTTATTTCCGCCGCTTCCCATGCTTCTGAGGGTTCTAAAGAAGTTGAAGAGGGAAAGGGTCACAGCCATCCTGGTGGCTATGCATTGGCCGCGAGGAGCGTGGTACTCGGATCTGGTTGGGGTGGCAATAGAGCATCCGTTTAGATTGTCTCTGCGTCCAGGCTTACTCACACAAGGCCCTGTCTGATGCCACTCATGATGTCTGCTGGCTTGGACACGTGGCAAATGTAACCATAGTTCCCCAGGCAAGGGCTTTTCCGCTTAAGTGGGAACATCCATGAATATGCGCAGGAAGCCTTCCTCCGCTGCAAATTACTATCTGGTCTGGAAGGCTTATGCATAAGGAAAGCGGTCTTGGAGACTAAATTCTATAATTGTATTTCTGTTGGCAATTAGTGTGAAAGAGAGTGGAACACATGCTGATATTACCAGGTCATTTTTTGTTTTTGTTTTTATGGTCAGGAGCAGGGAGATGTGGATCATATGTAATACTGAAAATTTGTTGTAATGTGAAAGTAATTCTGTAAGAGATATGTATAGAAGTTTGCTGCTCATATTTAATTAATATGCAACTGTGTTTGATTACTTGCAAATGCCATTAATGAATAACCCATTGAATGACGTCTTTTCAGTTTATTGAAACTTTTATTGTAAATGGAAGTATTTTTTATCAGTAGTTTTTGTAAGAAACTTGACCAATAGTCCAGTTCTGCTTTTGCCTGAGGGACACACACCGACTAATTGGTTGTAGGAGACTGTAACCAGATTGGTGGACTGAATCACATTTCCAATACCTGATTGAAACCTTTTTACAATTTAAGGCTAGAGCTCCCAGCAACAAACCTCCCCTCTGATGAAGTCGCCATGATGAAATCCCGTGCGGCTCCAGCTGTCAGAATGCAGAAAAAAAAAAAATTAAGTGTAAAACGTGCTACTTCCCTTGAGAGTCTCCTATTGCTCTGTGTTTCCAGGAGGGTCAATGAGAAGGCAAATATACTATTAATGTTAATATCGTAATGACCATTTTATTCTTCTTCTTATTATTATTATTCATTTATTAAGCGCCACAGATTCCATAGCGTCGGATACAGAAGTAAAAAATAGATGAGGTAATACACATAATAGCATAGATGAGTGTAAGTAATGCTATGGGGACTCCCACAGGTTGCAGCAAAGGACATGACATGAGGTACGAGGGAGTCAGACAGTAGACAGACATGGAACAATAGGTAGAGAGGACCCTGCCCACGTGATCTTACACATTATTCACCCTCTCTGCTGTATACTGTCACATATCTGTATTATCTACCACTATACATGTCTTCTCTGTGTGGGAAGGCCAACTATTACCCAATCTGAACTGTCTGGCTTACATATGTAGGAATTCTCGCTTTGGACTGCAAGCCCATGGGAGCCAGAGTAGTGAAGCTGGTTGTTGTAATCCCAGACCTTCAGCCTTAAAACAAATCAAAATTCTAAAGGATTCAGAACCAAACCATAAGACACACTAAGCTAGCTGAGCAGAGAAGTAGTGGCAGCGAAGGTTGGAGATGCCCAGCCCCCCATCCTGCAAGGAATTCTGGAGAACCTTAAGGCGAGCCCGGGGCCATTTCCTGGTCCAGATGAAGCAGGAGTTATGAGATTGGAGAAAATTGAAAACATCTGGGGAAATGCAGATGGACAAGTTCTGGAAAAGGTATAAAAGTCTGTGGCTAATATTCATCTTGACAGCATTGATACGGCCTACCCAGGAGATATAGTGATGTAACCATGTAGTAAAGTCCAAATTAATTTGAGAGAGAATACAGGGAAATGTAGCTTTGAAGAGCTGATGGTATCACTTAGTGATGTAAATTCCCAGGTATTTTAATTTTTGAAGACGCCAATTGAAAGGAACAGACACTCTAGGACTCTCTTGTCCACACAGGGGACATAAAATATCCAGTACCTCCTTTCAATCCGAATTATCTTTATAGCATGAGAAATAGCCATATAGGTAAAGTTCGGCCAGGAGGGGAGAGATAGAGGTAGTCGGGTTAGCGACGGTCAACAGGACATCATACATATAGTGCTAATTTGTTCATCCTGTATGCTGCATATCTCCTGGTTAGCCCGTATCTTGGTGCCCAAGGATTTTCTTATGTGAGAAATATGAGTGGTGAGAGGGACAACCCTGGCGCATGCTATTAGAAATCCCAAAGTGTACCAAGGTCAGAACATTCTTCGAAATTGTGGCAGACGGGGAGCGGTACAGAGCCGAAATACCTCTACAAAATTCTCCACAGAATCCCATTGATCCGAGCACTCCATCCACAAATAACTAATACATGATATATTTATACATTACATATTTATATACTTGTAAATATATATGAGTGACGAGTCCCCTTGTTTGATTCACAAGGGCTGCATTACAGCACGTACTACTAGTATTCAGTCAGATCTTCCTTACTCGTACCATCAGAAATCACTTATAGTAAAACAAGGTGTTCGAAAGCTCTGCTCTTGGCTCCTTATGAATACTCTACCCAACGATAAGTGCATAGTAAATAAATAGATTAAGTCGCAGGCCACATTCGTCTATTTAGATTTATCAGTGTCTAACTGTATTAATTCTACCAATGTCCCTCTGCAATGAACTCTGCCTGTTTCTGTAGCATAATTGTCTGCGATGGATGCATTGCTATGTTCCAAATTTATTGCTAGTCTTTGAAGTTTTTTTTATTATGGGTGCACTCCACCTTCGTCGATCATCACGTAAATATCTACTCATGCTGCTGTCTATCTAATGAACTCTACTTCTTACTACCTCTTCACTCTCCGGGATGCCTGTTGTCTGCGGTTCAATTGTGCGTAGACTTTTAATTTTTTATTATAGGTGCAGGCCAATCATCTATTTAGACAACTAAATGTCTTATTATATTAATTCTACCACTGTCCATCCAGTGAACGCTGCGTGTTTCGGTAGCATAAGTGTCTATGATAGATGCTCTGTTACATTCCAGTGACCATTGTTATCCAAGGCTGTGTCTAGTTTTGTGCACCAGTGCAAAATGAGATTTAAT
This sequence comes from Mixophyes fleayi, assembly GCF_038048845.1. Classification (NCBI taxonomy): domain Eukaryota; kingdom Metazoa; phylum Chordata; class Amphibia; order Anura; family Limnodynastidae; genus Mixophyes; species Mixophyes fleayi. Next base: position 60,806,140 of record NC_134406.1, read on the forward strand.
ATGCGTAGCAAGATTTTTGAAATGTGATAAATGGATTTTTGCACCAGCTCAGACTGGGCAGAGATTGAGTCTTATTTCATATGTTTTATAGGACTAATTTTGCTTCCTCCAACTGCATTTAAGCAGATATATTTGGTGGAAAGAATTGTCTGAGCCATGTATTTATGCAACTGCTGTGTCACTAATTTTAGCCAGCCAAATCACTACCGACTTTGGTCAAAATTGGTGAAAATTTGGACAGTTGTGAAGGGATCATTACAAAATAGACTACAAAAAAATGTTAGTGCTATAAATACTGATATTGGATCAAAAACAGCTTAAAATTACATTATTTGGCCTATTTTTCACAATTTTTAATTAAATCCAGATCCAAACCTTTTCCTATTTTTTTGAGGCAAAAAACCTGTCACAAAACCAAAACACAAACACGTTGTAGAACCAAAACCACATTCACAACCAAAACACGGGGTCAGCACACATCTTTAATTTAAAGTCTTCCAAATTCTAAAAATTCTGACAATAACTTTACAACCTGCAGCAGACTGGACAGTTCCTTGCACGTTTGCATCTGTAAACAAGAATGTTTCATTTAATTTGAAACCATTAAAAGTGGCACATGTTGAGATAACGCATTACTTTTATTGATATAGTAATCACAGTCAGTTTTGCAAGGTTATTTAATTCAGCCTGAAAATTGTTTTTCCGTGTAAAGACTTACAAAACCCAATTAAATGTTAAGAAACATACATAATTAAAATCCAGACCAAAGCCCCATGCACTTACTGACAGTAAAGAAAACATAAGAATTTTCTACGTCTGATATTAATAACCAATTCATTTGTGAAAGCTTATTTTTCTGTTTGAAGAGAGGATATCAATATGTGATCAATTATCTCAATTATCCACTTACAATGTTTTCATATCTAACAAGCCATAATTATCAAACCCATTTAGCTACATGCCAGCAAAGCAGAAGTGGCCTTCTCCGTGGCATATAGGCAATATTAAAGGATTTTTTTCATGGAATACTGAGTATAGGTTTTGTTTGGGATGAAAATATTCCAACAGTGGTGATATAATTGTGTAGTGTTATGCGAGCTTCCCCTACAGGCTGCACAAGAAAGGGCCACTGCCAAAAACAAAACTCTGGAATATGCGTGCAAGGAATGTGTGTGCGCACTACAGAAGAGCGTAGGAATTTTCTCAGCATGGTTAATGTATGTATCACTCAAAGAGGGACAAATGTGTGAAAAGGAAAAGATTTATTATGGATTCTGAAGAGTTGTTTCTTTTAATATGTAACCCTTAAGAGAGGTTATAGTATTAAAACTAGACAGGAAAGTATTTCTCCAATACCCTTCACTCCCATAACATTTGTTATGGAGCATTTTGGTAGATCTTATTCTACCTGTCAGGTGGCCCCTAACATGGACAGCAGAATCAAGTCAACCACTAGAACCCATCAACATTTATTGTTCTTTTTTTACACTGCAGTCTTCCAACTAGAAAGTTTGCATCTGTGTCCAATCATTGTACATCTTCCTTACATCTTACTCCAGGAAGTATTATCACTTCTTCATCTGTATTGTGAGTTTCAGTTATACTTTGATTTTCTGCTATACTGCACAAAATACCCTTCTACAGATAAATTATCTAAACATCTAGTGCTAATCTCTCCCACACAATGTCATCCATTTCCATTATCATCAACATAATTCTCTCAGTTTGCATTTAAGTCCTCTTTATTTCTAATACCCAATCTCTAAGCACTTTAATTTACAAAAAAAGATATATATATTTTTGCTTCTCATACATTGAGCACAAGAACTGACACCCTAAGATTCGCATTTAGCAAATGCAAAGGGTGTCCGCATTTAGCGCTCTATTTGCTGACTTATTTTCCAGCAGCAAGTAATGTGTGTTCAATCTTTATCTTATTATTCATTTACTCTATTCTGTCCTGTTTTTTCTGTTGCCACTTACAGCTGTCCAGCTGGATATGTATTTAAAGAGTTATTTGCAGATCCTGTCTCAGTATTTTATGTGACTTGTTTATGAGTTTATAGCATGACTTTTTAGTGGGATCCATGCCCTGAAGTGCATAACATATGGAGCCTGATTCATTAACAAATGCAGAACTAATATAATCTGTGTTTTTTAAAAAAATGCATGTACATCAGTCATACGCATGTCCGTTGTCCACAAGGAGCTAATCTAAAGAAACGTCTGTTAATGAATACGATCTTGGTCCCCTCTGCTAGTACAGACATATAGCAGGATATGTCCAATACATATGTGGAATATAAAGTCACAAAATAATAATAGAGTTATTAATGACAAAACATTCAAAACTAAAAAAAGTTTGTTTTTATTTCATAAAATACAATACTTTGATTCATGAATTTTTCAAGCTAATAACTTCTGCAGCATATGTAGATGTGTGTGTAATCATGCTGAGCCAATCAGGAAACATTGTTCAACACAGGTAGATTTCCTGATTAGACATTGTTACCAAAAGCTTTTACACATCTCCTCATGCAATGCATACTGTATATAATACAGTATCAATACTATAGATCAAATATGGTGTCATTGATTAATATAGTATTTTATACACTAATCACTGTGGGCCTGATTCATTAAGGAAAGTACTCATTTTTTTTACTTAAGTTTTCTTCTGGACAAAACCATGTTACGATGCAAGGGGTGCATATTAGTTTATTATTTTGTCCATAAGGAAAATACTGGCATTTCTTTCCTATATCAACTTTACATTTCAGTATACAAATAATCTATGAAGTATGTATGTGCTACATAAAAAAACAGCCAGTATTTTCCATATGTGCAAATTAATAAACTAATTTGCACCCCTTGAATTGCAAAATGGTTTTGTCCAGAAAACTTAAATAAGAAAACTTTCTCAATTTCTTGCTAAACTTCCTTAATGAATCATGCCCTGTATGAGGAGGTTAGTATAATTATGTCTGTAGTATTACATACACTGTACTCTGTGTGAGGCAGTTTATGGTTTAAGTGCTATTCATGCCGCCTCAATGGGCTGGCCACCAGGGGAGGGCTGGGACAGGGGGCAGGGCAGCACATGCCCCCCCGGGCCAGACCAATAAAAAACTATTTTGGGTCGGTGCAATCCCTAATAATTACTTGGTGCCAGTCCCCTCCTCTGGGACCAGCCACCTTGTCCCGTTGACTGCAGATCCTCAGCCGACCACCCTCCCTCCCTTCCACTAATTGTCGCATGGGACGCGCACCATGTAATAGGTGCCGTCCATGTCAGAAAACTGCAGAGCGTGCAGCGCAGATAGAACAAGGTAAGTATGGGGGGTTGGTGATATATTAATATTGTATATATGTGTGTACGTGTGTGTGGCAGTATATTTTGCTTGTGTATTTGTCTAAAATGATAACCATAGTACATCATAGGGGCCCTCCTGTCTAAAGTACCCCGGCCCCCCCAGTGCCTTAATCCGGACCAGGGTGTCAGATTCACCACCCCTCATATTATTTGTTTTAAATTAAAACAAATAATAACCCTACTAGTATATAGGGTGAAGCAAAACAAGCTCTTTTGCTGGCAAATACATCAGGTTTTTAAGCAAAAGGGCTTTTTCCATTTTGATAAATCAGCCCCTGTGTTCAGTACTGTAATAGAACATTATTATATGATTGATTGCTATAATATAATTTATGCCTTATTATAATCCGCCAGATATGTGTAAAAAATTTAATAAAAAATAAAGTGCTGTAGGGAGAAGGAGCATAGAAAATAAAATGCAATATAAAGTAAGGCTTGTTTATATTTTTTGTTGCATTATTTGTTTCCATTATATAAGATTTATCAGGGGCGGGCTGGCAAATTTCAGCCTGGGGGGGCGCACAGGCGGGCGCATCATATGACACGCATGTCATATGATGCGCCCGCCTGTGCGCCGCTGGTAATATTACATCCATGGGGGTGGCGGCCGGCCAAAACAGCGGGTAGACTGAGCAGCCCGGGGGGGCGATGCCCTCCGGCCCAGCCCGCCCCGTTTATCAATTATGATAATAAAGTATCGCTGGGTTAAGCAACATTAAAATAGGCTTTTTTTATATTGATAAATATATATTGTACTGAAACCACCCTTTAAGGATGGACCGCTACTTATGGGCCAGTGCTATGTGCTTGCCCCCCGGGCTAAAGTCTGCCAGCCCCTGCTGGCCACACTCATTTAAAAGACAAACATTTGAAAAAAAAAAAACCTCTAGAATTTCTGTTTGCCCATATCATTCTATAGAGTATAAGAAGTATTAGAGCAAGATGACAAGTATTAAAACTAGAGGATAGAGTGGTCCTCCTTACAATGTTTCTTTCTTTGATGCACTACATTACGGTTTTGCATTGTTTTGTTCTATTCATTTTCACAATCTGGATTCACAACTGTTGTAATACTCATTGAGCAACCCCCCCTCCTCTGCGAGGGCATTCCCCCTGTGCCCCCCTTTTCTTGACCCCCTTTTCCTTTTCTGTGCCCCATATACCTTGTAAAAATTTCAATAAAAATTATTGATGATAAAAAAAAACAAAAAACTGGAGGATAGCAGGTTTCAGGTCAATTTGTGGAAGAATTACCGTTCCAGAAGGGTAGTAGATAGGTGTGATAACTTTCCAATAGAGATAGTGCAGGTTAATATGGGAGAGGAATGTAAACATGGTTTGGATAGACCTAAGGATAATAATTAAACATTATTCTCAATCTGAAAAAAAGCTAAACATAAAATAGGGTCTGAGGTTTGTACCAATACAAATTGGCAGACTTGATAGATTGTGTGGTTCTCATCTGCCATCAAATTCTATATTCCTATGTTTGGACATATATCATGCATAGATGAGTACATGAAGCGCACAGTTTTAGGGTGAGGGCCTAACTTAAATGTTATTGCCCCAAATAAAATATTAAATTAATAACTAACTAGAAATGTACATGACTTCCCCTCAGATAAAAGATTTTTATAAACATTTGGTCAGCAAGCCCAGGTAATTAGGTTAAGGTGAGACAATTTGTCAGGAAACTCACTTAACATATGGAGATCACAGCCATACATTGCCTTTGATCCTGTATGCCATTTCCTATTTAGAGGAGGCTGTCTAATAAGGCAGGTTAAAACAAAGTAAACACTAGGGGTTAAATGTATCAATCTCCGGTTTTGTCAACTCGCTGGAGTTCGGCAAGATGACAGCTTAAATTTAAAGCGGCGCTGCTTTAAATTTAAGCTGTCATCTCGCCGAACTCCCGCGAGTTGACAAAACCGGAGATTGATACATTTACCCCTAGGTGTAAATTGGGGAAAGCTATATGCTAGAGGAACCGTTCAGGAAAATACAAAATATAGAAATACTGACTTTAAAGAAAATGCCTTCATATTTTATATTTTTGGATATCAGTGTGCCACTCTGTACTTAGGGGCATAAACTGCACAAGGATTGTGAAATATTGATAACAGCTCTATAGGAAAACCACAGTAGTCACATATCTTTCAGAATGATATTTGATATTGTTGTAATTCCATCATATTTGAAATATAAATGTGCGAGAGGTTATGACTGATTTATTGAAAAGAGTGTTATGTATCTGGGATATGTCTGAGAAAAGTTATGGGAGATCAAAACTTTTGGACTATTATCGGACAAACCATAATAGATAACCAGGGGACATTTCTTCCCCCATATTAGCATATACACTGCCCCTCTGAAGGCTGTCCCATTTCAGCCTGCTTAAAAATCCTGTGTGGGAGAGTGTAGATAGTCAGCTCTTGGAGTCTCAGTCTAATTGATGGACTGTCCATCTCATTCTACCTGCTCAAGACATACAGTTTATCATATGTAAATTTATTTTCTGTAGTTTAATCCCATTTATTTTTATAACTGTATTGCATTTATTTTTTGTATGTAATTTTTTATGTTTTCTTTTTATTCAGTCCAAATCCCTGTACCTTTGTATAATAAATCTGAAAATGTAATATATTTTGTCCTTGATAGGCTAAGGAATACATTAACCTTTTATGAAGATTATTGCTTGACCATATTAACCCTTTGAATGCTGGTGTGTGAATTGATAAACAATTTGACTAGCAAGTCTACAGTGTGCCAGCGTGTACATTTGTGTAACAGAGTTTTGTGGCATTAACCCTTTGATTGCTGGTGTGTGCATTGCTAACCTGTGTACAGCAAGGAACATTGTGTGCCAGTACATTGGGGTCCTATTGCACTTTTTCAAGAGGTGGTGGAAGAGCCTTGGTGTGTATGGGTGTGAGAGTGCTGTTTGGGGGTGATTCAGCAAATCTATAATCTGTGTAATAGGTGAGGGAAAAATCGTGTGTAACCCCATACAGTAAACACCAAAACCAAGGGACACTTGGAGCATGTTTGTGACACACGAGTTTCATTCACTTGAAAGCAGAGAGTCTGTAGCACTTTATTCATGTTTACAACAATAAAACTTTGAATAAATTGGATTAGTGAAATTTTGCAAAAACTCTTCAAGTCAGTCACTGTGATGTGAGATGAGTTTGATGAAAGAGAATAGTAATTGTCTTCTTATTATCAACATATTATTCAATCTCCCTCTGTCTTTGCAATCAGGCTCTGTGGTTTTGAGCCACACCCAATATTATGTAAAAGGAACAGTATTATGAATTCAGAGAGAAGAGATTCATATCTGCAAACAATTAATGTGCCCATATAAGCCACAATGAAATATATGTATAATAGTGAAGTCTTCAGACAAATAAGTATAAATTTAAAGTTTAAGACCCCACCGTACTGTTCAGACGCATCACTCTAGAACTCTGTAGGATACTCTATAATCTGTAGGATACTCTATAATCTGTAGCAACCGTGGATTTCTACACCCAAGCCAGCAAGCTTCTTGCAGATCCTCAACTCTAATATCCTAAAGACCTCTTTGTACTGTCTTCTGGGCTGAACTGTCCACTTGAAGTTGAGTATGTGATTTGGGTCTACGCCTGGAGGTTTTTACTATAGGACCCAAAGCCAGAGCAGCCCTCACTTTGGATAGAGCTCCCTCCATTCCAAGGAACACTAAGCGTCCATCAGTCTTGACATCGATCGTCTCCCTTTGCTCTTCCTCTGGAGACTTTAGGCCTATTGCCCTATTCTTTCAACCTGTTCAGGTGCCGTGTGGAGCACCTTAGGGGACCACATTGGGTACACCTCAGGGACCCTGGGGTCCATCTTGCTCTCTGATCAGGTCTGACACTGAGACGGCACTCATCACTGACATCTGTTGCTTCTTCCTTCTCACTTTCCCAATGGACCTCTGCATACACGGATTCCCTGCACTGACCTGGTGAAAGGCAGTGGATGCTGAAGAAAGCAACATCGGGGGCATTATGCTCTTCACTATTACCTGATTGCCAAGTGTGTGTTTTGCAGCTCCTTCCTGCTGCGGTATCTGAGTGCAGTCTGCCTGTGTGTGCAGCAGAAGACTTTGCTTCGCATCTGGAACATGCTCCATCTCAGGTAGGAACTTAAAATATTGGGGACCCATAGATATACCTCATGACAGGATATACTGCTTTGCTTCCTTGGAAGACATTCTCTGCCAGTCAGGTTGTCTTCTATTCTTACCCCCTCCACCCTTTCTATTTCCCCCAATCCACCTCCCTTCCTTTCCTGTCTGGATCAGTCTCTGCTTACACAATTTATATTTTTTTGAATTGCAGCACCACTTACGTCCCTGGAAACCACCATGACTTTGAAACTACTCTCCCTAAATGTAAACAGCTTAACAGTCCTCGGAAATGCACAATTATCCAGTATCTAAAATGCACATATAGTGGTGCATCAAGAAACCCATTTTCAACACTATCATCCTGATCTCAAAATGTAAGGCTTTTCATCATTCTTATACATTGCTCTATTCCACTAAGGGGTGATCTATGCTATATAGATCCTTATGGTCAGTTTATAATACTGACTGGCTCTCTAGCACAACATCCCATAACACTGATGACACTTTATGCTCCTAATACTGCACAAAGTAAGTTCTTTACACACTTATTCGCCAGACACTCACAATCCCCAGTGGTTAGAGTGTTGGTGGGTGGGGATTTCAGCGCTATCCTGGTCTTAACTAGACCGCTCTCAACCTAACAGCCAGGTTACTCATGAAAGTTGTAGGTTACAGACCTTGGTCTCTGAATAATTGATATAATTCTTGATAATATTGATAATATTCCAATTATAGATCATATACAAATTATTCAATTCCACTCAGGACCTACTCTAGTCTTAATATGTTGCCAACGGACCTCACTACAACTTGATCACTTGCCTCAGCCGTGATCACCTGAGTCCTGATTGGACCATTCAGCCATATCTCTATTATTGGATGATCTGCCTTCTTTCACACTGCAATGTAAATGGATACTGAATGACCATCTGTTTTTAAAAAAGGACAGTATTCAGAAAATATACGTCAAGCCCTTCCAAACTGATAAGCTCATAAGGCTACCACTAGGGAACAGCTTAGCAGTTTAACATCACACGAAAAGAAACTCTTCACTAAATTGATCAGGGACTGAGAGACACAAATCCAGACCTTCACTTCTCAAAAATAACTGAAACGCAAAATGTACATTAGGCTTCAAAAGTGGCCAAGACTCTCCAGAGATTGCAAAAGCAGATGCACAAACGCACTCATAAGAGGATCATTTCAATTAAGGATTCACCCCAACATCTTTTATATGACGCTCCAAATATTGTTCATAGAATTCAGATCTACTACACCTCACTATATAACCTCTAATCCCCTTTGATGGCCTTTGAGCTCCAGGAAAGCAAAATATTATATTTCCTACATACATGCGCTCTGCCCTGCCTTACAGGCACACAGCGTGCCACTGTAAACAGATACATCACAAAGAAAGAATTTACCCAGAGAAGTCAATGAGGATTTCACTGCCCCTGGGCTTGACGGCTTTACTGTCTTATACTACAAAAAGTTGCATCAACTCTTATGCCTATGCTTCTCTCCCTGTTTAATGGCGTCTTCAATGGCAAAATTTGAAACGGACACCACTAGAGCGGATGTCATTGTCATTCTCAAGGATGACTGTGATCCCAGCATCTGTAATAGCTACTGACCTATATCACTTTTAAATGTTGATTTTAAACAGATTGGCTGCTCTGATCCCCACAATGGTCCATTCCAATCAAGTGGGCCTTATCCCGAGCCGCGATAAACTTGATTTCTGCAGCCAACAAATATTCTACCCCCTCTCTGGTGGTGTCTCTAGATGCTGAACTGGCCTTTGATATGGTCTCTTTACCCTTTATGAGAGGTATTCTCAAAGAAATAGGCTTTCAGGGTAGATCTTTATGTGACGTGGCTGCATTGTACCATAACCCTTCAGCTGCACGGTGGTGTAGGGGTTAGCACCTCTGCCTCACAGGGCTAGGGTCATGGGTTTGATTCCCAACCAAGGCCTTATCTGTGTGTAGTTTGTATGTTCTCCCCATGCTTGCGTGGGTTTCCTCCGAAGTACCAATTAGTGGCGTTATATAAATAAATGATGATGATGATGAGCTGCTGTCCTTGCTAACAGAGCCGCCTCAATTCCTTTTCCTGTTAAGAATGGCACCAGACAGGGCTGCCCATTGTCCCCTCTCCTTTTCGCTTTCTTGATGCAACAACTGACGTCTGGGATCCACAATAACAGTTTCACAGGCTGGCCACAAATATTGACTGTCCTGTCTAAATCGGGACAGTTGAGTTGTATGCATAAAAACATTTAATGAGCATTTAGTTTAAGCAGGATACTAATAATAGAAAATGCAATTTGTTTATAACAAAAAATATGGAAAAAAAATAGGCATTTCTGCAAGTGTGACATATATAGAATGTAAGCAGGCAATGTTCTTTTATATTTGTTTTTGGGTTTTTTTTTCAATAATTTTTTATTAAGTATAAATTTGAAGAATACAGATGTGTGGATAAAGCGCAATCCAACAAATTGACATACAGGATGAATGCATGCAGAGTAGATTTAGACAAGTAAAACTAAAATTACATTTCTTGTTAAGTCTGGGAAAGTGCAGGCTTTAGGTTCTTATCACAGGTCAGTCAATTTTACATAGTCTAACATTTATGTAAATTAGTTAGCTTAACATTGGAATATGCAAGAAAAGGGAAAAGAAAGATAAAACAAAATTAAACAAAGGAGGACGTTGAAGGTAAGAAAGGAAGGATGATGGTTAAGTGATGGGTAGATGAAAAATGTCAAAAAAGTGAAAACTTCCTGCAAAAATTCTGCAAAAGGAAAAAAAAATGGGCGATTATTTAATTAAAGCAAGATATTTTTCGGTTTCTTGAAATTCTAGCTAATAGAACCATGTGACACAATAGTCATTAAACCTATCGCAAAGGAGCAGATTATCCATATATCTATTAGATTCAATGCGGGTGAGCCATTCTTTCAGAGTTGGAGGGGAGGAGGATCTCCAATGTACAGGAATAACTGCCTTTGCTGCACTATTTAGATGCTTTAATAAGGATTTTTTTATATAGTGATAATGGAATCTTTGTCTGATTCAATAACCAAAATCCTGGATCACCTGCTACTTCAGTTTTCAAGATTATTTTTGAGGTAGCAATGACATCCCAAAATGGTATTAAAGATGGACACTCCCACTGTTCCAATAGCCAGATTATATCTCCAACAATATATAGGAATATAAATCAGTAGAGTTTGTAAAAGATACAGAACACGTGAATATTAATTTTGTTAATATTAGCTCTACTTATCCAAGAGAAGTTCTTTCCTCACCACTCTCTCAGATCCTTAAGAAGTTTGTTGTAAATGGGTTGAAAGTTAACATCAAATAAGTGGGAAAGGTCTCTGGTAACATAGACTCCCAAGTACTTGACATGTTTAGGGTACCATGTGAAAGCAAACGCATGTTGGAGTCCTTCAATCACCTCTGGAGGAGTTGTAAGATTGAGTGCAACAGATTTTGAGTAGTTTATCTTAACATTTGATAAAGCTCCAAATTTGTGGAACTCCAAAACCAAATTTGGGATAGAGACTACAGGGTTCGTAAAAAAATCAACAGCAAAGAGTCAGTTTGTATGTTGATTTACCCAATCGAATCCCAGAAATATCAGGATTCTTTCTAATCGAGCTCGCCAATGCTTCCATGCATAGGACAAAAACAAGTGGCGATAAAGGATATCCTTGTATGGTACCATTAAAGATTATCACTGGCTCAGAAAGGTCACCATTTATCTTTATCCTAGCTGTGGGCCGATAGTATAGAGCAAGTATTCTATGGAGACTTGTTTGGCCTAGGCCCAGATGGGTTAGAACACCTCTCAGAAACGTCCAGTCTATTCTATCAAACGCCTTTTCGGCATCAGTTGACAGCAACATAGACTGGGTGGGATAATTAAATGCCAAGTGTATAAGGTCAAGAACTTTAGTGTTATTATCCCTCACCTCACGGCCAGGTACAAATCCCACTTGATCAGAATGTATGATGTTCGGTAATATGAATTTCTACCTATTGACAATGAGTTTGGCATAAAGTTTAACATCCACATTAACGAGAGCGATTGGTCTATAGCTTGAACATCTAGCTGGCTCTTTCCCTTCTTTGGGTATAACTGAAATGTGAGCTTCTAAGGCTTGTGCTTAGCATTTTTCTTTATCAGAGACCAAGTTAAAAGCCTGAAGCATCAAGGGAACAAATTTTTCTTTGAAGGTTTTATAATAGGTAATGGTAAACCCATCGGGACACGGGCTTTTTCCAGATGGCATAGATTTAATGACATCTAACTCCATAGAGGTAAAAGGAGCATCCAACATTTCCTTCTCTGGCTCCGAGAGAGTGGGAAAGCCAATGGGGCATATTTAGCAAATCACGGTAGTGCACTATTGTGCACTTACCGTGGAATTAAAGTCCCGATGTGCCCTCCGCAAATTTATTAAAGGTGCATCGCAGCAGATATCATGGATATCTGCTGCTTTGCACTCCTGATCGTTTTTGCGAGCAGTCACCATTCAACAGAATGGTGACTGCTCTGGCTGCAATCTAACAAGTCCCGAAAAAATTTTTTTTGGGGGAACTTGTCTTGATAATGTACGCCAGCTGAAGCTGGTGTACATTATCAGAATTGAAGAAATCCACTGCTGTCAGCTCTGCTCCGAAGAGTAGAGCTGGACAGCGCATGTGTGGAGGGATCACATGATCCCTCCCTGTCACTCAGCGTGCTCTCGTTGCAGAGACAGAGTGGGGTCTTTGTGCGCATGTGCACTGTACATTCGCAATTGAAGGAAGAAGAGATCCCGAGACAGCGCATCCGAAGAGGGGGGATAAGTGTGATTTTTTTCTATCACAGAAACAGCAGTTTTTCGGAACTGCTGTTTCTGTGATCCCTTTTTAATAAATTTGAGAAATAGTTCAATCCTTATCCTTGCGATAAGGATTGATAACTATTTCTCACTTTTGCCGATTAATGATAAATTTGCCCCAATGTCTGCTAGATAGGAAGCAACATTTACTTGATTCCCCAGCATATCGTTTTTAGTGCCTTGCGATAAATTATATAATTTGGAATAATAGGTATGGAAAGCTTTGGCAATGTCTTGACTGGAGTTGTGTTTAGTCCCTTTCTCATCAGATACTGTCTGAATAAACGTTGTGGCTCTCATGTAAGGCCTTGGCAAGCATGCTCCCCAGCTTATTCTCCCATTGGAAGAAGCTACTTCGGCACTTACGCATGTCTAGTTTAATTCTGTCTGACATAAGCTTATTAAAAGCAGTTCTCGTCTCCATCAATTCAGACATAATATCCCCCGACAAGGTGGCCTTATGTCTCGTCTCTAATGTTTTGAGTTTATTTAAAAGGGAAGTCTTATATGCCTCTTTTTCAGCTTTCATGAGAGCTTCCAATTGGATTAGCTTACCTCTTACAACACATTTATGAGCCTCCCAAATTGAAAGCTTTGAGGTCTCCGGGATATCATTGTGAGTAATGTAATCATTGATAGTGTCATCAATCTGTGACTTACAGTATGAGTTCTATAATAAAGTTTAGTTTCCAGAAACAGGGTCTTTTATAAGGTTTATCAAATTGGAACGTGAGAAAAACTGGGGCATGATTCGACCAAGTGGTTTGGCTAATTGCTGTGTCCTGTACCAAATGCAAATGTCTATGTGAAAGAAATAGATAATCTAGTCTTGAATACACTCTGTGGGTGAGAAAAGAAAGTATAATCATTGTCCGTGGGATGGTGGAGTCAGCCAGCTGATGGGCATGGAGAGTGCGTCTTTTCATGCGGTACAGTTTATCAGGGTACTTATGAGTCTTAGAGGATGAGTCTAGCTCCGGACGCAGAGTCCAGTTGAGGTCCCCACCAACCACCAAAATTCCATCACGGAATGAGTCCACTTGCTCCATAATTTTCTCGAAGAAGCCAGGCTGACCTTGATTAGGTGAGTAAATATTAACAAAGGTGAAGATTTAATTATAAATTTTACATTTCAGTAGAATACCCCTCCCGTCCTCCAACCTGTGCTTTGCTATAAGCATAAGTGGAAGTCCTTTAGAGAAGAGGATGGCCACTCCCAGAGTTTTCCCTTTTCTGTTGTTACTAATGTAGGCATGAGGATAGTAATAGTTATGAAAGAAGGTGCCGAATCTTGTTTGAAATGTGTTTCTTGGAAGAAAGCTATGTCAACCTTATCGGCCTGGAGTTCCCGTAATGCCCATGACCTTTTCTCTGAGATATTTAACCCCTTTGCATTGATAGAGACAATCTTAAGTTTCACTGCCATAAAATTACGGTTAGCCAAGGAGGGTGATGACCTTTACATCTGAAAAAGTGTATGTGGATTGGATCCTGAGGGGGAAAGGGGGAAGGAGTAAAAGGGGAGGAACAAAGGGATGGGAGAAAAGAATAAAACAGTACAACCAAAAAGAATCATACCACACTAAAAATGTGGTGAGATTTACACCACTCCTGACACAAAAGGATGACGAAAGACCATCCATGTTTCGGAATTGGGGGGTGCGGTTAAGGGGATTCACAAAGGGGTGGTGACGGTGACAACCATCAAATAAAAAATCTAGTCAAAAATGTAAAGATATACCCAGTACAACATTAGTAAATTAGAACAGTTGTGTATCATAAGAAAAAACATCCTGGAGAGTTAGAGGCTGTAAGCATATTAAATAGAATAGCATATAGAATAGGTCTATGGTAGATGCATGTTTAACAATGACGTTAAATAGTAAACTTTAAACAAATAAGGTCTAACCCATTGTCACTTGAAAAGTTAAAGAATCTCCTGACTGTATCATGCTTCTTCGATATCTGTAGAAAAACCTGGAGTAGAAGCCAATTCTGTCTAGTCCATCTGCAGAGGAAAAAAATAATTGGAAAAAACGTACAAGACATACAAAAAAAAAATATACGGGCGGAACTGAGTTCCAGGATACCGACTAAGGATCATTGAAATCAGCATAGTGTCCAAGACCTCAAGGTCAATTCAAAACAGAGTAATGTAGATGTTTGGAAGGATTTTGTTGTCTCTTGGCATATCTCCTTGACTTCCCCACCAGCTGCATGTTTGTATTCAAGTATTCTCTTCAGTGGAAGGATTTTGTCGTCTTTTGGAATATCTCCTTGACGTCTCTACCAGCTGCATGTTATCTGGGCCTGTAGAAGATAATTGTGGCGAAAGCATTTGATGTTGAGTCTGCCACTCAGATAATGAAACCATCTGGATATCAAGCGCGTTGCAGAAGGACTCTAACTCTGAGGGTTCACATAGAATCACTGATGTCCCTTTGTGGGTGACCTGGAGGCTTACAGGAAAACCCCAACGGTATCTTATATTATTCTTGCAAAGCTCTGTCATTAAAGGGCTTAGCATTCTGCAGATTTGTAGAGTGTGCTACTATAAGTCCTGAAATATTTATATAATATTTCCATCAAATTCAACTTTTTCCAGATGCCTGACTTTGCTGAGGATCTCCTCCTTCTGGGTAAAGTAGTGGAGCCTGCAAATCTCGAGGTTTTTCAGTTGCCACCCTTCTTGGGCGGAGGGCTCTGTGAGCTCTATCAAATGTAATAAGCTCATTTGAGTCTTGTTCCAGAATTTTGTTAAAGATTTTTGTTAGAACAGCAACCAAGCCTTGAGTCGGGATGTCTTCCGGAATTCCACGTTCTCGTAGGTTGTTTCGGCGACCTCTGTTATCTAGGTCATCCTTCCTTGTTTGTAACAACTTCAGCTCTGTGGTTTGGCGAGTGACCACCTCCTTAAGACTGTTATGGTACTCTATAGCTACCTCTTTACTTTCTTCTAAGACTGCCAGTCTTGTGATGCTAGAGAGGTCTGCCTGGATGTTTGCCACATCCTTGCGAACCATGTCTTGCAACTTAATTTCCAATTTCTCAAAGTCCACCTTAGTCGTAAATCTTGTTTAGTCGGTAGAGTCATAAGTAATTGTAAGACCTCATTTATGTTATGAGAGCCTGCTGGAAGATTGGAAAGCTGATCAGTATTTAAGGATAGCGAGCCAGAAGAAGCTGACGAGGCTGATTGGGGATGATCAGACATTGTCGGCGAGCTGGAGGTTTTCAGAAACTGACGCAGATCAGAACGATGTGTTGAACTGGATAGGTTATATTAAAGTAATTCTATCGTTTTCAAATAAGCATTGCATAGGCGATTGTATTGTGTTTCTAACGCACAAAGTGATTTATTTTAGCAGATGTAAATAGTCAACAATTCAATACATTATTATATTATGATACAGTACAGTCAATACCAAAAGTTACATACATACCGCGCTCTTATCGCATGCGCTCGCTGCGCTAACCACGGGCCCAGTGGACAGAATTCACTCTTGAATACTGTGATCAGTGAAGACTGAGGCCAGTGGGGGTGCAGCTATGATTATATATACAGTACAGTGTTACAGAGTGAACAATAGAGATGACGTAGCTTGTTTCTATAGGTCCAGACGTTGGGTGGGTCCAGGGTAAACAGGTCATAGGCTGATTCAATCTAAGGAATCCAAAGGTGGGGGTCGTCTCTCCAGGGGATGTGAGCATTTCATAGTCGGCATCATACAAAGGTTTATTCCCTAATATCAATAACTAAAGTATGCAATGTGCGATCTCTTCGCCGACTGCACCGGACAGCTGCTGATGAATAGGGTTTTAATATGATACTAGACATGCCACCTTTCCTATTATCTGAACCATATATATCACTGAAGTGCACATATAATCATATTTATATAAACTAATAATAAACCAAATACTGTCTGCTCATAAATTACTGTGTAATGGATCCAATATGAATATGAATTATATAAATAACTAAATGTTGTCATGCGAGTGTGTGCGTGTGTATTTTACCATGCGATCGCCATATGCCACGTGTAGCGTGGCATACTGAGTGCAATCGGCCAATAAAACAATATTAACCAATATACTTTCGTTCATCCAATTATACGACTTCGACAGTTAGTAGATCCTTTCTTGGAGGAGCCTCTCTTCTCTTTGCCCATCTACAAATCGAAGTGGTTAAAGTATTAGGTTATAGTAAGTATCCAGGATGTTGCTGTGATGTAATGCGAATTCAATGAGTGTCACCGGCCACTTTCCCTCATAGTGGGTCTAGGCAGCCATTTACATCAGATTGTAGACATCAGCTCTAAACATTGTGTACATCACAATGTGGTGTAGAATGGATAGAAAACATATATCAGCATGCAATTTCTTTAACCACCAGGGGGTAAATGTATCAAACTGTGAGTTTGCCAGCGTGTTGAAATCGCGGCAAATCACAATTTTTTTTTAAAAAAACTGGAAATGTATCAAGCTGCGATTTTGACACTCATGTTCAAAATCGCTGGTCATCTCTGGCGATTTTGAGCGATGTAAACACTCCCGAGTTTAGCTAACTCTCCTGTGTTTGGCAAACTCTCCTGTGTTGTAAACACATCACTGTTACACTGCCCCTGTCATACCGGCAGCTGTAAAAACTGTAAAGAACAGATCAAAGTGAAAAAAAGCGTGGGGTCCCCCCTCTATTCCAGCTTAACACTGTACCTAGACCCTACGCAAGTAGCGTAGCGCATGCGCAATGAGCTACGTTACTTGCGTAAGCTCTAGGTACAGTATTATGTGATTTCCCCACTAGCGTGGGAAAATGCCATAATACTGTACTTTGCTCTTACGCAAACAACGTAAGATCATTGCGAAACGGACCTCCTACTAGGTAGGAGGTGTTTGCGGCGGCTCAAGAACTTTTTTTTTTTTTTCTGCAATCAAGCACACAGATTCGGGATGTACAAATATGGGCCCCTTGTGGGCGAAGTGTTCCTGTTTCTCAAGAATCGTTTATGGAGGTATAAAATGGCTGGGACTGGGGCAAGCCGTCAAGATGGAGGTATAAATATTAAGGGACTGGGGCAAGCCAGGACCTTGGTAAGAAGAAAGAAGACATCATTGGTAAGTATTTGTTTTTTTTTTATTTTTATTAAATAGATGTGGTAAAAAAAGAGGGTGGGTAGTGTATTTATTGTGGGGTTTTTATTTTTAATAAATATATGTCGTTTTTATGAGGGACTTGTGGTTTTGTTAACTTTTTTCTTTGTGGAACTACAGGGCCCAGCAAGCCAGGGATGTCAGGGCATGTTGGCACTTGTGGTTCTCCAATTGCCAACATGCCCTGGCTGCCGTGGGTATGCTGGTGCTTGTAGTTATACAAGCACCAGCATAGACACACTGTTTTTGGCAACCTGGCTGGCTGGGACTTGTAGTCCCACCAAAAAATTGGTGTCAGCTTGTTTTTTTTACTATTTACAGCCGTATTACCCTACTACCCACAGCCCAGGGGTAGTAGGAAGAGCCCTAGTGCTATCAGCACTGGGCTGGTTCTTTCTAGGGGGGGGGCCCGCTCGTTTTTTTCGGCGGACCCCACTCCCTAGGGAATCCAGCCCAGTGCTGAACAGTCTAGGGTTGGTTAGTCATTATGGCAGGGGGATCCCTGCCGCGCGTCCCTCTGCTATAGTGCCGCCAACCCTGGCTGGTTTGCCTAGTGCTGGTAAAGTGAAAATCGGGGGGACCCCACGCAAAATTTTTCCCCGATTTTCACAGGACCAGCACTAGTCAGGCAGCACTAGGGTTAAGCATGAATAGTGGGGGGATCTCGCGCTTTTTTTTTGTCAACTTTTATCTGTTCTTAAACTTTTTAACACTGCCAGGGCAGTGTAACAGTGATGTGTTGATACAACACGCTGCTATCAAGCAGCGTGTTGTATCTGGCGTGTTTAGAAGCAAACTCTCCTGAGTTTGTTAACTCACAGCTTCATACATTGTAGACTTGTATAGCTGCAGTGGCAAACAGTCGTGAGTTTGATCTCTGGCGATTTTGCAAGTAGCGATTTTGACAGAAGCAGAACTCTGGCGATTTTGTATGAAAACTCAGCTTCATACATCGGCTAGTTTCAACTCTCCCGAGAAAATCGCTGGAGTTGCAAAATCGCACTTTGATACATTTACCCCCAGATGGCAGTGTAGCTGTCAAAGTGGGGAAATTCACATTATGAAGCTCCATAAGTTTAAATTGTAAATGTGGGTTGAATTCAGAGCCCTGTCAATAGAGGCATCTATTCAAAGTTATTTCTTTATAAGCAGCAGGAAGAATAAAAGTCTAGGACCACCTTGAACACAGGAGACAAGTTGACAGAGATGGAGAAGCGCTCTAAAAGCAGTGGTGCAACGTAGGTATAGGGGGCACTACGGGATTCGCGGCTCCAGTGCCGATCAGACTTCAAGGGACACCCACACAGTGTAATTTAAATTGTAATTGCACAGTTTAAACAGTACCAGTGCAGCGGAGTATGAGTCACAGGTGTTATTATGATGCACTCACCAGAAGTGTAGCGCAAGGTCTCCAGGAGGGGGGCTTCACCGCCCGTTCAGTACTCTGAGCAGGAGTCCCGATCTGCAAACTCTGGGGCACATTTAACAAATGAGGGTATTGCACTATCGTGCACTTACCGTGTAATTAGGTAAAGGAAGTCTGCAATTGATATTTATGATAGCTCCGTTCGACTGTTCAATCTCCAAAACCATTAATTTTCGCTGCAGTTCGTTTTTGCTAACAGTCACCATTCAACAGAATGGTGACTGCTCCTGGCCGCAATCTAACAAGTCCCGAAAAAACATTTTTTTCGGGAACTTGTCATGTTAATGTACGCCAGCTGAAGCTGGCGTACATGAGGAAATCTAATGCTGTCAGCTCTGCTCCGGAGAGCAGAGCTGGACAGCGCATGTGTGGAGGGATCACATGATCCCTCCCTGTCACTCACAGCTCTCTCTCTGCAACGATAGTTGCAGAGACAGAGAGGGGATCTGTGTGCGCATGTCCAGTTCTTGGAACTGGATATGCGCACTTGAAGAGTGAGGAGAAGACCTGAAGACAGCGCTTCCGAAGAGGGGGGTAAGTATGTTTTTTTTTTATCACTGAAACAGCAGTTTTTCGGAACTGCTGTTTCTCTGCACGGCTGTACATAAATGTGAGAAGTAGTTCAATCCTTATCATTGCGATAAGGATTGAAAACTACTTTTCACTTTATGTGAATAATGATAAATGTGCCCCTCTGTTCTGAGTTTTCACGGGGGTTCAGACTAGCTCAACTCCCGATGCGAGAATGTCAGCAGAGAGAGGGAGAAGCCAGGTATCAGGAGCAGTGTCCGCTCTGCAGGGATGTTCACTACTGCACATTAGGAGGTAAAACCTCCACGGAGGAAGGAGTCCAGGGGAACCACTGGACCAGCTGTTCTCTGGTATGCCCTCCGTTGCAGTGCAAGGAACCACAAAATATTGGTAAAGCTTGAGGGACACGTCGCCTCTGTTTTCAGGTTAGTGAAGGAGTTTGGCATTTTCGCGACAAAAGAGTGAAGGAGACCCTGAACGGTGGAAGCTCAGTTTTGGCATTGGGTAAAGTAGAGATATTGATCCTGGTATGTAGCTGAGTTATTCAGCAGCCTAGATTGTTATTTGGCGCAGGAAACCGTCAATTCTGAACATGGGGCAGCAAAACAAAGAGGGTCTCTGATGGAGCTCTCAAAAGATTGAACCAGTCATCTTGGCTACCAAGTCACATCCGGGTCGCAGTAATCATCATGGTTCTGTTTTTTTATACATTTTTTAATCAATATATTGAAGAAAATTGGACTGAATCACATATACTGTATTAAGAGTGCAGTCAGCTGGCAGCTGTTAAAACGAGTTCACTTATTTTACATCTTCATTTTGCTAAAATGTTAATAATTTGGCTTGCAGGGTTGAATTGTTTTTGTATAGATCCATTATGTTTACCTACTGCACAATGACAACCATATGGGAGAGGAAATGTTGAGCAGAGGGGCAGATGTAAACTGCTAAATTTTTTCTGTTGTATTTCGGAAGAACTGCGCCTGCAGCAGAAATGAAATTACTAATATATTTTGGATCTGATGTAGTCTGACCTGGTGCGATTCCAAGATTATACTGACAACCCTGCTTTGAAGTAAACAAATTTAATTTAGAAAAAAACATGCCTGATTACTGTTGCCTTTGCTAAATCATTCCATAGTGCGACTGATATACTGTACTTAGATTATAAATTCACTAAATACAGATACAAATAAAGGCGCAGTCAGTTTCATGATTTATGGTGTGGATTGGAACATATAATAATAATAATAATAATAGCCAAAGCTTCCTTTATTATAGGATGTCGGCAATTGGGAAACAGAACAGACCACAGAATTCAACAGTACAAACCTAAAAATTATTGTGTTTATGATACAAACTATTAAATGTATGCATTAAACACATCATAATTATTATTATTCTTTATTTGTAAAGAGGAACAATAACCACTGTGATCATGAATAAAATTGGTCTTCACTCAGTGTTGTGTAAAAAAAGTGTTTTTTTATTATTAAGGTAAATTAGGACTTTTTCACAAAAAATATAATTTACATTATTTTCAAAAATGTAACGAAGGTCAATGATGCTGTTCACACCATTGTGTTCCTAATTAAAGCTATGCTTAAAATTTTAGAATGCAGCACATCCTATTTGTCATGCATTACACGTTGTACTGGTACAATAGATTGTATTGGTGAAAGAGCAACACATGAAAGCGTATAGAAAATGCCCTTAATGTTTCAACATAGCTTCCAGTAGGAGCACATTTCTTTTAGATCAGTGGTGCAATGGAGCGCTAACCATACAGTTCATCCTTAAACAGAGACACTGAAGCAGAATGGTGGGCGTGAGATTATTGCTTCAGGGACTGTCTGATTCTGTTATTATTCCTATTGACATATTGACTCATTGAAGGTCATCAATGATGAAG
Source organism: Mixophyes fleayi (assembly GCF_038048845.1). NCBI lineage: Eukaryota > Metazoa > Chordata > Amphibia > Anura > Limnodynastidae > Mixophyes > Mixophyes fleayi. The sequence goes on from NC_134406.1 coordinate 60,827,592, forward strand.
AGACCAAGATCAATTTAATATCAGAAAATTATCTCTGGTTGTGCAGGGTCCAAACTGCTGGTTCTGTCAGAGTTTGGCCTCTTACACCAAGCATGGACCTGTATGTTGGCACCTTTACGATGAAAGTAAATCACCACTTTATTTTCTCGTGGACCATATGACGCTTAGAGGATGAATGATGTAAATGGTAACTATGAATAGATATCTAGAAACAGAAAAATGAAATTTTTCCCTGATTTTCATTATTATGAATAGGGTTTGTTTTATATCTGGAATCCTGAAATAATAAAGTTAAAATATATTTAAGAGTTAAGTTTTTTATAAGTGCAAATCATTAAGTGAAGACTTCGACATGTGCTATTGTGAGTAATGGGAAATAAATGCATAAAACATCTATTTTTGAGGAGTTCAATTCAGAGCGATGAGAAAATGAAGGAGAGGTACTTGGTAGTTTATCTGCACCCATTCTGTTCATATACATATAGAGCCCAACTTTGGCAAACTGTCATTTGCTGAGTTTTTTCGAGGCTGCTGGCTTCTGTTTCAGAGACTCTGTCGTCACATCTTGCTGCTTTGTTGGAGTAGGGGATTGCATCGGTACTATACTCCACAACTCTATTGTTTAAGCAGAATTTTCTTATATTTTCTTCATTTATCCATAGCACAGCACTATATTTATCCGCAGCACCCCAGCACTAAAACTTCAAACAAAATCACTTCTAGCAAATACAAACAAACATACATTATATAAACATATCATAGTTGGCAGTTATGTAATAGCTTTTTATTTATTTAATAGTTTTATTTTTGTTAATAGTGCACATTTGGTAAAATATATTTTACATAGCAGTAATATATATTGTGTGTATATTGTGTAGGTTAAAATATAATTTTTCCTAAATTTAATTCAATTTGTTTAGGTAAAAATACAGCACATTAGTATAGTGATATACTGATTTACATTTATTGCTGTGTGTTTTTTTGCAATTTAAATTAAATTTAGTGCACAACAGAATAGTTAGGACTAGTTACCTCTGCTGGTCCCATAGTGGGCTACCTTGTTACAGATCCCATTAATGCAGCCAATATTGCAAGAACACCATTAACACATTAACCTTTGGAGGAGACAAATGGATGTGTGCAAATGTTTTCTAACAGATTCTGATGACGTTTTTACCAGTCTAGACTTCTGTCCACAGAGGCAAATTTATTTTGATTTATATAAAAATATTTTTTAATAAAAAATATTTTTATTATATATTTTTTCAGATGCTGTCTAAGGTTATTAACTACTGACCGATACAATCGCAAATCTGCAAATCCCTTTCACCTCTGCAGATGGCCTTTGCCAAGGCAATGTACCCACCACAGGCCCAACACTTCCAACACAAATGGTGCCTGTTCAGCGTCTACTAGAAGAAGTGACGCAGTTTGATTCCATCACACAATTTTCAAGAAAGATGGACAAAAAGCTGAAATCATGCAGGAAGAATATGGAAGGAAACTTCTAGGGAGTAAGAGACATCCCAGGTGGAAAAACGGACAAACTGCCAGTAAAAACAGCATGATATCCATATTAGAAAGAATATTGGCAACACAGAAGAGAATTGCAGTAAGTCAAAATTTCAATACAGCATATCAAGTTATAATTTCACAATCGATGGAGCAAATCCCGTCAAGTCTGGAGCAAACATCTGATAGCTGTCTCCTAATGGCAACAACCCTGCAATATATGATTTCAACATTTCTGGCAATGTCCCCCAATTAGGAACCAGATCAGTGCTTCATACCAACTGCTCTTCAAGGGTCATCTCCAAGACCTGAAGAGTCAGTTAAAACTACTACAAGAGGAAGATCAAGACAGAGTAAAAGCCAGAGTCAATGCCTATATCTAAATGATGAGTTTGTTCCTGCATATACCTTTAAACAGTGCTATGTATTGTAATCTATTTCCCTTATGTTTTAAAATGTAGATCAAAATATAAAAAGACATGATGTGACCTCTGTCAAAATAATATTTAATGATTTGTGTATTGATAAAGGCTGCTGACCCGTCCATATACATATTTTTGTTTATATAATATACAAGTTGTTAGATATTTTTACATATGCATTATGAGATCCACTATAAAGCTGACCAGGAGGGTACCACGCCTTGTAGTTGTTGTTTTCTCAGCCATTTGCACAGTGTGTTTTGGCCGCCTGTGCCAGTAACAAAGATCACAACTACTACTGGCCTTGCTGGAGAAAGGTTTTGTAAACACACATGGTTATATATGACCAATCAGTCAGGTAAATGTTTTTCACAAGTGACTGATGGGAGTAACTTGTTTTTATAAGTCAGTGGCACAGTACGTGGCCAAACATTTAATACACTAACATTTAAACAGTTTATTCAAGTACATCATTCATTAGTCGCGTGGAGATTTAAGTATTTTTCCCATCTTAAAATAATCATTCAAAGAAATCTATTTGGATTTTCTATCTCGCTGATGTCCCCCACACTGTCCATCCTTCAGTCATTTTATTATTCTTTAAACTATTACTTTTGTTCTCAAAAATTTTTACAAAAATATGTTTTAATACAATACATATGTAAATGTATAAAACTGTTAGTTATTAACAGAGAAAGATTCATTTCTGGGTAGTAAATTGAAATGACAACAGATTGAAACATGTCCAGAACGTTTTAAATGAGTTTTTAAAAGACTTACTACTTAATTCAATCTGTTATCTATTCTCTAGTCTATTACACCTGTTACTTTTATGTTATACGTTTTAGCAGATGTCAAGATTGAAATAAATTAACACGAAGAATTCTGTAATAACATGCTGGCATACCCAGCTACTGAGTTCGGCAACTTGTCCGGCCTCAGAAGAAAGGTCCACATGCAAAGAAACCTCGGAATCAATCTCTACCTCCAATCTGTTTGCTATACAAATACTGGCCAGAAAGGTACATGTGATAATTATATCACACAATTTTGAAGGAGTGTCAAAGTGCACATCGCTGGACCTGGCTAAACAGCGAAACCGACGAGGGTACCAAAGGTTCTATCTATAACTCCTCTGGTTGCAATGTGTGCCGTTTAATACCTTCTGTGGCCAAAACTGGGTTGCTTAATAAAGTAGACAGCCAAGACCAGTTCCCATATCCTGCATCAACTAAAAAAATAAATAACATGGCTTAATGTCACAAAACTAGGTGGAACTGTTAGGATTCTTCGCAGACTGTGTAGTTTGACTCCACCCACCTCTGGGGTGCAAAGTCTAATGAGGTAAAGGTTTTCACCAGGAACCCCACAAAGAAGTTTGGGCTTTATCCTGCAAGCTTCCGGTTCTCTGTATGGGTACCAGAAGATTCCGACAGGAGAGGTTGAATTGCCATCAAGGAGAGTTCAGAATATAAAGGAACGCTGGATACAAGGGACTGCTGTATAGAAGAGGTAACTTGATACCAAGATACCAGGATTAGCTGAGAAGCAGAAGAGGCTGGATACCAGCATCAGTAGAACAGATATGAACACAGGATAAGCGTAGAAGCATATAATGCTGGATACCAGGATGAATAGAACAGACACGGATACAGGATACCAAAATTAGCTCAGAAGCATATGACGCTGGATACCAGGATCAATAGAGCAGACATGGATACTGTCACCACCAATGACTATAGAAGCTGCATGTCTGTCCCCGATCCGGACATGCCACTCCTTACCTGTTAGGGCAAGCCTCTTCCTACACCTTGCCTGCTGCTACTAATCTTCAGAGTTTTTCTATCTTGCCCAGGCTTCCTGCATTGCCTAACAACATATGACCGGTTCTGTGCATGTGCAGAATTTTCCATTCATTCTGAAAGGTTCCTTTTGAGGTCCTCAAGAAGCGGCTACAGGCACTATAAAAGGGCCCCTATATTATGAAGGCATTGCTAGGTAATTGTGTTCATATTCAGCTTCTGTATCTGACACTTCGATGTTACTTACCTTGCTACCAGATATTGTTTAACCTCTTGGAAGCTTGCTTACTGACTTTACTATACCATATATCGACCTGGCTATGGACAATTGAGCTCTCTAATGATTAACCGCTTTGGACCTTGCTTACTGACCTTGCTATACCGTTCTCACACGCCACCCCGCGGATGGGCACCGGTGTTGTTACCTTCCTCCTCTAAGCTGTGATTCCAGTATCCTGATGACACCCTTGGATAACATCCACCATCTGGCCTCTCGCTCTGCGCATGTGCAAAGCCAACTCCCGTCTCTTAGGACCTACCTGTTCCCATTGGTCCTGGCATTTTGGAGCACTATTTAAACCTCCCACTTCCTCCTGTCCTATGCCTGTTCTTCGAGTTCATTCACTCTCTGTAAGGACCTGGCTTCCTTTGGACTGACTCTCCTGCTGTTGCTCCAATGTGGACGCTACCTCTCCCGATTCCTCCTACTGCCGCTCTGAGTTACCATCATTAGATCAGCTACAGTTTTACACCTCCATTGCCTCTGTTGAACTGTCGCTGTACCAGTGACTCACCTGCTGTTGCTCTGAGTTACCATCTTCGGATTAGCTATAGTTCTACACCTCCATTGCCTTTATTGAACTGCCGCTGTACCAGTGACTCTCCTGCTGTTGCTCTGAGTTACCATCTTCGGATCAGCTTTAGTTCTACATCTCTATTGCCTTTATTGAGCTGCCTCTGTCCCAGGGAATCTCCTGCTACTGCTGTGTTACTATCATTGGGTCAACTATAGTTCTACTCCATTACTCCTCTGAGCTGCCGTCATTCCTCCTCCTTGTCTGGCTCCGCCTACCACTCTGCCCAGCACTCATCCAGGGGACTGTGACCTGCGGGATAGGGGCAGATAAGTCCATACCTCCTTGCAGGGGTCTCTGGCAAACACCACCTACCCGTTAGACTCCACTCCCCTGAATGAGCAATATTACCTGGCAGTTACAAGGGATCCACTAAATATCCGTAGGTTCCGTGACAACCGTGTATCGACCTGGCTCTGGACAATTGGACTCGCTACAGCTTAACTCTGGAAGTCTGTCAACTGACTTTCTGGTTTATTATGTACCCATTTGTGTTTGGACTTGTACCTTTTAGCCCTTGGAGCTTCATCTTCTGTATCCTACCACCTTATAGGCCAACATGGCTGGGAATCTGGTCTGTGTCTCTGTAACTGTAAAGGATTAGTTCTCATTGTTTTCTTCACTTCTGTATCTGTACCAGAAACTACTCTCCTGGAACCATTGTTTTAGCAGCCTCTCGAACCACTTCCCAGCCAGCTTCATCAGGAAGTGCTCTCTGATCAGCCTGCTTCCAGCCATCAGAATCCGTCCTCCAGAGTAAGGTAGCAGAGTGTATTTTTTCTTATTATTACTGTGACAGATACAGGATACTAGGATAGCAGGATTATCTCAGAAGCATATGATGCTGGATACCAGGATCAATAGGACACGGATATAGGATACCAGGATTGTAGGATAGCAGGACACACAGACAACAGGGCAACAGTATAGCAGAATATCAAGAAGCCAAATATTCCAGCAGCTACACAGGCTACAGGACATAAAGATCTGGTACCATCTAACCTTCCCAGGTGTCTTAAATAGTTTAGGGAATGAAGGGGAGTGTATTTCAATGAGCCAATGGCTGAATACAGAAGATTATAAAAATCCAAGAAGGCGGCCGACCATTGCGTGATACTTATGCAATGGAATCATGTTAATTTTTGGAGGGTTTGCAAACCTGTCCATCCCATTTTGTACTGAATTACTTAATTTTAAATATGTTTTCAAAAAACAAATAAACATACATAGCACTATTTTACTTACCCAGCAACCATCCATGCAGGAAGGAGCTTTCTTTAAATTTTCTGTACAGCGCTGACTGCTGCAGGATGAACGAATCATAAAAAAACGGAACATTACAAATCCTTCATCTAGCATCACAGACCATCTGAACATTCAATGAGTGTAAGTGTTTTCAATTATGAAAACTTTCTTCTATCCTCTGTGGTAGTAAGCATACACCTAAGACATTGGGCATTTGAGACAAAGAATAAAATTCTGAGAAAAACCCGCAACAAGCGCCAATGTTGACTGAAATGTTCCCAACACCAAAAAATGCAAAATACCAAGCGGCTTGGCTAGTCTTTACACTGTTCGGTTTGTAAGGACATGAGGTTCCAGGTCAACGTTTACAAGCTCATACATGGAATAATTTGCAGTGGAGGATTACCAAGTAACATTTTATCACCGCTTCCTCTGGTATCTCATCAAGCAAACCCCTGGTGCGGTACAGGAGTGGCCTGGGGATTCTTCACCTACAACTTGCCTCTATCACAGATGCAGCCATTACCTGCATACTCTCCCTCATGCACCATCATAGTCTCACGGTCAGCTGCATTCTTTCCAGCCACTCCCACATTTGCATCTGCTTGTATTGCATCAAACCTGGTCTCCATACATGCTGCATACATATACACCCATACAGTGTCCAGGAATGGCTCCATTGCAAAAAAAACCACAACTTCAATGAGATTAAAAAATAAGGTTTTTAAATAAAAAAAACAAACAAAAAACTTTAAAGCCTGCAATAATATAACAACTAACTGCAATGTAAACAAGTACAATACGTAAATCCTTGTGAAATCCTTTAAGGAGAAGCCTGTAAAATAGCTGTTGATCACAGTAGTATGCAACTCTCTCCTTTACTATGAGAGGAGGGAATAAAAAAATAATTATGACTGTTCTGTTTAAAATAAAGGGCTGTACCAATATTGTCATTTTTCATAGGGGAGGTAATCAGAAACACTTTGGTCCTTTGCATTTTTTTTTATACATAAACTTTTATTTTAACAAATTTAATTTAATATTATAAACTTCTAATTACTGTTTTACAATTATTATTTTATCATTTTATTACTACAAACTTTTTCACCTCCATCAGAGCTGCAAGGAAAAACAGGTGATGTTACTGTTAACATCACCTCATAAATACGGATTGTTGTTGAATTGAATAGCTTTCTTAACACCTGCCTATACTAATAGTAGGTACAAACCAGTTGCGATGTGAGATCTGGTTGTACAACATCAACACGTTAAATGCTTCATAGAATTGCGGTAGGATGTCTTCACATTGGTAACATAAAAAAGAAGCGCTTCAACGTAAAAAAAACCCCCAAAAACATTGCTCCGAATTGAATTTCCCCCTAAGAGGGAGATTCAATAACCGCTGTAGCGCCACAGTAGCATCGCTGTGTGTTACCATGTGATGCTTTGGTAAAGATCTTCACAGGGTTTTTTACCATATGTGACAGTATTGTTCTCAACCATAGCCGCAATTTCTACCTGAGGTGTGTGTCCTTGTCACAATGAACATGCTACTTGCCCACAACAACAGGAGGACAGTGTATCAGAGGACAGAGTTAACCAGCAGTGTCATCCACACCAAGTCAGTGCTTTCAGCCAATCACCTACCTCCACTACTCGTGGTAAAGTATTTTCACACGTAAATATCTGAATAAAATATGCTTAAGCTTATTTAACACGAAACCTTCACCGACAATGCTACAGCAACAATCATACTATCACATTGAAAAATAATATATAGGAAAAAGAAGACAATACAAGTATCGCTCCCTGTAGCTAATCCCTGGAGTATCTGCATCAGGCATAGTTCGATGTTAGTAAGCCTCTTCCTCCTGCTGTCGACAAGGAACTCTCCTGCTCCAATGTTAGATACATACAGTTCATTCACAAGACCCATAGAAAATGAAAACTAAGGAAGACGACCACTGGTCCTGTAGCCTATGCTTCTTCATCAGTCATCAGGAGCCATAACCCCTAGCCAGTCCTTACTTCAGTCTTCCACGATCTTCACTGCTGATTCTCCTCCCTAGGTTCAGTTCCCATGCTTGTTATCTCTGGGAATAGAGTGTTCCTTCTTCTGGTCCTCTGATTGGCGCCTCTTATCTTTTTGGGGCTTGATCAGGACTCATACCAGTTACGGGTCTATGATATTTGCAAATAATGGATTCCAATAATAGATCTCAACAAAGGACATAATACTTATACTGATAATCAGGGACAGGGGGGCATTTGCCTCTGGGCCGGTCCCGTAGTGGGCTACCTTGTGCTGGGCCACCTGCTTTTTTTTTCCTCTAAAATGTTCCTAATAGGCTACTAAATTTAGCCCCAGGCTAAAATTTGTCAGCCCTCCTCTGCTAATAATGCTTCTACCTTACAGTAGCCACATACACTTTCCTCACCAACAGTTACAATTTGTATTCTGCTACCTTATGTGTCAAGTGTTCCCCACAGCGGTTAGATTGTAGGCTCATTTGGAGATTCATACAGTTGTCATTATGTACATTACATGCAGACTTCCTCATGCTGGTTAAATCTTAAATCTGACCAAATGACTTGTATATGGTCTTTGAGAAGTCCTGTAGCCCACTGACACAGAAATAAAAGAGTATGGTTACATACCCTTCACTTAAAGTAGTGTTTGCATATCTAAAGTTACCCAGTCATACATAAGATAAATTTTGTATGTGTTTTAAGAGTAAAATTAACATGTGCTATTAGGCCTAATGTGTACGTAATACTGGCCGTGCCTTTCAGGTGGTTAGGTCTTACAATGCTACTCCTGCACATCCTACCCCTTTATCTGTACCTGCTGGACTAGGGCTCTATCACTAAGTGGTATATTAAATAGATTTTTATGAAAACTGCTGCACTGGTATGTGCAACAATGATTCCGTGGCCCACAGTAGTCAATCAGAAGTTTGCTTTCATATTCTAAATTGTACTAGAAAATAAAAATGGTCTAATTGGCTGTTATGGATTACAGCACCTGTTTTACACAGGTACACCAGTTGTACCTGTGATTATAAATGCCGTTATTAAATATAGACATCTAAGTAGCTGACGAGGAACTGATTGGTACCCTGTTAAATAATATATTGATCCAGCCTTTTTGTATTTCTGTCTGCTGTGCACTCTGGCCACAATCAGGTGGCATCTGCAGTCCTGCTGATGACATAAGTCGGTACCTGTAGTCAAAGAACTACAAAACTAATCAGCACAGCGCTCTCAGAAGTCTACTTGTACTAGTAAAACAGAGGGCAGAAAAGGAAGCTGCAAACACCACATATAATAACATATAATGTTTAATAAAAAAATCACATAAAAAACATCATAGAGACATAACTACATATACATAATATCTATAACCACATTAATAATTAAAAAAAATTCTACTGCACTCATACTAAATATTGTCTCAATAACTTTGTATAATAAAAATATCAAGGTTCTAACCACCCTCCTGTAGTTCTTATTCAATTACCCAAGACTTGGGATAGTATCTTTGTTTGCACAGTCAAATTGAAATCCTAAAGCATGAATGGCCTCCTTCCTGAAACAATTAATCTTTATACCATCAAGGGTACCAGATGTTCACCGTTATAACATTATTACTTCGAAATAAAGATCATGGGCCAGATTCATTAAGGAAAGTAAAGCAAAAAAATGTGTAACTTTGCACCTTGGCAAAACCATGTTGCATTGGAGAGGGTGGTAAATTTAAAATTTGGGCATAGATTTATAGTTGGGTTAGGGCATGTCCTAGATCATCTTTAAATATCAGTGTAAAAATAAAGCTATTAAGTATTTGTGTACTAAATGAAAAAGCTGCTATTATTTCCTTATGTGCAAAATAATAAACTAATTTTCAGCCCTTGCATTGAAACATGGTTTTGCCAAGGTGAAAAGTTACTCGTTTTTTTGCTTTCCTTTCCTTAATGAATCAGGCCCCATATGTTCACTATAAACTATGTAACAGTTCTTTTATTTATATCCTCAAGTACTCACTCCTTACCCAGATCCTGGGACAGCGAATTTAGTCGAAGCAGTAATATAGCCCTCTCAATAGAGGTAACTCGTTCGGGGGGCCGCCCATGTAGAAACGTCTTCTCCGCTAAGGACGCAGACACATGCTGATAAATAGTTGAAAACACTGATTAGGCTCTCACAGTCAAAATTTGACAAGGCAGAATCAGCCAGGTAAAGAAAAATCTCTTGTGTGTGCTGAACATTTTCTCCTCTTAATGACACCTGCCTCTGATGCGTTTCGTTCTGAAAGAACCTTTTCAAAGCAGGTTCCTATGGTCAGATGCAGGCCACTGATGGTAACAGAGGTACTTATGGAATAAAACGTACCCTGGGCTCTGCTCTAGAGTATAAGAACCCCATAAAATTACTAAAACTACAGGTTCTGTTTGCACTAAATGTGTGCAGTGTACAAGTACCTTCTAGTACAATAAGAATACAAGTTTGTTTACAGAGTAAACAAATAATTTAATGGTATGTTGTCATCATCACATTCTAGGATTCTGGCAATTGTAAAACTTTATTATAAAACTATAACAATAAGATGTTTATTGAGCCAGATGACTTCTGTTCCACCTATTATGTAGGGAGATTGTACCTATATACAAAATAAACATGTTACTCAATACAGTGTAGTTTTTACAAGTGTATGAAATCTATCCTCATCATTTAATAGAATAAACCTGACAATTAGAGCCAGAGGGATATCAATTCTGTATCACGGCACATAAGTCACAATATAGTGCTTGTTGCTATGGAGTTTCTTGGCTCCAACAACAAAACCTTTCCACTCAAGTTACTGCACTGGATTTTGAACAATTAATTTCTCTCAATACTTGGTGTAAAGATTGATTGGGTGAGGAGATTGTGACGTGGGCAAACATCCAACTGAGACCCTTCTGAAAAGTCCCTTCAAATAAAATCTTAAACTTATGGCAGCATATGTGTGAATTGCTCTGCCAAAACTCCATATAAGAAAGGTATCTTGAGATGAAGTCTTTATTCAGTAGTATTCTGGAAAAGGAACTTGTGACAGAGCTTTTTTTTTTTTATTCAACTCTGTTGATGTGAAATAATAAAGCATAATTAGTTTTGTAAAGCTATCATAGTTATGTGATGTTGGTTTTAATGCTAACTATATTTTTGTATTTTTTTTTAATCTTGTTTCAATATCTTATGTTTTGTGGTAAAGTGTTGCTTCCATGCCACGATTCTATGTACTTATGCTTGTAATATTAGAGACTGCCACATGGTGTCTCAGTGAGTTTCTGTTTTTCCAGCAACAGATCACGGAGCAGATTCACTAAAGTGCGGCTTTCTCAAACTGCATGTTTTCATACACTTTGAAGTTCGGTTTTAAAACCATGCGATTTACTAAAAGCCAAACCGCACATCAAAGGGCATTAATTAAAACAGCCTAATCTGAAACCACAATTAGGATTTTTTTCAAATGGGAAGCATACAAGTCGCCCAATGTATTAAGCAGTTGTTTGCTAAACTGCAGGGCAAGCCAAACTCCAAGAACCAGCCTGCACATGAAAATATATATACACATGAATCCTGGTTGCCAAAACTAATTGTTACTTGTGGTGGAATGATATATTTCTGCAGGGTTTATTTACTTTGGCTCAGGGACATTATTTATTTAGGATCGGCGACCATAATTCATTTATTGAGAATTGGGAACATTATTAATTTATTGAGGATCGGGCCAATAATTTTTTAAATTCTTATGTGGTTAACACTTGTAGAGCACCCTTGTGGCACTAGCATAATTATGCATTAGCGCCCATTTGTATGCTGGTGCTTGTAATTCTACAAACACCAGCATGCAGGAACACTCAAGGGCTGTCAGTGCATGCTGGCACCTTAAATTGCCATGATAATATACACTATATATTCACAGTATTATCCAATGGCCAGGGTTACTAAGAAGGGCCCAGTGTTCCTCAGCATCGGAATGGAACTCGATAGGTGTGGGGGTATCAATCCCCCCCTTCTTTCCCCCGAAACCGGGCCTGATGCTGAGTAGGATGAGCTTGGAAATATAATGGAGGGGTCATTTTTTTGTTTATTTGAATATAACACAAGTGACAAGTGGCAGAATGGCACCTAAGATAGGCAGGATGGCATCTGTCCACCCTGTTAAGCCGCGATACAGATCATCTCACCAAGCACTCCACAAACTAAAACTGGAAGTTTCACATTAGGCTTTACCATTTGGTTTGGTCTGAACCGCATACAGACTGTCTCACATCAGATGCAGTTTGAGTTTCCAGTCTCCAAAATGTAAGTAGATGTAGTAAATCCTGCGGTTTGGATCTGAAAACTGCCTCCAATGGGTGGCAGTTTGCAAACTGCATACTAAGCCATTGTTTAGTAAATCTTCCCCCAAGTCTCATATTGCTGAGTCCTTAAGCCAGCATACTAAGAGCATCATGCATTTTGGTTTAGACTGCATGTAAATGCATACTTCCAAAGTCAGCAAGGAACGGATCTAAAGATATGTGTGGTGTTGACTACGGGTGTAGGTTTAGCATACAATGTGCTCAAAATCGGCAGATACGTACCTTAATGACGCAGGCCCATAGAGTGTGTGGAGGACAGCTGGTAATACCTTTCCTGCAGGCAGGTTGGATCTCTGCTACCAAATCTCCATATTTGTATCCCGGGTTTTTAATGTGTTCTGGATTGGCAATTGAGTATCATTATATATATTACTGAAATAAGTGCCAAGTGTATGTAATTAACATGTAACCACAGGAGAGTTTAAAGTGCAATACTTATATATTAACTTATCGGGGGGGAATTCAATTCCACCCAAAGTACCGCCGGGTTAAAACTATTACCGTTATTATGGTAGTTTTAACTCGGGTATCTGCTCGCAGCTCAGGAAGCTGCGAGCAAAAAGCCAGCGTTAAAACTACCGCAATAACGGTAATTACGCGCAATATTACCGTTATTACGGTAATAGGCTGCGTTACTTTTAACAGTAATGCAGCCAATTGAATATGCCCCATTAATTGGGAATTATAACTTGTGAAGGTTTGTTAATGAGCATGGTGGTCCTTCAGAGACAGACAACATGCACTGTCTTCATTTCCTATTATTTTTTTATCCATATGTTAGTTTTTACCTGCTGTACAGTAAATTGACTATTGGACATTAGTGTATATCAATCTGAGTTTTACTGAACTCATTACTATACCTGAAATAGCCTTCCCACTCACAGCCTGTCACATGCTAGTGCTGTAAGCAGATATTTTCAAACAGATACAAAGGAGGTAAGTGCTTTTCTATCTTATGTCGATTAATGTACACTAGGAAATGTGTTTATTAAGCAGTGCTGACTGGCAGCTAACAAAAATTTTCTCCACAGAATACAGTTGGTTTCACACAAAGGACCTTGTAGTTCTCTGTGTATCTTTAGAACAAAGAATCTGAAATATTTTGATGCAGAAGTAGATTTTGTCAGAGAATAGCCAGAAACCTAGGAGGTAAGTAGAAGGATAGGAGTAGACTACATTGACACTAGCTAATCTAAAATACTGAGCAGGTGCATATAGAGCATAGCAGAAGGGTTAATGGCCTCAAGACCAAGATATCAGACTTATATATAAGAATTATAGGTGTATAAGAAAAAAAATGTTTTAAAATAACTGAAGACTACTGAAAGAAATTACAGGTAAAATAATAAAAATGAGGAGTGGCTAGGTTGAGTCCTTCCCAGTGTTTTATTACATCTTAATCCCAAAGAATATAAAAGAAATGAAAAAAAAAGAGAATTGGAACCAACATTCAAGATGTAATAGAATCGGAATGTTGGAAGTGAGCCCAGTGTTAGTACTTAGAAATAGGAAGGCGACTGTCTGAGTCAGTGCGCACATTTATAAAAACTGTTTATTTCTGTTGCCATAGAAAAGACATATATGCAGCTGTTGCCATGATCATGTTATGCAGATGGACTTTACTAAGAGACTTTTTGATAGACTTTCACTAGCACTTCCAGTTTATGACAGCAATCTTACAGCAGAGTTATGGTCTGTGGACAGTGAAGGTTAATGAAACTACCTTAATAGATCATTTTGATTACAATGCCTTGTATACACATCATTTAACCTGTATCTAGAAAATTTTATGAGTGTAAAATATAGGGCTCCCGTGTGATCCCAGAGAGAAAAACGAGTGACTTGTGTGGAGGGGGGTGGGGCCAAAATGACACAATTTGCGATCAATCGCAACATCAAGACCCCCGTCCCACCCTCTCCGCTCTATACTCAATGCGGCCGCAAGACTCATCTTCCTCTCACGCCGCTCCTCCTCTGCCTCCCCTCTCTGCCTTGCCTTACACTGGCTCCCCTTTCCCTACAGAATCCTTTTCAAACTCCTCACCACCACTTACAAGGCTCTCTCCAACTCTACTGCCCCTTGTATCTCTAACCTCCTCTCCATTCACACTCCTGCCCGCTCCCTGCTCTCGGCCAACGACCGCCGCCTCTCCTCCACGCTTATCACCTCTTCCCACTCCAGAATCCAAGACTTTTCCCGTGCAGCCCCCCTTCTCTGGAACAACCTCCCTCATTCCATCCGTCTCTCTCCTACTCTGTGCTCCTTCAAACGTGCACTCAAAACTCACCTCTTCCTCAAAGCTTACCAACCATCTACTTAACCCCCATCTCCTCCCTTTAGCTCGTCCTCCCTTCTCTCCTCTTGTGCCTGGTCTGTTTACCCTACCTTAGGATGTAAGCTCGTATGAGCAGGGCCCCCTCCCCTCCTGTCTCCATACCTGTTCTTCCGCTCCGTCTTTACTGCATATGACTGGCCGGAGTTTCTGAAGTATTGATACTTTTTGTTCATTGCTCTGTATGGTTTCACCCTGTATAGTCTACTGTTAGTACTGTGTGCGGCGCTGCGGATACCTTGTGGCGCCAACAAATACAAATAAATTATATTAATAACAATTATTAAACAAATATTAAACAAATAAATTATAATAATAAAATGATAATAATAATAGGAAGTAGGTAGGGTATAAGAGGACAGCCTACTTTCCTGAAATTCCAACAAAGGTACCCCAAATTTGGGATTCTCTTAGATCTGGCTGAATAAGCTTCTGTTTCAAAACAATCCTTTCTGACCTGATAGAGTACGAATACTCAACATCAGTCCAGGTACTCTCTATCCAAAATCCACCTGCAACAATTCCCCCCCCCCCCACCTCCCCTCCCCTCCCGGATCTCTTTCTTTTGTCTCTCTCTAAACTCACTCAATCCCCCCACTTTATGATCCATTTTCATTGGTGGTGGGTGGAATCTAGGTGGTGACAGGGGTGGAGGGAGAACATGACCTCAGCAGTAGCCAACCAGCTGTTTCCGTGCCATCAAGTCTGGTTTGAGATGTGCTGGGACAATGGTCAGTCAATAGTCAGTTCCCACCTCCTGATTTTAGAGTCCAAACCCTCCTGTACTTAACCCCTTCCATAGCTTTGTGATGCCACATGGTCCCTAGCTGTTTCTTGCTTCCTATTGGCTTTCTTTCCTCCTTCTTTAACTACAAAGCAATGCTGGATCCGGTCACCAGATGGCATTTAATAACTGAGTGGGCCAATGTCCCTCTATTGGTCCAATTACTGACAGACTGGGTCAGTCCTATATTCCCCTTGTGGTGCCCGGTCTTGTCACCAAATTTTTGCATTTTCATCTATATAACCCTTATTAATATTTATAAATAGTGATGCTGTCTTTTTAGCAGCAATACATGTTACAGCAGAATTAATTCTATTACTTCTGTTTATCATAGAAGTGTTTTTGCTCTCATTACATACAACACATTAGTAACCACTTTTAGAAAGATCATTATGGCAGCTCCCAGATTTCAGTCAGCATATTATTATTTTATTTGTTTGTTTATTTACATATAAAGCGCCAACATGGGGGAACACTCCCTTTTGCTTATTAAAAAAAGGCTATAAGCCGCCTAACGGTTGATCCGAACTAAGAAATAAAGACACAGGAGGCTTGGTTGCTAGAGGAAGGTCATACAATTTATTAAAATTAATTAAGCGGCGGCGAAGAGAAAAAGCATGAACATTCAGCTACCAGACATTCCTGATACCAAAATGTAGGCAATCAAATGCCCTCTGACACTTCTAGACCATGAACCTCCATTCTCCCTCATTTGGATCAGTAACTGGGACCTCTTGTTTGTGCCGTGGCGCAACCTGGGGTGTAAAAAGAGAGAGAGAGAGGGGGGGGGGGGCAGGGGGTGGTGTGTAGAGAACACAGATACAGATGTGGTACCAACAATATACTCTTGGTGCTTATGGGTAAGCAGTAGGTTATAGTTCGTTTTGCTGATGTGGGTCTATAGCTCTTTGCCCTGTTTACAGCCCTAATGCAATGTATGTATTTGGTGGTTTGGTACCTTCTGTATGGGATGTGTCTGTAGCTCTGTTTAAAGTCACTCTACCGCTTGGTACAGGCTACAATCCACCATAACTGCAGCGCCTACCCACGAGACAGAAAGACTGGCTGACAACCACCAAACTGCTCTTGTAAGAGCTTCCTGAGCAAAAGTAAGCACATACACCTGCAAATCACTGCACAACCCACTACAATAGAACACATAGCCCCATAGACCACACACAGGAAACTATATAACACACAATAGTTTAGCAATAGTGCATCTCAGCACCAACTAACATACACCAACACCACTAGAGGCAATCACAACACTACTGCCCTCTATTGTGAGCTTTAAACAACCAAGAACTTTAAACACCCCCGCAGAGCTACAGACACATCCCATACAGAAGGTACCAAATCACCACAATATACATTGCATTAGGGCTGTAAACAGGGCAAAGAGCTATAGACCCACATCAGCAAAACGAACTATAACCTACTGCTTACCCACAAGCACCAAGAGTATATTGTTGGTACCACATCTGTATCTGTGTTCTCTACACACCCCCCCTGTCCTCCCCCTCTCTCTCTCATTTTCCACCCCAGGTTGCGCCACGGCACAAACAAGAAGACAAATAACAAGTTCGGTAACCGGAACACCCGAAGATTCCGTAACGGCAGCACCAATCCCAAAGACACTCCCTTCAAGCGCAGACGTCCAAGGTAAGCTCACCAAAAAGAGCCCCTACCACCTAATCCTGAACCCACAAGTAACTGGGACCTGTCTGCACAGATGGTGCCCCATACTCACCCCAGTGGGGAAGTGTTACCAACGTTGAATCTCCCTTTTGAGGGAGAGGGCTTTGCTGCCACACCAATGTGCCATTTGTGGCTGCTGATTGGCATAATTTCCTTCCATACTGAGACCCTTCTGAAAGATAAAACTCTGGTTTAACACACAATTCAAAAACTGCAAACCATTATTAGGGACAGGGTGGGTGGTCGGGGAATTTTCCAGTGTCAAGATGAACAACACACCCTATACATAAGCTTACATAACCTCCCTTTCCCAGGCCATCCCCAAAACAAGATTGTGATATTGGGGTAGGAGCAGAAGTTTGCACATATGGGTGGAATTGGGAAAGGTGAGAGGTTGTGTCAGGATATCTAGCATGAACCCCAGAGAGATTGATAATGTAAAAATTCTTTATTAGGCAGAGATTCACAGACAGAGTGCAGCAAAACGGCAACACAGTTCAAAGCAGCAGATACAACAGCAGGACTGGCAATATAGCTGAATAACCCAGGAAATCATAAATGGTAAACAGTTCGCAGAGGCAGTACAGAGTAACCAGACCTAGTTCAGAAACTGGAGAAGCAGAGATGACTGAAGACACAGGATGTACCATGGTGTCAGGATACTTGATACACTAATGAGGCACGAGGTGCCGGATGAACCACAGTTGGCAGGACACCTGGTTTACTCAGGAAGCACGAGTCACTGGATGAACCACAGTAGACAGGACTCAAGGTCTTGCCAGGAGGCACGAGGTACTCGATGAACCACAATAGACAGGACTTGAGGTCTTGCCAGGAGGCACTGAATTGATCTGTGGGTGTCAGAATAGAGGAGATTCAAACAGGCCAAAGGGTTTAAAAGCCAGTAGAGCCGCAAAGGTTCCAGGGAATGAGCTGGAGCGTAGTCAAAACAGAGCCTGGGTCTGGGTCAGAAGATAAGCAGCGCAGCTGAGGAAGCAGTGAATAATACCAGGAAGTCAGACTGGAAAAGGACAAAGGACACCCTGGAGAATCAGCAACAGTAGGCACGACAACAATGATCTGCCACAGATTACAGGGAGAGGCAGTCTTATAAGGCAGTGAAACAGGTGTGGGTGCTGATTAGGGTAGAGGGAAGAGAAATGTACAATGGTACGACAGCAGCACCTCTGGTGGTAGAGAGGTAATGCAGGCCAACAGTTCTTAGCAGACATAAGCTGCAGGAGGCAAACAGCATCCCCATGGAAGATGTTGCAGTGCAGCCGCAGGCAGATTGTGACAGGGTGTTTATGCAACGTCTGGAATAGTTGTATGAGTGCATATAAATTAAAATACAATTGGATATGGTGCTACCAATCACTTGTATCCCACCCCTCCCAGGATCTCATTCAGCAAAAATCTCCCAATAGCAAAATACAAAACACAACAGGGAGTGGGTTTTGGAGCTTGTGATAAACCCAGACACTTGTAAACCTAATGAAAACATACAAGTATATCTTTAGAGTTTTCCATTCAATTTCCAGTTACTTAAGTCTGATGTACACAAGTTCTTGTTTCCCCCTTAGTTCAAATTCTTGGTTGTCTTCTTTCATACCTAGCAGCAGATCCTTTAAGTCCTGTAAGTTGCAATGTGGGGCCTCCATGGCTCAGACTTGTTTTTCTAGCACATCCCACAGATACTTGATCAGATTTAGATCAAGGGAATTTGGAGGCCAAGTCAACACCTTGAACACTGTCATGTTCCTTAAACTATCCTTGAACAATTTGCAATGTGGCAGGGCGCATTATACTGCTGAAAAAGGACACTGTCATCAGGGAATACCAATGACATGAAGCGGTGTACTTGTAATGTTTAGATAAGTGGAACATGTCAAAGAAACATCCGCATGAATGCCAGGACCCAAGATTTCCCAGTCCACATAATGTAAATGAACACGTATTTCATCAGACCAGACCACCTTCTTCCATTTTTCCAAGGTTCAGTTCTGGCGCTCATGTGCCGATTGTAGGTGCATTCGGCAGTGGACAGGGGTCAGCATGGGCACTCTGACCGGTCTGCGATTATACAACCTCAGACACAACAAGCTGCAATGTACTGTGTGTTCTGACATCATTTCTATCATAGCCAGTATCAACTTTTTAGAAATTTGTGCTACAGCAGCTCTTCTATAGAATTGGACCAGACAGGCTAGCCTTTGCTCCCTTCGTGCATCAATGAGCCTTGGGCGCCCATGACCCTGTTGCGGTTCATCAGTTATTTTTTCTTAGACCACTTTTGGTAGGTACCAACCACTACATACCATTAACACTCCACAAGTCCTGCCGTTTTATAGATGCTCTGACTCATCTAGCCATCACACTTCAAGAACTGACAGTTCACTTGCTGCCTAATATATCCCACTACTTGACAGGTGTCATAGTAACAAGATAATCAATGTTATTCATTTCACTTGTCAGAGAAGTAATAACATTGCAGAACACTGTAATCATTTTAATAATTACTGGAGATAGGTCATAACAGTCTGAGGTTTAGTGATGATGATTTGATTTGTGCAAGACCTGAGCTTTGGTGTCTCACCTTCAAAACCACAATATCACACACAGTAGACGAAATGGACTGGTATATGTTGGTATATCATCCCGCCACCTCTCCTTTCATTGCAAATCTATCAAATACCATTCAATTACATTTCCTATTTCCTATACCACCACTTTTAGATTTCCACTTCGACCACTGATCAAACATCAAATTACCATATAGACTGTGCTCAGTGCTGACATGATGTTTGTACTGACATGGGAATGGTGTGTGTGTAAATGTACATGGTATGTTATCTTCGTCTTGTGTTAAATTATAGTACAATGTACTTCAATAAGATAGAGGACAAATCTATGTAAAACATTATTTTCTGTTCAAACATCCACCCACATTTTATGTACTGTAATTCCATAGTTATTTAACTGTACTGGTGTGAGATCATTCTATGAACACAACACTGCATTGTCATAGTAAGTAAGCATTCAATTCTACTGAGCTGGCACAGGCTGCCATGTCAGCATCACTTTATAGATTAACAAAGATTGATTTCACTGTGGATAAAAAGTCATACGAGATAAGACTTGTTCAATTCAAGTCATTTACGTCTAAAACATCTGAGTACTTGTTAAATATGATTTTTTGTTAAGGCCTCATAAGGCCTTTGTTCAGCCATTTTATTGTAACTTGTATAGAAATATTATTTGCTAGAAGAGATTATTCATTTTTCTGTTAACTTGCAGTTTTGCAATATGTGAGCCTATGGCCTTGAAGTTGAACTAATAGAGAACACCTGAAGAATGTAACCAGTTATGAAAACAATAATGAGCTTCATATCCAGCTGGTAGCATGGGAGCTGTATCCATGGTGTTGCACATAGCATATCTCCAACTCCCCTTGAGATAAGAAATAATAGGCTCATCTGTCCTTAGAAGGGGGAGAAAAGTAAACACCTCAAGAATACGTGAGAAAGTTAATCAGTAGCGCTTCTCATAAACTAGTGGTATAAACTATTGTATGCATATGACGTAGGATTCATTTATTCAGTAGCCTATAAAAACCTGTATCTTTGTATCAATAAACTAGAGAATATTCCTTGCATACAGAACTTGGTCTGTGTCAATTCTCTCCAGCTGATTGAAGCGCTTCCAGATATACTTGACACCACAGGCTGACTTGGGTCAGAATTTTAGATTTTACAACTTGGAGGTCGCCACAGAGATTCGCTGTCCAGCAGGCTACAAGACAGACAACGGAGGTTTCCCAGCACATTGAACCCCAACATCCGCGGTCAGTAGATTTCTACTCGTTGGTCTTCCTAGTCTGGGTCACCTCATGTCTGTCTGAGGCACCTGACACGCGAATTTGTGAGTCTCAAGTATCATCTGATTAATATAATACAGTATTAACCCAATTTGTTTACTGTAATTGTATTGTTGATTAGATTTTTGAAAGATGATTGAATTTTGAGTGCATGTGTTTGTACCTATGTATGATGTATAAAGCATAAAAGTCACATAAGACATTGATCAAAGAAGCATGTAATGGAATAGAGGGATTTAGAGAGTTATTGTTTTGAACATTGAGTGAACATTTTAGACACCATCCCCAGAGGTATATCAAAGAAGGGAGATTCTGTAATCTGCCCAAATTGTGTAAGAGAGATTTCCAAAAGACCTTCGTCCCAGATACTGTCAAAGAAGCTATTTAGCACGGACATCCAGTACAAGGAGTCCACAGAACGGGACGTCCAGTGCAAGGACAACCCACAGAAACTAGATAAGAGTCCCGATTTGGACTCAACAGAATACTGTCAATACGAGTAATATAGATAGTAAACAAATGACAGCAGCTCCCTCATAGATATGATGCACAAAGACTTAAGGAAATGGGGGAGTAGAAGGTCTGCAGGGAATTTTTCAAGAAAGCGGGGATAGCCAAAGATATGTGTGGATGGAGAAACAAAGGTGTTGCAAGTGGTAATGTGACAAGAACAAAGGGGTATTGAGATCAAACCCCAAGAGATTGTTTGAGGTGGCACAGGAAAGTTAAGAGATCTGAAAAGTCGAAATATATGTGGATATGCTAAATGCATCGGAAGCTGAATAATGAATCAAGTAGGTTGTATATTATAAATGTATGTTTGATCCTGTGCAGCTGAATAAGTGAAATGTGCCCCTCCCTTATTCTGTGTAAATGATTTCAGTGTGTTGAGATAAGAAGCACACTGTTTTTTTTTGTTTTTGACAATGTATGTAAAATTGAAAAAAAATGTGTCCGGAGTGCTGATTGATGATAACATGTTGAAGCTAACTTGTATTTAGTGTAATGCTGGGACTTGTAGTTCCACAGCAGTAGGCTGGAAGATGTCAGTTAAGTTTTCTTTCTCTGTATGTGAGTTTTGTCTCCGTCTTACTGCGTGTGAGAGAGATCCGTGATAATTCACATTGTTTGTTCTCTGTCTTAGTGCTCTATAAGGGAGATGTTTGATTTACTTTAAATCACAATGTTTGTCTGTCTTGTCCGTTTTTTACAAGAGACATGTTTCAAGGTTGAAAAAGTTGTACATTCATTGCTTAATGATAAGCTTTTAAAAAGATACAAAAGAAGTTTTAAAATGTTTGGTCTGATTGCACGGACAAGATTGTAAATAATGTACATTATCACTATAAGTACTAGTGTCAGAACAAAGCTGGCTGGGATCCAACAAGCCGTTTCTGTATTTGAACAAAATAATTTTGTTTCTGAAGTTCAGAAATATAGCTTTCTCTTTAATGAAGTTGAGAATTGTGGGAGTGAGCTTACATGCTGTTTTTATCTGTGTTAAAATGGCGCTGATGAATGTTCTCAGAAATCAGGAGGGTTTGTTATGCCTTTAAAGAAATGTTACGAGATAAAATGTCGTCTGTGAGCGAGACTTAAGTGAATATATTTTTACTTTGAACACGAAAATCACAGAATCTAGAAATATGTGTGAATATTTGGTCACGGGAGAGAGATTTTGTTGAGAAAATGTTGAATGATTTACAGACACAATGTATTGTGTCTAACGAGAGTACTCTGATTTATGAGACAGTGCTGCTTTTAAAATGGTTGAATACTTGGAACCAAGATTCCAGATTGAATGTTTCTAAACCCGGAAATTTAATTAGTGTCATTTAAAAGGGCTGTACTAAGAGATGATAAGAAAGGAGTGGCTTTGAACACTCGCCCAGGTCTCGTCACTTTGACATTCTCTATTTGTGAAATTAGGGACTGCCCCTTTGAGGAAATCAAGGCATGGAACGCATAGCGTCACAGTTAAGCTTTTAGCAGCTGTTCACTGGTTACCTGATAACAGTATACACGCATGTTACAGTTACAGTAATTCCTAGTAAATAAATGTTAATCTCTATGCAAAAGTTTTTTTATTCACAGGTCTCCAGCTGCAAAGACCCATTAGGCAATCCAGATTGCATTGATTTAACTTCCAATGCACCATCTTTGCACCACAACAAACATAAGTATAAACTAATGAAGGATTTAAATAACGTAAACTCTTCTGAGTAATGATTACCTTGTTTTGGAAGAGATATTAGAGTTTATGTGCTATTCGCATAGCAAATGCATGAACTAGGTGGTTTTTCTGTATGTGCAGAAAGCAAAAGGTTTTTATTTGTATCCTCATTACAGTTTTGAGTAAATCAGTGTTTGTAAAGACATTTACTGCCCTTATTTACTGTGCTATAATTGTCATATACTGTAAATAATTCTTTTTATTGTGGGTATGGTAATGCATTGATGGGAATTCTATATTTTTACAGAAATGAAAAAGATTTAAGACTTTAAGAGCAATTGTATGTGCTCCTGCATTAGCACTTCTGGATCATAGCAAGCCATTTATACTCTCCTCTGAGCAGAACCAAATGTTTAACCAATTTTAAGCTGAAATAACTTCAGCGCCAGCACTGGCTTTGCCAGATTATGACAAGCCTTTCACATTATTTTGTTATGAAGTCAGTGCACATGTACAAGGAGTACTGACACAAATACATGGTCGCAAGCTAAGGTCACTTGCATACTACTCCGCTTTAGTGCTTGAAAAGAGTATAGATATTGTGCTAGGACACCCAGTTACCTTAACGGTATCGTACGTTGTGACAGAAACCAAGCACAAGCAAAACATTTGTTACCGGCCAGATTTACTAAGTATGAAGATATACAGCACAAAGGACATTCCCTCCTATTGTGAAATGAGTGACATATAACACTTGCCGAGCGCACTGTGTATTTTCTTCCTCCCTTTCCTTTTTTATTAGAAGAAAAAAAAAAAAGGAAGCACAAGAGGCCCCAGAGCCTCTCATGTTCACAGATATATGTTAAGACCTTCAGACAAGGGGAATCTGAGTAAACTGTATTTTAAGTTTTTTAAAGGTCCAAGGGAGACCAGAGAGGGGAGTTCATTGATATTAGCAGGAGGAATATAGATTGCACGTTATTTTCCTTTGCTGTGCGCTGTAGATGTGTACTAGACTAGAAAGGAAAGCCAAGTTTGGAAGAACCAGACTCAGGCCCATAGTAATGTATAGATCATTATACATAATTAGAAAATTCTAATATGAAAGTTTAACCCAACCAAATAAAGAAAAGAGCAACCCATGACTACAGGGGTTTACACCCAATGCAGGAATGTGTTTGTGAGTATTGTGGCCCAACACATTATTATATACACTAATAGAACTGATGATGTGGCTTATTAACAGGTTATTTAAGCTAAGTGTTTCTCTTCCAGAAGAATTAAAGTTACCACATCTGTCTTAACCGTTGTACTGTACACTCCATCTAATGAGTGTAAACTTTGTGGAACTCAGAAACCAAGAACCTTTTCCTTGGATTCCACATGCTCCTTACTGAAGCCTATCCTAATGAAGTAGCACTGCTTACTCCCAGTAACGTTACACTTAAGCAGTGCACAATGTTGAATCCTGCTGCCTTATTGCAGCAAGTTTCAAAAGATGGGAGAAGTACCTGTATATATTGGGGTTACCCTAGGGATTTGGGGGAATTCCATTCCAGCTTGAACAGAAAGAAAGGAAAAAAAAAAAATGCAAACAAAATTTTTCTGAACATGATTGCATAGAACTAATGAAACAAGAATCTCTGGTTTTATCTCACATTAAAGATAAACCATTACCAGATGCAGACATCACTCTTTTTGTAGATGGTTCACACTATTACATAAATCCTGTCCCTTATACAGGGTGTGCTGTAACCACACACACAGAAATAGTGATTCAACAGACTCTACCGAGTCACATCAGCAAAAGAAGCTGAACTAAAGGCCCTGACACTTGCATGCATATATGCAAAAGGACAAAGAGTAAATATTTACACTGATTCAAGTTATGCATTTGTAATTGCGCATGATTATGGCCCTGTATGGAAAAGTAGGGACCTTATGGGTTCAGCAAGCAAACCAGTCAATATGATGAACATACCAGGGCACTGTTCACTGCATTCCAGCTGTCCTCCAAACAGTGATGAAGGTGAAGACACACACAGAGATACTACCCCCGAAGCTAAGTGAAATAGACCAGGCCGCACGAGAAGCCGCCATAGCCCCAGTACCCCAAGGGGAGTCTATTTACATGGTGACCCCCTGACCCCTGTTTGACCAGAGCACACTCCAACTTATGGAAAGACAAGCAACAGAAAATAAGAAAAAGACTTGGGCAATACATGGAGCACTAGAAGTGCAAGGAGTGGTGTAAAGGTCAGCGTTTGTGTCTGCCAAAAGTAGTTTATCCCATTATGGCCAATATAGCACACGAGAAAGTGCATCTGGGAAAAGATGCTATGGTTGTACTCACTAGCAGCTTATGGATAGTACCAGGGTTCGCCCAAGCAGCACAGTCGTTAGTGGCAGAATGCCTAGTCTGTGCACAAAGTAACCCGAGTAAGTCTGTCCTATGGAAAAGCACACCCCAGACATAATATCCCTATAAGAGGATACAGATAGACTTTATAACTTCCCAAATGCTCGGGCTTTGAGAATGTGCTTGTCTGTGTCAACTTCTTTAGTCACTGGCTGGAGACATGGCTGTATAGAAAAGCAAATGCTAAAGCATTAGCCAAGAAAATTGCAAATGAGGTAATCTGATGATATGGTGTACCAGAGGTCATTGTAAGTGACAGAGGGATACACTTTACGGGGCAAGGATTCCAGAAACTATCACACCCCCTACAGATCCCAAAGTTCAGGATGTATGGAGCGCCTTAATGGTACACTGAAATTGAAAATGCAGAAAATAATGGCTGAAACAGGTCTGCCATGGATCTCATGTTTACCTGCACTCAGTAAAAAATACTGCTAGGAAAGACACAGGTTTAACACCATATGAGATATTGTTTGGCACAGCAAACAGAACAGGCTGTTATTTTCCATAGCAACTACACCATGTATATAGTGATTTGTTGAATTATGTTGCCTTATTATAGAAACAACTAACTGAAATACATGGTCAAATATTCTCCATTGCAAACCCTAATTTTGATACAGGTACCCATAAACTGCACCCTGGGGGGCTGGGTGGTCGTGAGAAAGCACATCAGGAGAAGTCTTGAACCCAGATACAAGGGTCCTTATCAAGTCCTGTTGACGACTCCCATGGCAGTGAAAGTACAGGAAAGAGACACCTGGATTCACGCATAACACTGCAAAGTCTTCAAATCAGGGGAGTCTTGTTCTGATAAATAGAAATGACTGTCTCATTGTATTGATATGTCTTGCCAGAATAATTGTGACTGAAGTAGGGATTAAGGCCTCCCTAACCCAGTATGAAACAGACAGTTAAGTGACATATTGCCTATGCCACTGTGAGAAACATATGGGAAGGAGTGCTCAACAATTTGCACTCATAGTAGAGTAAACTCTGAAAATGTCTTTGTGCAGATGCATAACCTCATTGGTAAAGTTGTCAGTAATGATTCATGTTGGATATTGGAAATATTGGCATTAGTAGCAAATGGTTTAGCAATCCTGTTGATCGTATAGGTGATAATGAAACTAAATATATGGCTGATTAAGAAGTTACTGACACTTGATTGTTGTCTCTCCAAAAAGGGAACCACTGAAAATCCCGAACCTCTGATGATCACAGAAATTACTTCTGAAACCTGACCAGACTATGAGTGTCATGAATTATTTGGACTAGCAAAGCCAAAGAACTGCAGAGTTTGCAACAAGAAACTACTAAAGATTGAACAAAGGACATGCAAGGCCTGCAGAACTACTATAGACTCATTAACTATCTTTTAAGAAACCATCTTTTAAGAAACCATCTTCTAAGAAACCATCTTTTCTAGACATGGACATTTGCCAAAATGCATCTCCTCATAAATCAAGTTAGGACAGGGAGGATCACAGGCTTATTAGTGGGGGATGAGTTGACAGATTCCTAAGGGGACCAACTCTATGCATGTGGCCTCCTACATGTGTATAAGTACCTGCTTATTAAGAATGTGGTTCTATAGATAGGATTAGGTAGGTAGGAGGAGAAAGGGTCGAAAATTGAATAAAAGATGGGAAATGTTAAATATGATTTTTTGTTAAGGCCTCATAAGGCCTTTGTTCAGCCATTTTATTGTAACTTGTATAGAAATATTATTTGCTAGAAGAGATTATTCATTTTTCTGTTAACTTGCAGTTTTGCAATATGTGAGCCTATGGCCTTGAAGTTGAACTAATAGAGAACACCTGAAGAATGTAACCAGTTATGAAAACAATAATGAGCTTCATATCCAGCTGGTAGCATGGGAGCTGTATCCATGGTGTTGCACATAGCATATCTCCAACTCCCCTTGAGATAAGAAATAATAGGCTCATCTGTCCTTAGAAGGGGGAGAAAAGTAAACACCTCAAGAATACGTGAGAAAGTTAATCAGTAGCGCTTCTCATAAACTAGTGGTATAAACTATTGTATGCATATGACGTAGGATTCATTTATTCAGTAGCCTATAAAAACCTGTATCTTTGTATCAATAAACTAGAGAATATTCCTTGCATACAGAACTTGGTCTGTGTCAATTCTCTCCAGCTGATTGAAGCGCTTCCAGATATACTTGACACCACAGGCTGACTTGGGTCAGAATTTTAGATTTAACAGTACTCAACCCATTGGAAACATTTTCATGAGCACAGAACCCCCCCCCACATATACTCTATAAAGCCGTATTTATTTTCATGCAATACTACATTTTACTACTAAGAAATTTAACATTTTAATACTTAGTCCCTAAACATCAGACCCTTGGCACAGCTAGAAGAAATGAAACCAGTTTGGTCAAACCCTCAATACCTTGTACATACCTCCCAATTATCCCAATGTTCTGGCAGTCAGGTAATTTGTCCTAAGCAACAATTTGCAGGTACCGCACCCTCCTTCCACTGTCATGCCCAGCTTTTCCAGTTTTTTGGTTTTTTTAGGAGAAGAGATGGAAGTTAGGCATGCCCTGTGTGATATGGCATGATGTGGCAATGCACCTATCATGTTGCTGCCATTCTAAGAATCCAAATGTTCGGAGACACGTCTTAACCGCTTTATGAATGCTCACTATATACTCTGTCTATATTTTGTCTGAATGTCCAGTATTTTGACAGGACATAGATAAAACTCATTTTGGAATCACAGACACTCCGCTTTCTTAAACCTCGTATGACCTCCCTCTGATTCCAGTGCTTTGATCAGGCAGGAACTGTTAGATCCGATTCCTGGTCGAATGATCGCTAAAACTTTCTCCACAGGTAACTCCATCTTACAATTCTGATGTTATGATTTGCACTGAGATTATATTTACCTCTTTTCATCTAGACAATGTTTGCTTTTTGATCTGTCATCTCATGTTCATGCAACAATCCATCTGTTAATTAAATTGTCCAAAAGTAAGAAGCTCAAAAAAGTCCAGTCAGATCCTTCACTCCATATTACTCAAAATACAGACAAGATAACATAAATAAATAAAAATCTTATGATTTATTACATTCAACATTAAAATACATACACTGCCAAACCCACCAATCGCATAGTTTCACCCATATGTCGGGCATCCAAGTTGCTCATTGTACGAGCATGGAAACAGCCCACACCACCCTCGCAGAGCTGCAACCGCTCTTTTCAATAACACCGTACCTCAATTTCAGGTGGTGTGGACACTGTGATTCCACACACATCACTCTCCAGTACATGGGATCACCTGAATGAGACATCCCCCCTCCACCCTACCTAACTCCCAAATATACTCGTCCCACTGTGTTTGTTGAAGTAAGGTCCATTTCTGAGCATGTGCAGAGTTTTTCAACTCAATGTACGGCACACAAATGGACTCATGTCTGAAGATGAATCAGGCTCAGCATTTTTAAAAGGCTACATAAGACTTTAGCCCTTTGCCATAAGCATGAAGTCGAAAGTACATCTGTTGAAACGAATTCGAGATCAAACAAATTCTTGACTCCAAACGCTCCCATGGGAGACTCAAATACCTTGCAGACTGGAAAGGATTCGATCCTGAGGAACGCTCATGGATTGATTCTTCTGATGTCAATGCTCCCCTCCTTGTAAGAAGATTTCATTCCAAAAATTAAAAAAAACGGATCTTAGGTGTCCACCTTTAAAAGAGGGGGTACTGTCACACATTGAACTAGCTAAACCTACATTATGGTCTGTTCAACACCTGTTTCCCTCTTTCTGCATTCACTTGCTGGGCTGAACTGAGCATGCACACACCTGGTCTGCTCATTACTTCTTGCACTCTCTTGATTGGCTAATTGCCTGTCAGCTCTGCCTATTTAAGGCACCTCCTTTTTTTTTACCAAGTTGCCAGATCTTCAGGTCTCTCCTCCAGGATAGATGTGTCCCTGTACTGGCTCCTGTATCTCTGCTTTATGTCTTGTGTTCCTGACTCAAGGGTGCTACCAATTTCCACATTTCATCAGCAACCGCCACTGCAGAACCTTTTTACTCAAGTGTTCTTGATTCAAAGGCACTTCCAAGCGCCACTGCAGAACCTATTTGCTCAAGTGTTCCTGATGCAAAGACGCTACTAAACACCATAGGATGCATCCGCAGCTACCGCTGCAGATCTTTTTTCTACTGTATTCTGCTTAGATCCACTGAATCTCTTCAGTAACCACTACTGCAGAACATCCTCTTCTGTCCCCCCTGTTCCTCAATATTTCAGGCTCTCCTACAGATTTCGCCCGTTGCCCTCTGAGAGAGCCGAGACCAAACTCCCTTGCGGGAGCCTCTGGTGAAAACTTCCCTCTCCGTTAGACTCTGCACCTCAAAGAGGGTAGTGCTAAACCCGGCAAACTAGTCAGGCACTCCTAGTCCTCCGTGTCGTGACAGTCTCAGTCACTTGAAAGTGCAATCCCAGTTGCTCAGTCACACTCTTCACTCCTCTTCCCACTGGTAGTGACTGAGCTCAATGTCCTTCTGCTTTATTCAGGTCCACAAAGAAAGCACCGTCCATATCCACACAGGCACGATCCTGGACCACACAGGCACGATCCTGGACCAGTCTGACAGGAGTATTATTATTATTATTATTATTATTAGTAGTAGTAGTAGTAGTAGTGACTCCTAGTCAGCATGTCCTGAAGAGAGAACCACCCCAACTACCTGTGTCTGTGTCCTTTAAGACCTCCTTCATTCCTACAGATGGGCATTCCCTTAGCTCACACCCTCACCTGGGATTGGGTTTTCACTTACTAGGGGCAGCACACTGACCTCTCCCAGTCCTCAGCTCACTTGCAGGGACCCTGCGATGTATGGCTCCAGCACGTCTACTAAAGCAAGATGCAACTCAGTGGCCAAAGTCTGTTGTGCCTGTCATTAATTCTGCAGCTATTCGCCCACACAAAATAGTTAGGTAAGCTGCTCCCCAAATAGTGCTCCAACATCATGCCTCTGAATATCCTTTCAATAATCAACTTCACCATCTTGTGGTCGCTATCCTAGTCCAGGCGTACCCTTACCATGTTGTCTTTTGTTTGCCCATTCGCCAATGTACTTCACACTTTAAAACTTAATACTTTGAACCTAAGGACCAAGCCAGGGCATACCATTGTAATAGACTCATCTGAGTTCCTAAGTCCCTGCACTCTCTGGTTTCCCACCCACACAGACTGCACATGTGACCGCAAATTTGCATACTTACCCTTCCCGACACCTGCGACCAGGTAAAGTTTAGATGCTAACACCTCTGCCTCTGACTCATCTTGGTAGCTTTCCTCCTCCTGTTGCTCAGGTGGGGTCCCTTGGCAACTGGCCACCGTGAGTGGCTCAGGGTGAGCTCCTGGATCATGTTCTCTGCTCTGGGGACAAATCCTCTGCAAATAACACAGGTGGTCACATCTTAAGCAATGTTGTTGATCTAGCATCTCCATGTGTCTTTCAGATGGGATGCTGGGTTGTGTTGCATCCTGTCACTTCTCACCGTTGCTGCCAGTGGCATCTCTGGATCTCGTTCCTGCCCCCTGTTCTGTCCATTCTCCCTGTCCAGGGACCCTCTGCCTCCTCATTACCATGGATTCAAACATCTGAAGATGGGTATCAGTATCTATCAATGACAGAGCTTAGATGAGAAGTGGTGTCCAGCAGGCTAAACCATTAGTGTCCTGACAGGGTGGAGTATAGATGCATAATGGACTAACTTTTTCATCTGTGCTCCATCCTGCAGTCCCCTCAGTTGCCTTGAATGTCGATGTACATGATGGTTGGGCTCCTCATAGGAATTGATGATAGATTTTCAAGTTCCATTTGAGATGTTTTCTGCTCTGTTCAATGCTAGTCTCTAATGAGAAGATTTCCTGTGTAACAAATGAATTGTAAATTACTTATATATCTTCAATGTGGAGAAAATACATAAACAAGCATTTTACTGTTATAGGGTAATTTGTAAATCATAAGTTATCCTTGTTTTATATAAAAGATAAAAATACTGCTCAGATTATAATGTTTTGTAAGCGCCTCTTCCCCAGCTACTGTTTAGTCCATTTTTTTCTTATCAAAGCAATACTGGGCAAAAAACAAATAATTATATGTGTTTCAATCTGACATAATGGTATAAACTGTATAATATCCAGTACATTCAATTTATACTGAACACCTGCTAAATCTGATCGCTGCCTAAATAATATGTAGCCTGGCCCTTAAAAGATGTTTTCATATAATTCTATAATTCCAAACCCCAGTTTCACCTGGCACATGCCCATAGCAGCTTCAACTCTATAGGGGCCTATGTATCATTAGATCTGTAATCACAGCAGTTATTGCGCAATTTAACCCAACGATATAGTCAAGATGGCTGAAAGATAATCAAGCTGGATGCACACTGCAGAATTTTCCACCAACTTTTTATGACCATCGATCTTACATCCGATCGATGGTCCGATCGCTCGGTCCATAGACTGCATACATACTACTCTTGTTTCAGACCATAAAGGGTAGAGCGGCCGTCCCGGTAGTGACTTTTTACAGCCAGCTGTCGTGAACAATGATTTTAATTTCGTACGCACTGAAGCAACATTTGAGGGGCATGTAACGATATACCAAAGACATTAGCATAAAGGGGCAGAGCTTTCACTATAGTTAACACCCAAAACCGCATAAAAAGAGAACACCACACTGTCTCTTCATTCATTCCTTTAAAATAGAAGTTTATTACCATACATAAAATTTATAAAAAACATTGTATACATAACTTGTAAAGTGCAATGCAATAATTATTCCCTAATAATAAAATCCCTTCGTATGTAATTGTCCTGTACGGGTTAAAGTTATAGCCCAAAATCTCCATACACAAGGTTATTATATACGAATAGGCATCACCCACAATGCTCCATTCTCTGCGGGCATCATTGGTCTGATTGGTCCACAGCAGAAACGAACCCCTATGTCTGAGTTTATAAAATGACAGAGGAGTCTGTCTGGCGCCGAGGAACGTGAGAAGATGGCGAGTGAGGAAAAGGTGTCAGTGGGGGTTGCAGCTATGGAGACGGAGACAGAGTCAGGGATGGTGCTGGAAGGGCCAAAAAATGTTGAAAAAGTTAAGGTGGGGGATGGAGATGCTCAAGAAGAGCAAAGAGCAAAGCCAATGAGCCCAAGAGAGGTGGAGATGATGGTAAAAGTACTGGACCAGTATGACTACGACATTAAAAAACGAGAGTAGCACGTGTAGTGTACATGTTTGAAGGACTTTATGTATTTAATTTTCTCCTTTCTCCCTCCCCCCATTTTCCTGTGTGGTATCCTTTCTCTCCCCCGTTTTAGTGTTGTCTTGTTTCTGTCTTCTGCCTTCTCCTCTGTCCGCTCCTCTGACAGCAGGAGGAATTGGCTGCAAGCTGTCATGTGATCTGGTGGCTGGTTCCAGGGGAGGAGCCAGCCACCAGGAGGCCTGTCACTGACAGGCTGTCAGTGTCAGTGCATGCACAGTGCACTGACTGCTCGGGACCAGCCCATTTGACTATCTGCCCTTCTGGCATTTGCCAGAAGTGCAAGATGGCCAGTCCGGCCCTGGTTCCTAATATAGATGCAAAGAGTAATAACACACGTGCTTTACACAAGTGTAGTGGTCTGCAACCAGACAGGTGCAATACACATGTATGCAAAACACAAGTCAGTGATGTTCGGATAGCACACCACGTGGGACTGAAACAAATTTACCAACACACGCCCCCCAGGTCGAGGAAGTATTGGAGGATTGTCGTGGATCGTCGGAAATTTATACATACTACACAACGGAAAGGAGATTGGAACAAAAATATTGAACGGTACAACCAACCAAATAGGTCGACAATCGTCCATTTCGGCAGACTTTTGACCATCGTGTCACTAAACACACTGACCCGACTTTCGAACAAGTGGTCGCCAGTTGGCTGGTGTGTGCCCAGCTTCAGCTGCCCCAAAGACGCTGGCCCATAGCGATTTGCATTACCAATGTGTGCAAATATGTGAGCTGGCTTTCTGGCTCATGCATTAAAGCTTCTGTCATAAAAGTGTACAGTAATTTCCATGTAGACAATATCCTCACTAAATGAAGTAATCTAGAAATGAAATAATTCAAAGAATTTTCAACCCCACACAATATTTTTCTCTAAGAGCTAGACTTACTGATCATTTCACAATCACTCAGCTTAGATGGGCAGGGCACTTAATGCAGAGACTGACCTATATAAGTTAAGTCTGATGTTTTTCCCACTGCATATGTGAGATATACTGCAGCTCTCAGAGAAAATCGCCTGTCCTTAAATTAAAGGGTTATTTTTTAGGGGATTCATGCAGAGATGTTCTGGCTAGTGGTTATTAACATAAGCTTGACAGAGGTCTTCACCTATAGCAGCCGCCTTTCTCATAGAGCTTGTTGCGCTTACAGGTACTTGGATGCCCAGGACTTAAACTCTTGCGCAATATCCAGGAACAGATCTATAGGTCAGAGCAATCAGAATACAGTTATGGCCAAAAGTTTTGAGAATGACACAAATATTATTTTTCACACAGTCTGCTGCTTCGCAATTAATTTCAAAGTCCCTCTTTGCTATGACAATAAACTTTACCCCAAAAACAACATTTCCACTGCATTTCAGCCCTGCCACAAAATGACCAACAGACACCAGGGGTAAATGTATCAAGGTCCGATTTTTTCAGCGTTTTAAGATCGCGGCAAATCGCGGTGATAACCCGCGATTTTAGTTCCCAAGTTGCCAGATGTATTAAACTGCGATGTTGACTCTGATCTTAAAAATCCCTGGTCATCTCTGGCGCTTTGCTGTGATGTCAAACACTCCCGTGTTTAGCTAACTCTCCTGTGTTCCCTGCGTGTTTAGTAAACACATCATTGTTACACTGCCCCTGCCTATACAGCTGTCAAAAGTTTAAAAATAGATAAATATTTAAAAAAAACAAAAAACGTGAGGTCCCCCCATCCTACTACTATTAACCCTAGTGCTGCCAGCCTACTGCTGGTTACATGAAAATCAGGGAAAAAAATTGCGTGGGGTCCACATATATTTAATAAAAATAATAAAACCCCAATAAAGACACTAAACACCCTCATTTATACCACATAATTTTATTAAAAATAATAAAAGCCCAATATACTCACCAGTGATTTTTTTCATCTGTCGTCAGCAGCTTTTAATCCTAAAATGTGTGTAAACCAAGTCCCAAACAAATTTGTATCCAAAGTCCCTGCTTGACCATGTCCCAAATAAATTTGCAATTCCAATAGTCCGGCTTGTAAATGTCCCAAATTAATTTGTATCCAAAAGTCCGGCTTGTAAATGTCCAAAATGAATTTGTAATTCCAGTAGTCCATGCTTGGAAAATTCTTCAGTTCTTCTGGTCAGGAGGGCCCCCTTGTTGATTGCAGTCTTCTTACCTTCAGCCAAAAGGACCCCATGTTTGTAAAATCTAATCCGGTACTGACAGATGCCGCAAACAGCTTCTACACTGTAGAAGCTCCGATACGCGATGAACTTAGCACAGTCGCAAGGTCTATTTATAATATTTGGGGTTTCCCACGACAGTGTGGCAAAATCTGCCGATTTTTCAAGCAAACTCAGGAGAGTGTGCTCTCCGGTTCCTGATTCCTGCCATTGTATTCAGCTGTACTCTGGTTCCTAATTCCTGACATTATATTCGGCTTCTCTCTGATTTCTTATCCATGGCACTCTATTCAGCTGCACTCTGGTTCCTGATCTTTGCCATGGTATTAAGCTGCTCTCTGGTTTCTGATCTCTGGGATTGTATTCAGTTGCACTCTGGTTCCTAATTCCTTGCACTGTATTCGGCTGCTCTCTGATTTCTGAACCCTGGCACTGTATTCAGCTGCTCTCTGATTTATGAGCCCTGGCACTGTATTCGGCTGTTCTCTGGTTTGTGATCTCTGGCACTGTATTCGGCTGCTCTCTGGTTTCTGATCTCTGGCATTGTATTCAGCTGCTCTCTGGTTTCTGATCTATGGCACTGTGTTCAGCTGCACTCTGGTTCCTGATCCCTGGCATTGTTTTTAGCTGCACTCTGGTTCCTGATCCCTGGCATTGTATTCAGCTGCTCTCTGGTTTGTGATCTCTGGCACTGTATTCAGCTGCTCTCTGGTTCCGGATTCCTGCCATTGTATTCAGCTACTCTCTGGTTCCTGATCCCTGGCATTGTATTCAGCTGCTCTCTGGTTTCTGAGCCCTGGCACTGTATTCGGCTGCACTCTGGTTCCTGATCCCTGGCATTGTATTCAGCTGATCTCTGGTTTCTGAGCCCTGGCACTGTATTCGG
This sequence comes from Mixophyes fleayi, assembly GCF_038048845.1. Lineage (NCBI taxonomy): Eukaryota > Metazoa > Chordata > Amphibia > Anura > Limnodynastidae > Mixophyes > Mixophyes fleayi. Next base: position 60,863,513 of record NC_134406.1, read on the forward strand.
CTGCACTCTGGTTCCTGATCCCTGGCATCAGGGGCGGGCTGGCGTGGGGGGCAGGGGGGCAGCGCCCCCCCCGGGCCACTCGGTCAGACCGCTATTAGGGCCGGGGGGTAGGCCGGCCGGCCGCCCCCCGGGTGCAATATAGCAGATTTTCACCGGCGGCCGCATCTGATTACATCAGATGCGGCCGCGTCATCGCACAGGCGGCCGCATCACATGACAGGGGATGCGGCCGCGTCATCAATGAGGCGGTCGCATCCCGTTTCATGCGATGCGGCCGTCTGTGTGCCCCCCGGCCATCCCTCTCCCAGCCCGCGCCTGCCTGGCATTATATTCGGTTGCAAAAACATATTTAATAAAGACAATCGCAATGTCCCCTAATTCTTCTGATTAACTTAAGAAATAAATGGAGCTAAATCGAGCAGTGTTTTATAACCTTGGGTGAGATCCAGCCTCGGGCCAAGCAGCAGGATCACTTCTACCATTACTGGGGCCTATTAGTGAAGATGATCGCACACAAAAATCACTTATTTAATAGCATGCTGTATATAGCACATTTATGCTGTAACCCACAGCAACCAGTGAGATAATAGCTTCTATTCACTAGATATGCAGTAGACTAATCAATATATAATACCCATTTGATTACTATGGGTTAATGCACTTTGTGCTCTGTGCCCTATTACTAAATTAATACAGACATATTTTAAGCATTTGACCTAAGACATTTTATTGTTTTCTTTTTACTATCTTTACTTATAAACTGTTCTTACTATTTATTGTAAGAGATGTCATTCAAAACATCGTGTATAACATAAACATTTCCATTCCATAACCATCATTATAGCTAAGTTGAACCTGTTTTCTAAAATTGAAAACAAAAAGGGATTCAAAAGGGTTAATTACATAACAAGGTCTGTGTGGTAAAGCTAACCCCATTTATGGAAGGTTGAAAAAAAGTATTAATATCAATGACCTGCTTGAAACGAGCCAGAACAGTCTTCCTACAGTATACCATAATTAGAATTGATTACCCTCCAAATGGCCTGAGGTGGGTTTTACATCTCAGGTTACGTCAACCACAGTAATCATCTTCTTGCTCACTAGCAGGGGTCAGCTGGGACTTCCAGAATGGTTTGTCTTTTGGCAGTGGCCCTTGGTTAACTTGGAACATTACCATGGAATTTATTTATTTTTAACAAGAATTGTTCCTTTTCTTTTAGTTCAAATACAGCACTACATTGAAATACTGTTTCCAAACTGCCAGCTTATAGTCAAGTAATATAAATCCCAGATTATTTGCACAATTACCCTGTTACGTTACATACAACAACACAGATATCCTTGTAACAAATAGATCATAAGACAAATATGCAGGCTGTGTTAGATGCTAGTAAAGTCATACCCTGATAAATACACAGTGGTAGAGTAATTACTAGTGTAGGGTGGCAGCAATTTATGCTAACGATAAAAGACTTGTGTTTATATACACTGGATTAGATGATTTGGCAGCTATTATTTAATTGGAGAAACCCCTTTGGGGAGCTAGTCAGTTACCTGTTAACTGATAGAAAAGTATATTAGGGCATGATGGTACTCCTGCCAATATTTCCAACAAGAAGACGAATAGGACTAGTTACAAATTACCTTAAATTATTGCCCCTTCCACAAACATAGATACTAAGGTCAGCTTATGATTTAGCGGCCAAGTTTGCTGGAATTTTGGTTCCGAAAGATTTGCTTCTCGAATCCTTGATATATATGAATATATGGTTCTATAGTTGTAAAATTGAATTTAGAATGTGCACAGGTATAGAATGCAGTAGATTTGGTCTTGCAAAGTAGCTAGAGTACAGTTTACAAGGTGATTCAAACCTTGTGAATAAGTAAAAGTATAGTAGTATGTAGTAGTATATGGAAGTAGATATTAAAGTGTGGTGTACCAGCACTAATTAGCAATAATATGTATATTAGTTGTGTCCAGAGAGAGAGACCCACATGTGTACAGTTACATACAGATTGGCACGATTTGCCCTTGGCTGCAGTTCAGCACCTCCTCCCTAGAGGCTGCTGTGCCTTCATCTGTTCCTGAATGCAAGGGGTTAAGTTCTCATCAATTAATCTGGATCATCATCAAGTGTGTCTGGCATTTATAAGACTGCCTTTCCCTGCCCACTGGGCCAGGTCATCAATTGTCACTGCCGCTGGTCTCCATGTGAAAACTCCTGTGATCTGAACCTGACTTGCTCACTGGTATTTGACTGCTGTTTATTCCTATGTTTTGCACATCCTCGTTTCACCCAGACCCCGGCCTCATTTGACATTACACCTGCTTACTCCCTGGTATTTTTGTGGATCTGCTGGATTCTGACCACTGGCTTGCCTGACCTCTTTTTGCCTCATTCTCCCGTGGATCATCTGGTGTCTTCTGCCTTCTGGCTAAACCTGGTAATCCATTCCCTATGTGCCTGCACTTCATCTGTTATACCTGGACACAAGTCTTTTCTGATCCAGTGGCTAAACCTGGCAATCTAGTCTCCTTGTTCCTGCACTTCATCTGTTATACCTGGACACAAAACTTTCCTTCTTCAGCTTCCCAGCTATAGTTGGCTATCCTGACAATATGTACCTGCAGTCATCCTGTTGTGACTGATATCCCACTCCTCAGCTAAACCTAGCTATTCTGATAATCTGTTTCTGCAGTCATCCTGTTGTGCCTGATATACAGTTTCCCAGCCAAAACTGCTTACACTGACAAACCTGTACCTGCAGTTAACCTGGTGTGCCAAGTATCCAGTACTCCTGTTCGTCAGCTATCCTAGCAATCCTATGATCCTGCTTCAACTGTTTAATTTTTACCTGTGTTGATGATGATGATGAAAACCCCTTTGTTTCATTCACATTCACACTTAAGCAGATCTCACATTATTTCCAAATATTCTGTAGATTGTATATAACTGATCCATGTAGAGTATGTTGTGTTGCAAATATTATGAATCTAAAATATACTGAAATACAAATATTAGTGGAAGGAAAATAAGTTATTAGTTGTAATATAATACATTGTTCATCCTGTCTCTTACTTCCGAGTACTACTTTGGATGTTTTATCTTCTTTGTGCTTTAAACAGATGTTTGTGGATGTATTACAAATGCTTATCTGTACCTCGTGCCCACACATGATTTCTCATCCCATCTGATCAATAATTGTAATACTTTTCTTTCATGGCAAATAGCCAGTTCTATAGAAATGAATAGGAAAAGGTCTGTATCATGTAAATCAGAGCTCTCACCTTTGGGCATCTGTGCAACTAGAGACATAAAAATAGTGAAGTAAATGTGTATTCGTTTCTTGTTTTTAACTTGATTCTTTAGCTATTTATCTTAAGAATCAATGCGTTAGATCTTCAAACAATTAATTCAGTGGATAAATTAATGCTGATAAAACAATAAATAAAATAAACAAAATAAACTGGTCATACACACTGCAATATTACAGCTGCTATCTGACAATTGGCCCAATATAACAGCATGTATGGCTCTAAAATGACTGTGATCCCTGATACTGATCATTATCAGGCATGTTCCTACAATATCAAATTGATTAACTTTGGACTAGCGCGGCGGTTCCCAAAGTGTGCGCCACAGCTCCCAGGGGTGCCGCGGCGCTGTCACTGAGGTGCCGCGGGCCAGCCCTAGAAAAAAGAAAGCAAACAGAAACTTACCAATCCGCGTAGCGCTAGGACCCAGCAGCCTCCTCTCTTCAGCAGCTGTCACTGAATATCGATGTCAGTGACAGCTGCGGGAGAGAGGAGGCTGCTGGGTCCAAGCGCCGCGCGGATTGGTAAGTTTCTGTTTGCTTTCTTTTTTCTAGGGCTGGTGCCTGGCGCGGGGCAGAGTGAGAGGGATCGTAGCAGAGGAGGAGGACAGAGCAGAGGAGGGGGACAGAGAGCAGAGGAGGAGGGCAGATGGCAGAAGAGGAGGACAGAGAGCAGAGGAGGAGGGCAGATGGCAGAGGAGGGGGACAGAGAGCAGAGGAGGGGGACAGATGGCAGAGGAGGGGGACAGATGGCAGAGGAGGGGGACAGAGAGCAGAGGAGGGGGACAGAGTGAGGAGGAGGACAGATGGCAGAGGAGGGGGACAGAGAGCAGAGAAGAGGGACAGAGAGCAGAGGAGGGGGGCAGAGGAGGGGGACAGAGGGCAGAGGAGGGGGACAGAGTGACAGAGAGCAGAGGAGGGGGACAGAGGGCAGAGGAAGGTGACAGCGTGAGAGAGGGCAGAGGAGGGTGACAGCGTGAGAGAGGGCAGAGGAGGGTGACAGAGGGCAGAGGAGGGGAACAGCGTGAAAGAGGGCAGAGGAGGAGACAGCGTGACAGAGGGCAGAGGGGCAACGTGAGAGAGGGCAGTGTGTCTGGATGCAGACGGGGCAGTGTGCCTGGATGCAGAAGGGGCAGTGTGCCTGTATGCAGAGGGGGCAGTGTGCCTGTATGCAGAGGGGGCAGTGTGCCTGGTTGCAGAGGGGGCAGTGTGCCTGGTTGCAGAGGGGGCAGAGTGTCTGGATGCAGAGGGGCATTTTTGCATACAACTAAATAAGTATTTCTGTCGTGACCTAAATACTTATTACAATTTTTTGACCCAACTACTTCTAAAAGAGGACTGCTTAGTAATTATTTTGGAGGGGTGCCTTGAAAAAATTTGGAGACTCTAAGGGTGCCGCGAACTGCGAAAGTTTGGGAACCACTGGATTAGCGCTTTTTAAGGTGGGTAATGTCATTTGGATGCTGCCACTGACCCATGGGGTTGCCTGAATTCTCATTAAAAATTCAAATAAAGTAGTGTCAATTTGGAAATAGACCTTACCCAGTCTGCCTATTTCCCTATTGACACTACTTTATGTTCGTACAATATGGTTAGAAGACAACTGCAGAGGGCTCCTATGCCTGGGCATGCGGTGAACCTTCAACTTCCCTAACAGGCCCAATTGACTTTAGAAGTGATACAGACACTTGTCCTGAGGGTCTGAATGGCCGGATTTCTTACAATTTGGCCACCTATATGTGTGGGTCTAAATCAGTGGTGGGCAAACTCAGTCCTCAAGGGCTACCAACAGTTCATGTTTTTAGGATTTCTGTCTGTAGAAACAGCTGGGATAATTACTGACCCAGCCATATAGATTAACTCAGCTGTGCATGATTAAAGAAATCCTAAAAACATGAACTGGTGGTAGCCCTTGAGGACTGAGTTTGCCCACCACTGGTCTAAATGATGATCTAAGAGTCTATGCATCAGTCTATGTTGAGCCATTAAAATGGAAAAAACAGCAGTTTTCTCCGTTAAATGCCCATCACAGAATGCATCAAGGGTTTATTGCAAGAGAAATCAAAGATTTCTCCTGCCATAACCTGCTTTGCGTTTGTCTTCACAACCCTCAAAGATTAATATGAGCACTGCTAAGTTATGCAATGCATGAAGCTTTGATAAGCTTTGGATTGCGCAGAAAGTTAGCACCATCTCAGGAAGGCATTACCATTCTTTTCATATGGGATTCTGCTGAAGCCTCTCCAGCTTCGCAAAATCCATTACAGTGGAAGTGCTGTGCGCATGTGAACAGCCCTTCCTCCTTTCACTGGCAGCGGTAGGTAGGAAAAATAGATCTCAGCACTTAGGGGGTTAATTTGGTGCATTCCAGCGCTGCCTAAATATGCATCACTGCAATGTGCAGCGGTGCATATTTAGTGGCACCGCATTGTAATAATGCATAGACCAACTAGGAACAAAGAGGTGCGCCCTAAGTCTTCATGCAGCTGTGACAGAAGGCAGGATAGCAATATACTGCTTATGACTGGTACTGCCAAAGGGTGTAAGTAAGTGACAGCACTTTTAGAGTCTATTCCAACAATCATGTTAGTGGTGGTGTCGGACTGAGGCATGAAGGTCCCATAGTGTTTGTGTGTTATGTGACTGGCTGTTTACCAGGGTATTCTTTGACTCTTCAGCTATTCTGGACCAACAAGAAGGTGCAGGACATGAGGTAAAGTGGGTTGCGAGGGGCACAGGTGAAAAGTGGGTGATTGGCAAGATGGTAGAAGAAGGTGGGGATTGATACGAAGAAGGGTTATGGGAGACAGGCACAAAAGGGGGGATATATTTTTTAAGTATTCATGAGCCATCAACGGTACTGTTCCTTCACCTGAACTGCTTCTCTGGCTTGCTGAGTGCACTGACCAGAGAAACAGTCTCATCCTGCTGCCCTAACCTGTTTCCTGTGTCATTTTTAGTACTGACAATGGAATGTGGGTTTGCATAGCAGGGGAGGTTGCTGTGTTAGTCAGCTCTGTCAGCTATTAGTGGATATTTAAGCCATGGGTAATAGGTCCCGGGGGTAAATGTATGAACCATCAGTCTCTGCAAGTCGACGGAAATCTGCGACTTTGCAGGGGAAATTTAAAGCAGTGATGGCTTTTAAAGGTTTGCCACTTTAAATTTCCTCTGCAAAGTCGCCGATTTCATATGTTTACCCCCCAACGTATAGGGGAGACAGCAGCACAATGGCAAATACCTTCCCACCTATGCCTTGGCCTGGTTCTGACAGGACATTTTGCTCTCACTTCGGGAGAGTGATGGAGTTCACCCATGCCAGTTTATATTGGCAGCAGGAGCTTTATGAGGAATCAGTTAGCCAGAGGACGGTGACCAATACATGACTCATATGTCTGTGACCACCTGTTAAAGAGTGGATTTAAGCAATACCTCTGTGACAGTGAAAGCGTAAAATGAGATACCTGCTCAGTTGTCTTTAATTCATCTTCTCCAGTCCATAGTAAGATGGTTGGTTTATGATTGGAAACAAGTTACTTTTATCAGCTTCTTTGCAGCTTTAAGTCTTTATATGTTTTATATGTTTACTCACATTTACAGTATCCATTCATTCTAAGACATTATCGTTTGTCAGGCTAAAAATCACCTTTCATCAGAACAAGACGTGTGATAAGTTTAGACTGAGTATGAGATTTGATGTGTGACATGTTATGAGTGATGCACAATTCTGAATGATGAGTGATAAGTAATTTGTATTTTACCACTTTATCTATCAGTTTAATTTATAAAAGAGAGAGTGTGTGCTCAATAGAAGGTATTAACCAATGCTAATATAAAAGCATAATTAAATATACCAGAGATAAAAATATATATACTTTTTTTGTTCATCAAATGACTGCAGTGAACTACAGTAAACTGCTCAGATACATTATTATTATTCTTTATTTCTAAGGTGCCTCAATATTTCCGCAGTGCTGTACAGATTACAGACAGAAAGTGGACTATACAAGGCATAGCAGCACAGAACAATAAACAAGTACTACTAAGACTTCAAAAGCTCCAAGAAAAGCCAGTACCAGTGGGACTGGAGCAGAAGAAATAAGTATTGAGACAGGAGGGAAGAGGGCCCTACTCGTAAGAGCTTACAACCTAAAGGGAGGGAAAACAGACAACAGGCACAAGGGGGAGTCAGTGGAGGGGATTAAGGGGAAAGGGAGCACAAAGGAGGGACGGGGAAAGAGAGAGGGTGAGGCGAGAAAGCATAGAGAGATGGTTAGGCAGATAGTTGGTAGGCTTTTAAGAACAGATGAGTTTTCAGTGCCTGTTTGAAGGTGCACAGACTAGGAAAGAGTCTGGAGAGAGTCTGGTATGACATGGGAGGTCATTCCATTGGAGAGGGCAGCCCAGGAGAATTCTTGGATTCTGGACTGGGATGTGGTGTGTGGAGGCAACAGTCATTGGCTGAATGCAGGTGACGGGAGATAGTTAGTGATGTAAGGAGCTGAGAAGTGAGAGAGGGCCTTGTAGGTGAGAGTGAGGAGTTTGAAAAAGATTGTGTAGAGGAAGGGGAGCCAGAATAAATACTACATAAATTAGGACAAAGAAAGCGCAAGCCATGCACCAACATCACAGGGACTTCATCAGAGGGGTGGCTTGGGGCTGGGTGCAGTACCTTTAAATTAAAAGACTGTTCCAATTAGGTAATGGAGATGTGCTTTATTCCACCAAACCGGTCTCCTACAAGCACTCTTTTGTGTATTAGTTTAGATGATATATCACTCATACAAATTGTATGTAACCCCTGGGGATGCTGCAATTGGACTTGAACAACCAGGGGCTAATAATCACAATTGCATCAGTAAGAAAATAGATGGATATAGCTATTTACCAGTCCAGGAAGATAAACTACATGTCCCACAAGGATATTGTAAAATGGGGGTGCTGACTAAGAAGACTGAGAAACCAGAGGGCGGGGAGAGAGAGAGAAGCATCCTGGGAGAGACTGAGCTGTGTGACCAGTCCAGATAGGTGACCCTAGGTAGAAGGGCACTGGATGGGTGGTCTGAGCAGAGAGAACTGACAGTCTGCAGAGATATCAGAGCTCAGTGCAGTCCTAAACAGAACCTGCTGGCAAGTCACAGTTTGAAGCTGTAGGAGGAGGTTTGCATGCACCTCTGAAGAAGGACATTTTGCAAATCAGCCATTTTGGAGATAATCAAGTTCAGACCTTTGACACACACTGGTGCAGATAAGTTACTGGTTATTTTACCTATCTGTTATTATTCAAGTGGGGTTTGGACTATATCTGGCCACAAGGGCTGAAGAGTCAGAGATAGATGGGTGGGCAGGTAAATGTGCACAAAGTGTTTGTCTAATCAGCATTTGTGGACCTACAAGTCCCAGGATACAAATAAGAAAGGATAAAAGTTGAGGATTTTACAGTTGTTGCTACAGGAGGGTTTGCATACTGTGACTGCTGTACCTTACTGCAAGTGATTTAAAGACCTCTAAAAGCTGCAAACTGGACACATGATGCTTCCATGCCATGCTGCATCCATACAGAAGGGCCCCAACTTGCAGTGCACTGCTCTATCTATGCGGCATGTTTGAATACTGCTGATGTGTGTGTTTGGCAGTGTATTGTAGAGCTATAAGGAAAAATATATAAATTCACCCCGCGAGATATTCCAAGTATCAGGAGCAAGTAAGGTATCTGATATATTTTTCCAGTGTATAAGGCTGTGACAATTAATGTTTATATTGTATGCTGTTAATGTTATTGATTTATTGCGAGTTATTGTGTTAACTTGGTGTTCATAGTAAGAAGTGGTGCTCTACTTTGATCCATACTGTCTTATTACTGTGTTGTACTGTTCGCACTATTATTTCAAATTATACCAAAGTATATTTTTCTATAAAATCACAAAGCTGCATTTAGGGTAGAGATGAGCGGGCTCGGATATCTGAAATCCGAGCCGGATCCGAGACAGATCCGGGTATTCCCGCCGATTGCAAAACTGAAACTGAGGCTCCGAGTCATAATCCCGCTGTCGGATCTCGCGATACTCGTATTCTATAAGCTAGCCGCCGCCATCTTCACTCGGGCATTGATCAGGGTAGAGGGAGGTTGTGTTAGGTGGTCCTCTGTCCTGCTATATCTCGTGCTGTGCTGTGCTGTGCTGTGCTGTGTTCTGCTCAGTCCAAAAAAAGTTATAAAAAAAATAATTATAAAAAAAAGAAATTAAAAAAAAATATCCAAAAACAATCCTGCAGTATAAGTCCATTGGTACTGCAATATTACAAAGTTCACTGATTCTGCAGAATAGACTGGGAATTAGTGGAAATGATTGTTATTGAATGTTATTGAGGTTAATAATAGCGTAGGAGTGAAAATAAACCAAAAAACTTGATTTTAACACTTTTTATGTTTTTTTTCAAAATAAATCCGAATCCAAAACCTTAAATCCGAACCAAAACCTTTCGTCAGGTGTTTTGCGAAACAAATCCGAACCCAAAACCTCAAGCAAATCCGAATCCAAAACACAAAACACGAGACACCAAAAGTGGCCGGTGCACATCCCTAATTTAGGGTTTCCATTTCAATAAATGTGCCTGGCTGGCTTTTGCAGCACAGAGTTTGTCACAGAGTGTTAATACTAGGCAGGGGGTATCCCGAATCTCCCCCTGGTGTATCTTTAGAACACCCCCAGAAGAGAAAGCAGCGATTCGGGAGGATGCACAGAAAACCAAGTACCGAGGTGAGAAGCATCTTCATCATTCAATATATATACACCCTCACAACGCTTAATACAGAAGGGGGTGTTACATGTATTAAGATTAGAGATGGGCGGGCTCGGTTCCCCGAGAACCGAACCCACCCGAACTTCGGGTATCCGAGTACCGAGCCGTCCGCTCGGAATCCAAATCGAGGCCGAATGTCATTGTGACGATCGGATCTCTGGGCTCGGTTCTCGCGATACTTGAAGATTATAAATACACGCCTCCACAGCAATCCATCGCCATTTGACAGAGGGAGATAGCAGGGTGTAGTCACAGGCTAATTAGAGCAGGGACAGAGAATACAATATTCTGATTCCAATTGTGCTAACAAAAATCGCCAGAGAAGAGAGGAGGATAGAGGGTTTTTTTTTGTTTTTTTTCAATATTTGGCACTCCCCAGTGCTTTTTGGGTGTCCCCCATTATTTTGCCTAAATATTTCTGGCTGTCAAAATTGCTATATTATTATTATTATTCATTTTTATTTATAGGGCGCTACTAAGTGTCCGTGGCGCCGTACAGGGACAAACGAAATTACAATACGAGGAGACAGCACAGTACAGTAAACAATAAGCACAATAACTCTGATAGCTCAAAGCACAGCTAGGGGTGGGGGAGGGGAGAGGGGAAGGTCTGCATACGACGGAGCCCAAGAAGGACAGCACGGATGACAGGGAGACCCCCAGGGGGGAGAGGAGGAAATGAGAGGGCACAGGGGGGGAAGGGAGTCCAAGAGGAGGAGGGAAAGGTAGCTGGAGAGCAGAGTTAAAAGTGGTGAAGACAGGAGGAGAGGGTGACCCTGCTCAAAGGAGCGTACAATCTATATGTCAGCAGTATCTACCAAATAATTTTTAGCACTCCCCAGTGCTTTTGGGGTGTCCCCCATAATTGTGCATAAATATTTCTGGCTGTCAAAATTACTATCTGTCAGCAGTATCTACCAAATAATTTTTAGCACTCCCCAGTGCTTTTGGGGTGTCCCCCATAATTGTGCATAAATATTTCTGGCTGTCAAAAGTCATATTTGTCAGCAGTATCTAAAACAATTTGTAGCGCTACAAGTGCTTTGGGCTCAGAATGGATTCAAAGCAGTCCACATATGAGCAGAATGAGCAACCAGGTTCTGTCACTAGTCCTGATGGTAGTGTTCCCAGTACGTCATCTGGGCAAGGCGATGTCAAACTACACAGTGTTTCGAAATCAGTCCAAAAAACACACACCCAAAAAAATGTTACTGTGTTGAAGCGAAAAAGAAGTGTAACTGAGGAAAAGTTAAGTGCTGATAAAAAATAAATTGCCAACATGCCATTCTACACTCGCAGAGGCAAAGAGAGAATGAGGCCTTCGCCTTTCTCTATTAGTGGCAGATCCAAAAATGTTACCGAGCCTACAGGTGGTGCACAACTACTGTTGCGCGTCAAAGCGTCAAGATAGCAGTAAGGCATTAGAGGATAATGTTTGCTCTGAATCAGAAATGACACCAATCCCTGTGGAGAGTCCATCCAACAGTGGGATGTTTAATCGTGAGCATTCTGTTAGTGACAGTGTACCCATAAAGAAGGTTCCATTTAGCAGTTCTGCTGATGTGTGCCTTAACAGCCCGAGTGTAGTCGGTGATACACCAATTGAGGATGCCACTTTTGAATTAGAAGAGGATGAGGGGGAGATTTGTGTAGGCGACGAGGGCACTAATGATGATGTTGATGATTATGATGCAGACAGATACCAAATTGCCTTTCTCAATTTCTATTAATATTCTAGACTCTATAACGGCTGAATAGTTGACTATTTTACTCCTAGTGGAGAGGGGTCTGAAGCAGACAGATACCAAACTACCTTGGTCCAATTATTTTTACTTTCTAATTCCACAGTCTATGCAGGCTGCTTTTTTTCTATTCAACTACAAGTGGAGGGTGGGGGGAGCATAGATAGCCACCAAACTACCGTGGTCCATTTATTTTTACTTTCTAATTCCACAGTCTGTGCAGGCTGCTTTTTTTCTATTCAACTACAAGTGGAGGGTGTAATATACACCCAAACATGATGGCTGCATTCACAATAGGCAAAGATTAAGAGGAAGACAACCAGGTTTGTGTGGAGAATTAAGGACGGCCTACCAGGGATTAAACTGTTTTCTTCCGAATTTATTAGCTTTAGAATTACCTTACTTATCCAAGAAACAGGTGGAGCACTAAATTAGGTTATTTTATGCCCAAAAACATTGATTTTTAAACAAAATTGCAAAACAAAACCAAAACCAAAACACAAAGGTAATCCAGATCCAAAACCAAAGCCAAAACCAAAACACGGGGGTCAGTGAGCATCTCTAATTAAGATGTCTAATTGCTTAATATTATGTTTGGGCATATTGCTGAAATTCATAGTGTAGGCGGTCAGATTTAAAAGAAGATAAATAATGTTTCCATTGATGTCCGGGGGGCAGGGTGTCCACAGTTTTCATAAGTCAACTAAGCAAGAAATCGTCCTCCATTTTATTTGCAACAGCCCTGAGATCAGTAGAGTCACCTATAAATATATCAAACCTTTATTGCTTGAATTTTAAATGAATTTGTCTTTAATTGTGTATTCGCTTCTTTAGTTTGTGCTTTGAGTCTATTTCTTTCTTTCCTTTTTCTTCACATTTTTCTTTCTCCTTCTTTTCCCCCATTTCTGTCCTCTTATTATTTCCCCTTGCCTCTGCTTTTTCTGTTACCTCACACCCTGTCAAACATACCCTGTCCCCTTCATCAGACCCAGCCACCTGCTTGCTTCCATGGCAGGAGTCCCCCTTACATTCCCCCCTTGTTGCTGGCCCCCTTACTGCAAGTTATTAGACAACACTGTTGCGCTGTCAATAGCTGATTACAGATGGTGGAGGGATCCAGGATCCTTCGCGGGGACTGCAGACCACTGCAAAGTGCTGGACACAGTGGACAGAGCCGTCTGGCTCTCTCCTCTGTTAGGCATCACTCCTCCATTACACCACCCACGGTTTTACCAGCGTGAGTTGACCCCACGCCCTCTGACACCACGGCCATTTTAAATAACAGTATAGCAAGTAATACAGAGCGGAGTATAAACACTACCTTCATCCTCACCCTCCCTAGGCTCCCATGTACAGGACCAGCAATATTTGTATAGAGAGCCAGCCTCCCATATCCAAGCTGCTTCAATCCTCCCAATGTTCTCGTGTCTCTGAGCAGCAAGTCTTACATGGGGATCCAGCCCTCCCTCATCAGACTGCTCCACAGTGCCCCACCAAATAACCACGTTCTTTCAGTACACTGCACAGATCCTTGCTATAGCCAGTAACAGCGGCCAGTTTCCTAGATCTCATCACCCCTCCTGACACTCCTCTTATTCGTCTTCATCAAGTATTATACCTCCCTCTTACATATCTGTACATCCTTCCGCTGCAGTGTTCTTCGGTCCCCTCTCTTACTAGGACACACATTATAGTCCCACTATTATTCCCCCTTCAGGAAAATTTGTTCAGCCAGTTTTGGTTGCCTCATCCCCATCAGCACATTCTGTTTCTGGTTTTCATGGAGCGCCCCTTATGGAGCATCCAGCTTGGTATTGACAGCCTGCCTCAGTAGCATCTTCAATACAATATCCTTCTCTCCCAGCTGTATTTACACACAAAATGCCACCGCCACAGGGGCCCAAAGTTAATAACCAATATTTCCCCGCTTGGAGCTCAAATTTATTTTTGGCTACTGCCACCTCATTTCACACTTCACAAGGTTCTGGTGTTACATATCCAGGTCTTATACCTGCAGCATATTGGCAGCAGCAAACAATTTCTCAAACCAGGTCACTCCAAGGGCAGAATTTTCCACCGGCCACATTAGGTAGTTTCCACTCTCCTGTTCAGCACGCCACTCCCAGAGCCTCTCAGGGCACAGAGGACCAAACCATGCAACGTAATCAGGTTCCTTCTATTTCATTTAGAGAAAAGCGCTTACATTATGCTAGGGAAGCAGATAGCAGCAGTAATTAAAGATTGGTGCAGCATACAATGGCAGTTTCCAATGTTTCAGGATCGCAGTTAGTGGAACCTGTCCCGGGTGCTGGAAGGACGAGTGAACAGTGAGCTGAGGGTGCTCAGTACATTTCAGAACAGGATGAAGCAGGGATGGTCGTATGTGTTTTGGGCGAAAAAGTGTCAGGTGAGTATGTGAGACATGACATTGAGAACGAATTTTTGAGCAATTCTGACATTCTAAATACAGGGGAGGAGTCCTCAGACTCAGGGCAAGACACTATAAATTCATGCATTTGTTAAAATATCACATTAGGTTGAGCAGTAAGCAGTTTGAGATAAGGGTGCGCATCACAGGTAGCGCAGTGAAGTGCTGACATGGTTCAAGTCTCTAACACTGCCATTTTGAAGGACCTTAGGGCTAGTGCAAGACAAAAAATAGATCAAGGAGTTTTTGTTGATGTATTTACTGTTACTTAGACAGGCAGGAAAAATCTAGCCCAAGCAAAATCAAAAGATTGGAGCGACAAGGAGAGCTTTAAATCTTATAATAGTTAGCTGGCTTTATAGTCTAGGCATCTGAATATTTAAAAAAACAGTCTGGGGAGGATCAATCAGTGCTGATATACATGCACATGATTCATGAGATGTACTTATCAAGTGATAATCGCGTATGGAGGATGTACGTTGAGGAATTTCATAAACACGTATCTGGTGGGGCTAGCATCCCCTTTGCATTTAAATATATCGAGATTGGGTAGCAGTGCAACAGGCTTATATGTTCAGTCAAGCATCAGGACAGTTCAGAAGACAACCCTTTCCAGGTAGAATCAACTTTCCATCTCTTTCCTCTACAACCCACAGGCTTCCGTTTTATGGGTGTGGACATGCTAGACCATTGGCATTTATAGCTTTATAGAACTTAATTTGTGAGTTTAATATTTATCAATGCAGAATCAAAAGAGTTCTCCCAATCTACCAAGAATAGTTTAGATGTCACTGAAGCCATGTAATGTTGCATCTGAAAAATTGCTAATGTAGGAACATTTATAAAATCCAATTTGGAATAGATCTCTGAAAAAAATTTACATTTCTTTTCGGGTAAGGTGACAATATCTCGAACCATAGTAATAGCTCCTTGCATCCAAAGAAGGAATGGACTGGATGTTCTACCTTTTTGAAAATCCCAATTCCCAAAAAGGCTAATATAACCAATATCGGTGTTGAAGCCCCTAGTTACTATGTAGTTTATGCCAAACTCGCCTTGTGGTAAGCAGTAAGTGATTATCCAATATATCCAAGGGAATATCTGAGTGGGATATATGCCTAAAATATCTAAGATCAAGATGTGGAATAAACTGTAATATTACATTTGTAAAGACATTGTGTTGCTTAAGCCAGTCTCCAAAGTCTCCAATATATCTACAAATCGCCTCTGATTATATAACTTTACATTCGGGAAGTTTAGCCCCCCTTCTTGTTTAGTTTTCTTTGAAATCATTAAACTAATCTTTTTGCTTTTTTGTTATTCTAAATAAATCGTCTAAATATTATTAAATTCAATAATTTTTCATCTTGTCTGGATATAAGTACTGCTAAAACTTGTAAGGGAAAAAATATTTTAGGAAAAGTAATAATTATAATTAGATTTACCCTGCCTACAAAGGAAATATGTAAATGTTGCCATGACTTTAGTTCCAAAAGAGCAGATTTAATTATACTGCCCGCATTTAGTTTGTACAGATTTTCTACTTTCTTTGGTAGGTATATACCTATATATTTAATATATACATATTTTGGCCCAATTCAGATAAATGTTTCTACTCTATAAAGGTTTCTTATAAAGGCCCATTGCCACTGATTTCTCTATATTGATCATAATTCCCAACACAGATGCAAATTTATTTAACGTATCCTAAAGATGTTGTAAACAATATTGAGGATTATAAATATATAATAACAAATCTTCGGCAAACATTGTTAATTTAATAGTAAATTTATCAATTTTTATACCTCTTGCTGAAGAGTCCAAATAAGGGAGTCAATAACCATGTTAAAAAGTATTGGAGATAGATGACATCCTTGTCTGATTCCCCTAGATATATATATTGGAACACTTCATCTTTTTTTAATGATCAGCTCTGTAAGAGGATTATTGTACAGATAGGAGCAGATTCAATTACCACGCTTTTTCCTGTCGCTACGGTAAAAAATAACGCTGAGTTTTGTTCGCACCTCTATTTTATTATTATTTATTTAATTATTTATTTATAAGGTGCCACAGATTTCGTAGCACCGGATACAGAAGCAAGTAACAAATAGATGAGGTAATACATGTCAGAAGCTCAGATGAATGTGAGTAGTGCTCAGGACGTACGAGGGAGAGGGACAGAGGTGGGACAATAGGTAGAGAGGACTTTGTCCGCGAGGGCTTACATTCTAAAGGGAGGGGTGGTGAGAGACAGTAGGGCCAACTGGGATATAAATTTAGATGGCAGACGAGGAAGAGGAGGTGATGAATAGAATGGTTAGGAGGTGGTAGGATAAGCGAGCTTGAAAAGGTGAGCATTTGAAGGACTGAAGGCTGGGGGAGAGTCGAGTGAGATGACGTAGGCAGTTCTAAAAAATAGGGGCAGCACGGCAGAAGTCTTGGAGGCGAGCATGGGAGGAGGTAATGAGAGGTGAATTGAGGCAGAGGACAGAGGCGGAGTGGAGTGGCCGGGTAGGTATGTAGCTTGAGACAAGGTCAGAGATGTAAGGAGGGGAAGTGTTGGTAAGGGCTTTGTAAGTGAGGGTAAGGAGCTTGAACTGAATTCTGAAACGGACAGGGAGCCAATGAAGAGATTTACGCAGAGGAGAAGCGGAAGAGGCGCGGTAGGAGAGGAAGATGAGCCTAGCTGCAGCAATCTGTATGGTTTGAAGATCAGAAGTGTGAGAGCGAGGGAGACCAGTGAGAAGGAGGTGGCAATAGTCAAGACAAGAAATGATGAGTGAATGGACCAGGATTTTGGTTGCTTACTGAGAAAGGAAGGAACAGATTTTTGCAATGTTACGGAGGCAGAAGTGGCAGGATTTGGTGAGGGACTGGATTTGAGGGGTAAAGCTGAGGGCTGAGTCAAGGGTGACTCCAAGGCAGTGGGCTTGGGTGACAGGAGAGAGAGTTATGTTGTCAACCAAGAGGGAGATATTGAGGAGGATAGCAACCTTGGCAGGAGGAAAGATGATGAGCTCAGATTTGTAGATGTTGAGTTTTTGGAAGCACTGTGACATCCAGGTAGTTACAGCAGAGAGACAACTAGATACCTGGGTTAGGACAGCAGGAGGTAGGTCAGGGGCGGAAAGATAGATTTGCGTGTCATCAGCATAGAGGTTCTTTTGGAGGCCAAATGATTGAATGAGTTCACCAAGAGAGGTCGTGTAGAGGGAGAAGAGCAGAGGACCAAGGACAGAGCCTTGAGGGACTCCAATAGAAAGGGGAAGAGGCGGGGGAGGAAGACCCAGAAGCAGACACACTAAAAGAGCGGCCAGAGAGGTAGGAGGCATACCAGGAGAATGATCAACCTCTCAGTGTCAAAAGCAGCAGAGAGGTCAAGGAGTACGAGAAGGGAGAAGTGACCATTCGACTTAGCTGAGAGTAAGTCAATACTTTACATTACTTTAGTGAGGGCAGTTTCAGTTGAGTGAAGGGGACGGAAACCAGACTGGAGATGGTTAAGAAGAGAGTGGGAATAAAGAAAGTGGGGCACGAGTAAAAATCAGCGTTACTTCTGTTAAAAAATATCCATGTGATATCCACGTTGATATTTAGGGAAATAAATATGCCCCATAGTCTATAAATTGTGATAAATGAGGACCAAATGTACGTATTTCCAAAACTCGATGTAAAAACACCCATGAAACTTTGTCAAAGGCCTTTTCTGCATCTAATATCTCTGATATTTGAGTGTTTTTATTTACATAAGATGCTATTACTGCTGCAAGTGCCGTTCTTATCGCTGTAACTGCATGTCTCCAATGAGTAAAAGCCAACTGATGTTCTGGCAGCAGAAGGGGCAGAATAGACTGCAATCTATTTGTCATAATATTGGCTAGTAGCTTGAAGTACTGATTTAGAAGTGTAATAAGAGACAAGTTCTTGGTTTTTATCCGGCTTAGGCAGTAAGATAGTATATGCTTCATTCAAATTATGCACTAAACTTTGATGTTTATGAAATCCCTGTAAAAGATCTACAAGAACAGGCTTGATATCTGTTTTTAAGATTTTATAATATTTTCTAGGCCCAGTATTTTATTTAGGAATCTCAGCAATGATTATTTTTTTATTATTTGATTATTCTTTTATATATTCATTTATTTATGGATGCTAGCAAATGGTAATTACTAATGGAGAGGTGGAGTTGTCATTTAATGATGGATGATTGATTTTGTGGAATTTTTATGATCAATGTATTCGCCAAATATAAGTATATATTCATTTTGAAAATATATTAATCATAATTCCACTGGAAGTTTGTTGATTTTGAAGAATTTATGCTTCCTCTAAAAAAAAATTAGGTTGTTTTCTATATAGATTTACTAAATGATTTTTTAAGCATCATTTATTTTAGAGTAACTGTTTGTAAACACATGAAACGTTAATAGTATGCATAAGGAAAGCAGTCCTTGAGACTAATTAAACTATGTAATTGTATTTATATTTGGGACTAGTGTACAACAGAGTGGGGCATATGTGCTGATATTAGCACATAATATTTTGTGATCAAGTGAATGGAGATGTGTGTCATGAATAATACTGAGATTTTGTTATATTATGAAAGTAATTCTGTAAGAGACATGTATATAAATTTGCTGCTCACATTTAATTAATATGTCAGCTGTGGTTGAATGCTTACGAAAATCATTAATCAATAACCCATTGAAGGGATATGTATAGAATAAATTTATTCAAGACTCTGTAGTTTATTAAAACTTTTATTGTAAGTGCAATTATTTTTTATCAGTACTTTTTGTAACAAATTTGACAGATAATACTGTCCTACTATTGGCTGAAGGACAGACGGCCACTCAGGCTTGATTGGTTGTAGGACACTATGGGGTGTGTCAAACAACGCTTTCTATTGCTGTTTCAATCCATCGTTCAATGTAAAACCGCCAGTGATCTGTCTCGGTTTAAACATAACTAAGTTTCTGGTGGTTTGGTCAAAAACAAGACTATCGGCAAAGGACGACTTATATAAATACCTGGTTCTGACAGTCTAGTTTGCTCAAACATGCTGTTAGAGCTATCTTGCTATTCATAACCTAAGAGGAGGCACCATTGAGTTATAAATTATTGTGGAAATCATTATTTATTAATTATGGGGACCAAATTAATTTCTAATTAACTTATGGGGCAATTTTTATTGTTCATTATATTAAGGGGTCAATATTATTGTATTATATAATGAGGGTAATGTTAATATATAATTATATTAAGGGACAATAATATTTGATTTCTAACGGGAACAATAATTATTCATGATGGGGGCAACATTTATTATTTCATGTGCACCATTTATAGTGTACACATGTGACACTACAAATACCAGAATGCACACATGCATGCTGGCATTGTAGTGTCATATAATAAGTGTTGCTCCCATCATAAATAATTACTGCCAGCAACATTTCTTGGGAAGTATTGCAAATGCATCACCCAGGACTTAACACCAGAGAATGTGTGGGTAAGGGCTGAAACTAAGGAGTTTGTGACTCACCTGGCCGGAGTTGCAGAACATTGTGAAACCTTACAAATAAATTAAATGAACGCAGTTACATGCAATTCATGTCCACATTAAAATTATACTTACGACTGTCTACAATTTGAAGGGTGGAATGTGGATGGGAAGGGGGTGGACAAACGTAGGCAATGTACAGTAAGGGTGTGCCGAAGCAGATGTGGTTGATTTAAGCCCTGGGTTTTTCGTAAGTACGTTTCTTTCAGCCATACTATTTGTACCAGCTACAGGGCAGGTGTAAGTGCCGAGTGACAGTGAAGAATGGCATTGCATCGTCTTTGTTTGGAAAGTACACATATCAGGTGTGTACTTAGGAAGAATTTACAGTTGCCCGGAAACCCCAAATCCAACCAGGAATCATTGACAGGCAGGTCCCTTTCCTCAGATCCGTTCTGCCCCCATCTACAGTATATGTCCCGCACCACTCTTTCGTGGGATGGGCGACATGTCACATTACAGGAAATAGGATCGGCAGACAGAAGAGTGTGCCTCTCGAAATGTACAGATCCAAATGGAAGAATGGAAGTAAGGGCTCTTAATGTAATAGGGGTGTATGTATAATAAATTAACAGTGAGGGTGGGTGATAATCATTTAATAGTGGGCGGGAAATATTAATTTATTGGTGGGGGCAATTTATTTCATAGTAAGTCTCAGGATTCCCAGTATAAAAACCACTGAGAGAGTGCAAATGGAACAAAGTGGTTTATTATTACACAAACAGGTTAGGGATGCAATAAATGGTAAGGCATCATCATCATCATCATCATCAACATTTATTTATATAGCACCAGCAGATTCCGTAGCGTTTACAATTGGGAACAAACAGCAATAATACCATACTGGATAATACATACAAAGAGGTAAGAGGGCCAAGCAGAGGTCAAACCTAGGAAATCAAAGAGGAAAACCAGCAGCAGTAAAGGCAACTGATGAACTGGCTAAGGCTGCTGGAACAGGCAGGCTTTTATAAGCCAGGGACAGGTGCTAAGCATCCTGGAGTAACGAGCTTAGTTCTGTCAGGTAGAAGAGCAGTCCAAGTACCAGAGTGGTCCCCTTGGTGGAACAGTGATACTGCAAGCTGGATACATAAAGTTCAATGCTGTTCCTGGCAGACAGGGCCTGCAGGAGACATATTGTGACAGTAAGGACTATTTAATTTAATAGTGGGGTCATAGAAATGACTATTAATTTAAGATGGTGTGATGGCATTATTTCATTGATGATAGGGTGGTTTGGGGCTTATTAATTTATTGTGGGGCTGAGTTTAGGGAGAAGGAGGGCTATTTATTAATTGTGAATACCAATTATTCATCCTGTGAATTGAGGAACCGGTTGCAATTTGAAAACTATAAGTGATCTGTTAGGCTTAACTGTTCTGTGTAGTCTGTGTAATCTTATGCTATCACTGGAAGCCAATCATGAGCCTGTACTTAGTGCATAAGAGACGTTTACTCTCCAACATAACCTTTACCTGGTGACTCAGTGTTTAATATTCCTGCCTAACACAGCCTGGTGCCATCTGCTAGACTGCGACCAGGGCACTCACTATCTATGTATGTAAGAATAGAGTGTATCTTGAGAGGACAGCTCTTAAAGTTATATTCATTTATGAAATTTATTTTTTAATAAAATATATAACTATGATGCTTACAAAGCATACTATACATACAATGCATTTTTATAGTCTGTATTACTTCCAAATAGATGATCTGTGCAAGTGGCACACATACATGTACTTTCTCTCTCTCTCTCTCTCTCTGTCTGTCTATATTAGGGAATTTAGACTGTAAGCTCCAATGGGGCAGGGACTGATGTGAAAGAGTTCTCTGTACAGCGCTGCTTAATCAGTGGTGCTGTATAAATTGATGATGATGATGATGATGAAAGTCTATGCTGTGACACTCATCACTATCAGTCGGCATTTACATCTGACCTGTAGTGGGTGCAAATGATTCAGCTGACAACAAGTGTATTTATGAGAAACCCAGGACTTGCATTACCCGCATCTGCATTGGAATGCCCTTAGTGTACATGGTCTATGTTGGTCCTTCCTTACCTCCCCGTTCCACCTCTTAAGTCATTGGCAGTCGTAGGTGTCATTTGCATTTGGACATGAATTGCATGCAATTGCGTTTTTTTGTGTAAGGCCCATACCTTAGCATGCGCAGAGCTGTTTCATGCAAGATAGACTACGCAAAAATCCCAAACAGAACAATGTAACGCTCTGTTCTTGCATGGGTTTCACCTAAGTTCCTGTGTTTGTTAGGGAATTTAGATCATAATCTCTAATGGGACAGGGACTGAAAGTCCTGCATAATAAGGCGACCCAATACAACTAAACAATAATAATAACTACTTAACAATTAGTCATAATATTATTGTTGATGTCCATGATACTTTTGCAAGTTTACATTGGGCTGTTTTGGATTTTAAAGCCAGTTGCCTTAGATGTTGATGTCTCCATTTTATTATTAAACAATCTTTGTAATGAAGAAACATGACTTTTTGAGAACATGCATCTGTTCCCTTGTGTTTTATTGCTTTCATGTTTTATGTCCAGATGTTTTTGTGTATACTTTATGGGGTCACTTTCTATGCAAATGTTAAAGGAATTGCAATAAAAATATCTTGTTACATATGTCTATCTTTTATACTATAAAAAATAGTACATAAATACTTCTTTAAACACATAAACACATCTTTAGCATAACTCAGAGCCACAATTAAACATTTTTGGGCCCCACACAAAAAATTGATTGGTTATACCTACATGCCTCATGCTGGGCCTTTCCCTTAGCCTTACCTGTTGAAGCATGTTCCAGCTGTAACCTTTCTGTAATTTTTCCACCTCCGCTTTCCAACACTTCCTCTCCTGCAGTTGGAGCTTGGTGTTTTTCTTACTATTCCTGTATGTGGTTCCCGATGGGGGTGCAGAACCCGTCTTCCTGCCTTAACTCCATGTCTCTGGCCATGGCTCCTCTCTCACCCCTAGCTGGTGTTGCAATAAGTCATACAGGTAGCACTAACCCTTCTTTCTCTGCAGGCAACTAAGTGATCCGGGTTCATGCTTACTGGAGTAGAGGATCCTAGCTAGGCAGGCACCCGGTTGGCATGTCGGGTTTGGATGTGGGCTCCGATGTGCTGGGTGTGAATGATGTTATTATAGACACTGGTTTTCTGCCAAACATGTCAGACTGTTCAAGTTCTAGTCGGGATTCCTCAGGTTCCAAGGTTTGCGTGAATAATCTGCTTAGGGTTTTTGTTGGTAAGGATACCCCAGATAATGGGAAGCTTGGTGGGTTTGCCAGTAGGGTATCTGGCATAACGGAGCATGAAATGGTGCCCTGCGCCAATGCATCCATTTTTAGTGGTGTCTGTTAGGTATAGAATCAAAAGGGCAGGTATGTTGACATGTTTTGCTATTGCAAACAGGGCAAATAAGATGGCGGCAGAGGCTGGCGTGAAAGTTGGCAGTTAAAAGACTTGCCTTATCTTGACACTAAGCCTCACAAGTTCATGGATACGTTTAAGTACATTCACATGATACATGATATGTTTATGTTCTCTAAACCTGGCACTTGACTGGCTATGGAACTCTGGGCGAAGTATGACAGCCATCTGAGTTATCTTCTCTGATTTTATGCAGTCCTGTCTGTTTTGTAATGGAGCATATGTCCTGTGACAGACACACGGCGGGTAGCAGAGCAAAAAACCCTGCCGCTGTCGCTCCTAAGTAAGTCACATTTCCAGATTCTTTTGGAGTGGCTGTGTAGATGGCTTAATAGATAACCTGATAAGGACAGAGTTATTTTCCTTATGGTGGGTTTTTGTTTTGGTTTACACTTGCCTATTACGGGGACTGTTTAGTCCTCTTCCATTCGGAAGCTGAAATCTGTGGTGATATTTCCGGGGGTGGTGGCGGAAAAGTTTGTAAGGAAGTTCTTCTGGGACGTATGGCCATCCCGTTCTCTATTTACAGATTTTGTGATCTTCCCCATTAGGGTGCTTCCTAAGAAAGCAGCTAGGAAATTCAGGTTGATCTAGTACCTTTCCTTTCCGCAAAGGGGATAGTTCAACAACGCCTTCGATGATAGTTTGTGTCGGGTGGCGCATCAGTCGTTTGAGCTAGCAAAGGAGGGGGTTTGGAGTTTTGGTCGGAGAGCTCTGTTGACTAAGGTGGATGTTGAATTCACTTTGTTTCCTTCCACTGCACTGCGCTTTGATTCCATTCATGAGATTCAAATTAGCAGATGGGTTTTATATCGACAGGTGCCTTCCTATGGGTAGTGCTGTTTCCTCTTAACTGAATGAATTCTTGTTGATCGAGGATGGTGAGTGTGCCTCCTGTGCGAATGCCCTTTTTAATATTGTCTTGCTTTTTCATTCCTTTGGTGTTTCCATTGATATCGACATAACTAGGGGGCAGTGTCGGCTCCCCACTGATAAAGTTGGTAAATTTTAGGCAATGATTTCGGAAATCAAGGATCCACCAAAGTGACTTTGTAGCAGGTCCTATCTATTCCGGGCCTGGTTAACTTCACCTGCCGGATTATCCCCATGGAGAAGGGTTCTTTATGCCAGAAGCCAGGAAGTGAAACTACGGGTTGTACCAGGCCTCTCTGTCATGTTTCCTTGTCTGCTGAAATACGGGAGGACTTCCTGGACTGGGAGGTTTATCTGTGGGATTTTAGTGGGGTTTGACTGTGGCCCGCACCACCTTTATCCATCAGGGAGTTGCAGATTTGCACCTACACAACAGGGGCTGTGGGCTTTGGCGCATATTTCTATATTGATTGGCTCACCGCACCTTGGCCTTAGTGAGTTTGTTCTGCAGGTTGAATTTCCAACATGGTCCTGCTGGAATTGTCATGACGTTGGAGCCTTGAGGAAGGGGAATCAAATTTTTTTTGGTGTGACAACTTAGGTGTAGTACAGGTCATTAACAAGCAGAGTTATATCTTCCCATTTTTGGCTTCTTGCGAAGTTTAGTTTTGCATTGCCTGCAACTTAATGTTAGTTTCTGAGATAAGCACATTCCGAGTGTTGAGAATGTTTTGGCTGACTCTCTGTCCTGGGGGCACTGGGACAGGTTAACATAATTGGTATACCTTATCTGGCAGATTGTCAAGCCAGCATAGAGGATCTTGTGGAATTAGTGATGCTCCTCAGACATTGAAGAGGTATAAAGCATCCTGGCAGGATTGGTTCTTGTTTCGAGGTAAGTATAGGAGCTGTAAGTCCAAGGCAGCATTGACGGTTCGTTGCCGGGCAAATGAAACAGCCAAGCTGATGTGTCCAAGAGTTTTATTATTGGTAAGGGTTTGAAAGAATGATTGCGTATGCAGCCTGTCTGGCCAAATGAGAGGAGGCCCATTAGTCCTACTCTGTTGGATACCATGCTCAGGGCTGTTCAAGGGGTTACTTCTGATGGGTTTGAAAGCTTGTTGTTTAGCATTGCATTTGTGATGTTGTTTTTTGGTGCTCTCAGAGTTAGTGAGCTGATTTTCTCCTTCAAGTTGGCACCATGCTGGTCAAACATGTTGGGATTTCTGACTCCTCCATGATATGTAAAGTCCAGAATTCCAAGACCAGTCTGCTTGGCAATCTGCCCATTTATATGGGAATATACCCAGGTCGAGCCAAGGGGAGGGGGTTCATGTTTGTTTCACCAGGCTTTTTCCCCTCTAAGTACCAGTTTACAGTCATGGGCTAAAGATTTTAAAATGACACAAATATTATTTTTCACAAAATCTGCTGCCTCAGTTTTTATGATGGCAATTAGCATACACTCCAGAATGTCATGAAGAGCAATCAGATGAATTGCAATTAATTTCAAAGTCCCTTTTTGCCATGACAATGAACTTAATCCCAAAAACATTTCCACTGCATTTCAGCCCTGGGACAAAAGCACCATCTGACATCAGGTCAGTGATTCTCTCATTAACACAGGTGAGAGTGTTGATGAGGACAAAGCTAGAGATCACTCTGTCATGTTGATTGAGTTAGAATAACAGACTGGAAGCTTTGAAAGGAGTGTGGTGCTTGAAATCATTGTTCTTCTTCTGTTAACCATGGTTAGCTGCAAGGAAACACGTGCAGTCATCATTTCTTTGCACAAAAAGGGCTTCACAGGCAAGGATATTGCTGCTAGTAAGATTGCACCTAAATCAGCCATATATTGGATCATCAAGAACTTCAAGGAGAGAGGTTAAATAGTTGTGGAGAAGGTGTCGGGGCACCCAAGAACGTCCAGCCAGGACCATCTCCTAAAGTTGATTCAGCTGCGGGATCAGGGCACCACCATACAGAGCTTGCTCAGGAATAGTAGTAAGCAGGTGTGAGTGTATCTGCACGCATAGTGAGGTGAAGACTTTTGGAGGATGGCCTGGTATCATGAAGGCCAACAAAGAAGCCACTTCTCTCCAGGAAAAACATCAGGGACAGACTGATATTCTGCAAAAGGAATGGGAATTGGACTGCTGAGGACTGGGGTAAAGTCATTTTCTCTGATGGCTCCCCTTTCAGATTGTTTGAGGCATCTGGAAAAATGCTTGTCCGGAGAAGGAAAAGTGAGCGCTACCATCCATCCTGTGTGATGCCAATAGTAAAGTATACTGAGTGGGGTTGCATCTCAGCCAAGGGAATGGGCTCACTCACAATTTTGCACAGAACACAGCCATGATTAAAGAATTGTACCAAAACATTCTCCAAATTCAACTTCTCCCAACCATCTAAGAACAGTTTGGTGAAGAACAATGCCTTTTCCAGCATGATGGAGCACCTTGCCATAAGGCAAAAGTGATAACTAAGTGGTTCGGGGATCAAAACATTGAAATTTTCAGGAAACTCCCCAGACCTTAATCCCATTGAGAACTTGGGGTCAATCCTCAAGAGTCGGGAGGACAAACAAAAACCAACAAATTCTGACAAACACCAAGCATTAATTAGGCAAGAATGGGCGGCCATCAGTCAGAATGTGGCCCACAAGTTGATTGATGGCATGCCAGGGCGAATTGCAGAGGTCTTCAAAAAGAAGGGTCAACACTGCAAATATTGACTCTTTGCATAAACTTAATGTAATTGTCAATAAAAGCCTTTTACACTTATGAAATGCTTGTAATTTTACTTCAGTATACCATAGCAACATCTGACAAAAAGTTCTAATAACACTGAAGCAGCAAAATTTGTGAAACCCAATACTTGTGTCATTCTCAAAACTTTTGGCCATGACTGTATAGTCACTCTGAAAGTAACATTAGAGCTGCTGGGGTTGGATAGTCATTGATTTGGCATGCAATCCTTTATGACTGGGACAGCCACATTGGCAGCAGGCCTCAATTTAAAGTTTCAGCAGTTAGAGAGATGGAAATCCGATGCATATTCTGTGGCAGGTATACACGAGGCTCCAGGTGGCTGCAGCAGGAGACTGGAGCAGAAGGTGAGATAATCTGTGGCAGGTATACATGAGGGTCCAGGTGGCTGCAGCAGGAGACTGGAACAGAAGGTGAGATATTCCGTGGCAGGTATACACGAGGGTCCAGGTGGCTGCAGCAGGAAACTGGAGCAGAAGGTGAGATATTCTGTGGCAGGTATACACGAGGGTCCAGGTGTCTGCAGCAAAAGAATGGAGCAGAAGGTGAGATATTCCGTGGCAGGTATACATGAGGGTCCAGGTGGCTGCAGCAGGAGACTGGAGCAGAAGGTGAGATATTCTGTGGCAGGTATATACGACGGTCCAGGTGGCTGCAGCAGGAGACTGGTGCAGAAGGTGAGATATTCTGTGGCAGGTATACACGAGTGTCCAGGTGGCTGCAGCAGGAGACTGGTGCAGAAGGTGAGATATTCTGTGGCAGGTATACACGAGGCTCCAGGTGGCTGCAGCAGGAGACTGGAGCAGAAGGGGAGATATTCTGTGGCAGGTATACACGAGGCTCCAGGTGGCTGCAGCAGGAGACTGGAGCAGAAGGTGAGATATTCTGTGGCAGGTATACACGAGGGTCCAGGTGGCTGCAGCAGGAGACTGGATCAGAAGGTGAGATATTCTGTGGCAGGTATACACGAGGGTCCAGGTGGCTGCAGTAGAAAGTGAGATAATCTGTTATGCAGCAGAGTCCAGGTAGCGGCTGCGGGAGGCTGGATCAAAAGTTGTTTTTTAACTTTGTTTGTGTCATCCAATCTTTTTCCTCTTACTGTCGTTTTCTCTCTTTCTTGCTTCTCATTACTGCTTCTACATGTTTCTTCTTGTTCTCTTCTCAGGCCGCTGGGTAGCTTGGTTCCCGCTTGTATTACATGCCTTTTCATGTTGGTTTAGACATCTGCTATACAAAGCAAATAGTGATGCTAGGGCTCTTTCTCCTAATTTACAGATCATTGGAGGTCCCTGGTAATCTGGGTGATTAATAGCTCCTTTATTCATTGGGCTGCTATCCATCAGTTGTCGGCAGGCCGGTGGTATGGTTGGGGTATGGTTGAGGCTTCTGCGTTGGACTGGTGTTAAAGTAAAGTTTACTAGGGAAATTGCTCGGTTGAAGAGTCTGACTCACTCTCTAAATTTGTTTTTGGATAATGTTTTTATTGCATTCCATTGGAATTTAGTGTATTTCTTATTAAACAAATTACATTCTATACTATTTATTTCATTTAAAATGTGTTTTTTTTATGTCATTAGTGTAGTTACTAACACCACATGTAGATAAGGACCCTAACAACTGTGTTTATATTCAATAACTGGATATCCTAGTCTAAATTGTAACTGTTATAATTTGTATGCCTATGACTGTTTCTTCTGCATTTACTGTATTGTAAACAGCCACAATAAATATATTTTTTGGGGGGGAATGCTTCTTATATGAAATGGAGGCAGGAATGGTGACAGATAGTAGGTCATGTGAAATGCAAATCTTTTCACTTGTGCAAAACTTGCACTTCAACAGGACAATTATTGTGCGCATTGGACGCACAGATGGTATGTGAGATTACTTTTTTTGGGATAAGCAGACTAGTTAACTACATAAAATATTTCATAAATGATCCACCTCAGAGGGGCATATCCAATTGTCGGCGGAAACGCAGAAAATCTCGCGGCGCACGCACTATTGCCATCATTATGGCAATAGTGCGTGTAAAAACCGTTATTATGGTAGTTTTCTCGCTGGATTTCAGCTCGCAGCTCCCTGAAATCCAGCTAACTATTACCGTAATAGTTTTAACGCCGCGGAAAACGGCGACAATTGAATATGCCCCATAGTGTTTAAAAGAGCAGTAGGTGAAAATAATGCATTTGGTAGGTATAACAGGAGTTAATGACTATTGAAGTTTTGTATGAGTATATTTCAAAACCTAATTCTGTTTGTCTATTGCTACCGGGTACCAATTAAACTTGGACTACATGAAAATATTATATAATAATAATAATAATAAGACATTTTCTGCTACTTACGTATTTATTTATTTAATCAGAATCTCAACCACTCTGGAAAAATTATATTTGCTTTTGAAACATTTCACATTATTGTTACAAATTTAACAGTGACCACTAGATGGCAGACTTGGCAGCCAAAATGCTTTGCTTCTGAGCGTTTGAAATTTGAATAGATCAATCCAACTTTGTGATCTGTCGTATCCCTTTGGAATTTATCTAAACCATTCCTCTGTGTACACTTTACATGAGAGGTGTCCAAAATCAGTCCTCAAAGGCTGCCAACATTTCATGTTTTCAGGGTTTCTTTACCCATGCACAGGTGAGTTTAAACTATTTGACTGGGTCAGTAATTATGGCACCTGTTTCTACAGACAGAAATCCAGAAAACATGACATGTTGGTAGCTCTTGAGGACTGAGTTTGGACACCTTTGTCTTACATGATACATTTTAAGGGTTACATGATCATAGGTGAATATAGATTACTAGTGTGTTAAAACTTGGATATATTTGAAAACAATCTAATATTATTGAAAATTTTAAACAAAAAGGTGGTCAAATGCCCCCTGGGCCAGGTCCCCATTTTAGAAAGGGCTGCTGAACTACTATGGGCTACCCCAGATTCAGAGCCAGAGGAACATGGGAAGCCAGTAAGTGCAACAGGAGAACACAACTCTTCGAGAACAACCCCCCCCCCCCCATCTGCCAATAAAAATGTTCTTGCAGGTGCAGATGGGTCTACAGATACTACTCCACATTCCAAGTGAAATGTTTGTACTTTTATAAATAACCCTCACAGAAATGTGAACATATAAAAGTGTTTTTTGTAGACTACCTAGAAATATTTATTTTGTGAACAATCATATGAAAAGAAAATATAATCAGACATATACTATAAAATTAAAACAAAATGTCATAATATTATAGCATTGTCAGTGTATGTATATCTTGCGCTATTTTAGAATTACAAATTTTTCCTTCCTTTAGTGATTCTGTGAAAAAATACCAAGACCAAGTTTTATACTAATATTTTTATATTTTTATGTTTTCCCTGAAAAAAGCAAACATTGTAAGTAAACTCCAAAACAAAATGACGATCACTTTTAACTTCTATGTCCACCAGGGACAGGGGGGCATATGCCCCCTGGGCCGGTCCCATACTGGTCTACCTTTGGCTGGGTCACTGGGCCACCTGTATTTTTTTCCTTTAAAATGTGCCTAATAGTCTGCTGAGTCGAGGCTTGGCCCCCCCCCAGGCTAAAATTTGCCAGCCCCTCCCTGATGTCCTCTGAAGTACATTGGGCCTGCTTCAAGTTCGGATGCAACTTGCACGGAGTTTGCAATTAAGAAAAAAAGAGTACAGAACTTGAGCGTAATTCCGCCCGTATACAAATCCGAGGAGATCTCGAGATGTGTTTCGATTTGAACCTGAGTGTAAGTGCGTTCTAGCTAAACATTACTAGCCATATGGTAATAGATACAACATAGCTCAGGATACACACATGCTTATGTGTAATGTAAAGTCCCATCAGAATGTACGCCAAATAAATATTTTAGAAAATAATTGAACAATTCATAATATTATACTCATAATAAAAATAAGTCTTTTTTCTCTCTCAAGCCTCCCCCTCCCACTCCCTCCTTCCCTCCCTGCCTTTCTCAGTCTGAATCTCTCTCAGTCACTCTCTCTCTCTCTCTCTCTCTCTCTCTCTGTCTCTCTGTCTCACCTATCTAATTTCTTCTCTATGCTGGACCTGTTTCCTTTGATCCTTGGGAATTAAATCAACTCCCACATAAAGTACAGTCACATTTACTCACCTGTCACTCAATATCCCTTCAATAGCCTAGAGTGTAGATTCTTCCACATGATTGGTAAGTTGTACATCCTAGAGAAAAATGCACCCCCTCCCACACACACACACAATTTGCCCCTGCACATACCTCCTGACCTAACAAAAGAGCTGCCCATGGTTAATGTAATATTACATTATGTTAATGTGCTCTGCTGCTAAGTACAGGAAGCAGGACAATGAATTATTAGATTAAGGTGATCATTCTGCCTCCTCTTATCCTCTTGGATCTGTCACTGGTCTACTAGGACAAACATTAAATCCTTTTGTCTGCTGACTGCATTGTTAGTGGCACTCCTCCTTTTATAATTGGCTACGCATGTATACATCCAAATTCTAGGCCATGGTAATTGTGACTGTCCTGTTAAAAATCACAACTTTTGGACGGTATGTAACATTTAAGAGACCTCATTACCAAAAAGAAAAATTTCAGGAGTAGAAGCTGGAGCCAGCAGGGGTTCAACACAACGAGCAATACTAGTTTGGGCTGAAAGAGAGATGATCAGAATATATATATATATATATATATATATATATATATATATATATATTTGGCATGAGATAGATACGCACCCTACAGTGATGTCATAGAAATTGAAAGTGGTGAAACGACAATACAAATGCTCTTTTGTGATGTCATGCGTCTACTTTTGCGCAATTGGAACTAATTCTATAGCAAAGCACATGTATTTAAAGCATACTTGCCCACTTTTAGTGGGTGAGTGGGTGGGAAGTTACAAAGTGATTTGCGTCATCAGGATACATTCCATGAGGCCTGATCATGTAAATCACCTAATCAAGACCCTGTCCTATTTGCAACGAGAAGAGGCGGAATCCAAGAGGAGAGTCTGGGAGAACTCCTTAAAGTTTAATAGGGTGGAATTCCAAAGTGGGTACGTACCTTAAAATGCGATTGGCTGATATGTAGCTTAAAGAAGCATTGTAGGTCATAGTTTTTGCTGTATGTAAATGACCTTTAGCGTGTGCTGATTTAATGTCCATCTCAATTTGCCTGTTTGGATCCAGGTCACTCTTATTTGTGTACTATGATCTCTCTCTACATCTTGTGTACACACAAATCATTTTCAGCAGCAAAATCAGGAAATATAATTATTCCCTGAATGTTAGAGCATCCATTTTATCAGCTTTTCACCCTTACTGGTATCAGTTATTGTGGAATCTTTTAATTAGGCTGTACCAACATTTCACGGAAGACAGATACGTTTTGGAGATCCTTTTAATGACTTTAGAGCTTTGAATAGAGGTGTCACACAGGAGCATTGAACACATATGTTGACAAGATGAAGGGACTTGGGAATTCCTCACCCGTTACATGGGAGTGATATAAAACGTTTTCTGTGCTTAATACTGTAGATTTCTAGAGGAAAAGCATTTCCCCTTCACTTCAACTAGTTGGAGATTGAGTACTATGAAAGTTAACATTTATGCGCAAATGTGACACCACCCTTAGGGGAAAATGATACATTATATCTCTGAAAAACCCTGTTGCATTTTCTTCAAAGTATCTAGGACCACTAATTATTTTGCTGGAGCTCAATAAACAAAGGACATTTTTCCATACAACGACTTTATGCATAACCGTTTAGTCACACCGAATTCATGGTTCAGTGTCTCAAAGGAGTCACAGTAGTTAATCCAGAGGTGGGATAGTCTTTGTTGTCACCATGTATACAAATTACAACCATCCACACGGCTTGCAACTTTCTGGAATTACAAGACTAAAATGTACCAGGGTCACCGACAGTCAGTTTACTAGCGGTTGTGCACAAATGATCAGCCAAGCCAGGGTTAGGGTTCTGAGCCAAGATGTGCAAAGGAGAAACTAAGCCAAAGGCTCTTACCCAGAATACAAACACAGGCTAGATGCCAGGATGATAGTATAAACAAACAAGAACTAGAACTGAACTGGAACTTCACTGGGGCACAGAGAACTAGGACCAGTGGAAGTGCTCTGGAACACTGGTTTCCTGGCCTTAAACCTAGATGGCTATAGGGTGATGTAATCAGTTAACTGGATTGCTGTGTCCAAATGAAAGCATGATAATGTAACAAGCTGCCGAAGACGGAGAGACCAATGGGAAAAACTTACATAAGTTATTCAAAGTCACTAAAATGGACATAATAGAAGAGACAGTGGATTAAAACACACAACTGTTAGACATAATCAAATGAACATTGAAACTTATGAGGGTAGAATATCCAAATTGTGTCTGTTTAAAACTAAAAATAATTGAAAAGTATCTCCACCCCCATTATTATTCGTTATTATTTTGTGTTCTATTTCTTGGGTATATAATCAGTGTTACAAATTGATCCAAAAAATGTCCAATTCTGGCAATATTAGACTGGTTCAATCAAAGAATGTAAAATCCATTTAGAGTTTTTTGGGTCTCAACAACTATTATGCACAAGACATTACGCATTTATCTTTGTTAATTGAATCCATAATGCTTTGCCTAATCCAGAGAACTGAACTCCAGAAGCAAATTTGGCTGTCCAAAAAAAATCAATCTTGGCTATTCCTTTGTGTCACTTTGATCCTCTGCAAGCTTTCGTTGTGGAGGTTGATGACTCTAAAGTAGGTGGAGGCACTGTTCTCTCTCAGTATTCTTCAAACCCCCCAAAATTTCATCTTGTGTTTATATCTTAGAGAAAATTACTTCTGCTGAAAAATTTTTGCAACATAGGTAACCAAGAACTGCTTGCAGTGAAATATGCTTTTTAAAATCGGCACCTTTAGTTAAAAGGTGCTCTACATCTTGTCATTATATAGAGTGATTATGCAAACTTAGAATGTATTGAATCAGCTAATAGATTGAGCAATAGGCAGGCTAGAAGATCCTTGTTATTATCGCGATTCAACTTTAACATCACAGTTGGCATTTTGCATGGTGCAAAGTCTGACAATACAGAGCCTTAAGGAGAGCAAGCAAAAAAAAGGAGTAAGTTTGCTCCTGGACAAACCATGTTACAATGCAAGGAGTGCAAATTTATTTATTATTTATTTAGAATTTATTTATAATTTATGCAAGTTTATTATTTTGCACATGAGTTAAATACTGTCTGTTTTTTCATGTAATTTTACACTGAAATTTAAAGTTGATCTAGGACATGCCCTATACCAACTATAAATCTGTCCCCATATTTTAAGTTTACCTCTTCCTCCAATGCAACATGGCTTTGCCTAGGTGCAAAGTTACTCCTTTATGCTTTGCTCTCCTTAACGACTCAGGCCCACAAAATCCTCTTCAAGTTCCGCTTTTGTTTTGCCATCCCATGGAATGTCATTCCACTCTGTATTTATACATTTCAATTTATAGTGTATGAATAAATTTGGGATGAATAAAGTAACTTCAATCTGTAGCGTGGTATGTTTGAAGTAAGAGTAAAAACACTTAAGGCCAAATATTTTTTTAGGTACTTTTTGAAATGTGTGTAAATGTCCAAATACTGTAATCTCGGAGGTGCTGTAAAAAAAATGTTAACAGCTCTGTGTACTCTTGCTATATCAATAACAACAGCCAATATGCACAGTCTCCACTCATTGAAGTTCATTAGAATACTGCACTCTGCAAAATGAAATCTAAATTTTGCTTTTGTGTGGTGCAATATTGGAGCTATTCCATATTTTATGTGGAATTCTCAAATCCAGCTATGTTATAGCAGTTTTATCTAAGAAAAAGAACAAATATCTGCATCTGTTGAAATTAACTCTATCTTGGTGCACAAATCAGTACAAGTATCTGCAATATTTACTGCAATTTGTACTTTAATTGAAAATATAGACATTCAAAAAAGTAAAAACATTATTGTGACAGGATGGACCTCCTGTCTGTTTTGTTGATGGGGACCGGCTGTGCTTGCCTTGCCACTGTCCCCTTTCTTTTCTCCCAAATGCGCCCTCTAACCGCAGTAGCAGGAGCTTTTACTGCTGCCACCACTAGGATCCTTAGCGACACCTAGAACCGCGTCCTTCTGGGTAACTCTGGCTGCTAGTGTGCCTCCTTGATGGTACACCTGGGCTGGTACCCCTAATCCCCTCCTGTCTTTCAGGCTAAACAGACGTGTTGGCCACTGAGATTAAAAGTTCTAATTAACATGAGATTACCTGCCTTCAGACAGTCAAAGAAAGCGCATTTCCTCCTCTGGCATATGCCTATTGCCTCAGAAATCAGTACATTGCTAATACAGAAATATAACACAGTATCAAAATCAGTATATTTGCAATGATTTAATTTAGCGCACTGCTCTAATGATTTATATGTATTCAATAAGTTATTTATAAAAGTTATCCAGCCACAATTACCTCATAGTGTTATACTATGACATTTGGAACATCATCTTTAATAACTTGGTCTTATTCTCTTAAAATACTACTCATTTGGCTCATGTTCTTGTAATAAGATGTTTAGTTAGATGGGCTAAATATCACGTATCGTTCATAGACTGTCCATAGGTACAACAAGGAGCTATAAAATATGTGTCTGGAAAATCTATTCTGAAATA
Source organism: Mixophyes fleayi (assembly GCF_038048845.1). Taxonomy (NCBI): domain Eukaryota; kingdom Metazoa; phylum Chordata; class Amphibia; order Anura; family Limnodynastidae; genus Mixophyes; species Mixophyes fleayi. Next base: position 60,899,165 of record NC_134406.1, read on the forward strand.
TCAAAGAAACTCTAATACATTGATATTGTACTTTCCAATTATGGAATCTGTGTATTATTAAGAAAATAGATTTTAGTACCAGTTGACACTGCTATATGTACAAAAAATATATAATTTTTTCCTGACTTGAGGCTGTTTATTCTCAATACAATGAAATACATTTCCTTGACTGACTTTGCACTATTATTAAAGGCACGTGAAAAATGTTTTGGAAAAGCAGTATAATGGGTTCTCGACCTTGTCTTCTGCTTACAATCAGATTTCATATCACAAATGGTTGCATTTATTATTTAATACTGTGCAGACGTTCTGGACTTCTTATGTTATAACAACACAAATAAACATTGCAAGGGAAGGTCTTATCTTTCATATCTGGTTATAGGCATAATCAGCCAATACAAAGCAGCTTTAAAGAAAAAGGCTACTTTAGATTTAACATGTGATACATACACACACACAGACACACACATAGACATACACATGGATATAAACACACACATACGTCTGGACCAGTATAGCCCGGATCATGAGTTAACATACTAGGGCAGTGATGGCTAACCTGTGACACTCCAGGTGTTGTGAAACTACAAGCCCCAGCATGCTTTGCCAGTAGATAACTAGCTGATAGCTGGCAAAGCATGCTGGGGCTTGTAGTTTCACAACACCTGGAGTGTCACAGGTTAGCCATCACTGTACTAGGGGGTAAGTTTATCAAGATGCAGGTTTGAAAAAGGGGAGGTGTTGCCTAAAGCAACCAATCAGATTCTACATGTCATTTTGTAGAATGTACTAAATAAATGATAACTAGACTCTGATTGGTTGCGATAGCCAACATCTCCACTTTTACAAACCCGCAGCTTGATAAATTTACACCTAAGAGTGTTAGGATTTTGTATATTATTTGCATGTGATGGTTTTTGTCTCTTTCCCAGCTCGGTACGTTTATGTGCATGTGGCCACAGTGTTCTGCATCATCTTGGTCACTTTCTTGACATGGGGGGTGCGCACTGGATCAGTTGCTGTTAGAGATGTATCCTCTCTCTAACCCAATTGGGGGTCTTTCTGAGTTAGGTCCAGCTTCATATTGCCAGTGATAGTGTTTATGCACTAGCTCTCTGTAACATCTATTTAACCCATGCAAATGGTGTTAGGAAAATGGCTGGGCCAGAATAATTTTTACACTCTCTGGCCATTTGGCTGGGTCTTATGGGCAACATATAGCACTTATGCATGGATTTCATTTTGAGTGATTTTTGTTTGCACGGTTTGGGTTTGACCGTAAGGGGAACCTCTCTCCCTCTGTTATCTGAGACTCTCTCCTTATGGGGAGAGTTGTAGAACCAGTACCCCGGGGAAAACTTCGTCCGACCTCGGGGAAAAGGGGGCTACCCGAGCCTTGCGGCGGAGGCAGTCCTGAAAATAAAAAGTATTTTCCACCCACATCCCTATCACTGTTTGAAATGTTATTGAATGTCATGCCTTATTTATGCACCGTTTCAATTTTTGTGTCTGATCTCAATAAAGCTTTGGCTCGTGACCTCCCCTCCCTACCCCTCTCTCCTACTGTCCCCTCGATGTATAGTGTAGATGTTATATCTTGTACTTTATGCATTGTATTGTACTAAAATGTATGAATGATTATGTTTTATGGTGTACTGCGTACATTTGAATGTAATGTTTTTTGTACTTTATACAAATAAAGTTATTTTTTCAATCAAAAAATCTGTTCCACTCACATTTCAAAATGTACCTAAAAATTTTCAAATCAAATATTTTGCCATCTGAAGTAATTAATGCCCAATGACTCATTACTGTTATGATTTTTGAAATCAAACTTTTATATTTTATTTAAAAAGACTTTGCAGGCAGTGGAGTGCTGGCAAATTTTAGACTCGACTCAGCAGCCTATTAGGAACATTTTAAAGGAAAAAAAATGCAGGTGACCCAGCCCAAGGTAGCCAAATATGGGACCGGCCCTGGCCCTCTGCCCCACAGCCTCCTCCGTGTGCAGGACGTAGCACTGATAAAAAGCTGCCCACAACAACCACTTCTGAGGCCCTGTAAACATCTGTCCGTCAAATATGCTCATACCTTGAAGTTCATTATAACTAGGTACATTATTGGAAATATACAACATTCCACATGGAATTCCCCAATCCACCCAAGCCAGGTCCACTCATCATCCAGAGAAAACTATTAGGGTGGGTAGGACAATTAGCTACATGACATGGGGTATTGTATACTGTATTGGTATTTCATTGTCAAGGGTGGGTCCTTGTAAAGGGGGCACAGTGTAAAAATCTAATAACATGACAACTTTTCACTTTCCCAAATATGAAAATCTTACTGCACCCATGGCAATATCCAGTCTATTCTTTGATTACATTGACATCTACTGTAGCTGCAAAGTATCTCTTAGCATAGAGTTCAAATGCTAGCATCCATAAAACACACCTCCATATACTCTGATATTGCTTATTAATATTTACCTCTTTAATATTTTCTCCAATCTTATTAGTTCTGTGTTCCACCTATAACATGATGTTAGATTCAGATTTGTCAAGTGTTTCATTCAGGGGCGAATTGATCATAGGCCTTACAGGGAATTTTCCTGGTAGGCCGGTGGCCTAATGTGGCTGTCCGTAGGCTGTTTGATGTTTTGTTTTTGTTTTTCAATGTTTTGTTTTTTTTGTATTATTTTTTGCTTTGCTGACCGGGCACTGGGAGACCCATCACAGTGCAGAATTGGGGGGGGAACACAGAGGGCACGTGTTCCGGGTTCCCCCACTTCCAGAATTTTTTCCAGGGCCATTTTAAGTTCCCAATCCGCCACTGGTTTCTTTGCTGTATGTCAGTATGTCAAAAAAAAATTAATTACCAGCATACTTGCCGACTCTCCCAGAATGTCAAGAGACTCATGAATTTGTGGAAGTTCTCCAGGATCCCACCCACTTACTAGTGAAATGGGGATACCTCAATTATGTGATTCACCGCAAAACTAATCATGTTTGGGCCAAAATGATGACATTTGTGGCCCCACGCCACCCATGCACTTGCCACTTGACGTCCCCTCCAGGATCTTTCGAAGGGGAGAGTTAAAAAAAAATTGGTAAATATGCAATATATTTAAAAATATAGTTTTTTTTTTCCATTTTTTTAGTTTGCTTAGACTTGTAAGTCTAGGTCATGAAAATGTTGAAATTCACACAATATTCACACTCTTTTATGCATTTTAGAACTGAACTTTTACTTTTATATAGTGAAACCTCAACCATATATTAAGCCACCGCATCCTACGTTTGTTTTATAATTCAGCTCTCTTTAGCAGATTTCTAAATCTAGACTTGCAAATGTGACCACAAGAAACACAATAGGAAATATCACAGTACTTACAACATGTAGCTTGTGTTATTCTCTTATAAATGGTCACCGAGCTGTTATATTTACACAGTTGCTGATGTTTCTTAACCAATGTTTTAATAAAGTGGTTACACTGCTCTACAATGTATGTAAATTTAATTACAGCATACACAATTTGGTGTGACTGAACTGAACAGATCATTTAAATTGCTTGATATTTCACTGCAAAAAAATTAGAAAATATAGTATCTCTATATCCTTAAATAAAAATAAAATAAAGAATAGCTTCAGCACAGAGGTACAGAGGAAATGTTTAAAATCTGATGTATGTGTATGTATTAAAAATCATAACTGCCCAGTTTTTCATTTGTAAACCCCCCCTTACTTCTTGTCCTAATAATATAATATATCAAAATCAACAGTGCCTTTGCCCCGTAAAAACTGCTCTTTGTACTATATATCTTACAGAGTAGCTCAAATGGAATCATACCTTTTTATACTTGAAGTTTTTAAGACTGTTATATAATGGAATTGTCACGGGCACTAGGAGTCTTTACCCAGTATCACCCGCTGATGGTCTTATCAGAGCAGTTGAGTTGGTATATGATACTCTGATGGCAGGGTGATAATGGAACTGGAAACAGCAGATGGTTATAGAAAGCTCAGAAAGTCTATGCCTAGCAGCACTGGTAAACAATAGGTAACTGAACACGAGGATCTGGATGGACAAGGACACGTGAGGGTAGTCAGTGGTCTGCGCACGGCAAGTTGTACCACTGCTATAGTGAGAAGAAAGTCCAGGAGTAATAAGGAGGTGGAAGTCAGCGGTCTGCGTATAGCAAGTTGTACCGCTGTCTGTAGTGAAGGAATGGAATCCAGGTGAAGGTAACGGGGAAGTCAGTGGTTTGCGTGTAGCAAGTTGTACCACTGCTTATGTGAGAGGATATATGCAACTGGTGACACAGGGAAACAGGAATCAGTGGTTTGCCTCTAGCAAGTTGTACCACTGAATATATATGTGAGGAAGGACACGAGGAGATAAATGCAATGCAGAGTCTACACGGGTACACTGAACTTGATCCCACATTGAACTGCACACAATAATAATAATGAATGAACAGCACTGCACAGATAAGCAAAGTCACTAGAATAGTCCAGCAAAAGGAAACACAGTCTATAATAGCATAAGTCTCAGAGGATGGAAACTCCGGAGGAGAACAACTCAGTAGAGATGGATATGCAATACACCAGCACAGTCAATGAGAAGTATGCATACCGTGGTTCAGATGAGCAGGCTGTTAGAGATAGCTGCAGGGATACCTGAGCGGCAGGGAACTGACGAGATGAGAAGTCCTTGCAGAATGGAAGCGGCAGGTAGGTGCAGCGCACTGTAGGTAGGCCAGCAAGGACGACAAATACTCAGGAAGCAGTAGTATATCGAATTGAACAGCAGGAGACCACGGGAGAGTTGAAGCGATGTAGCAGAGGTGGAAGCCGAGGAGCGTAGACTCGATGCTAACAGTCAAGTTAATACAAATGGACACACTGTAGAAGCAGTAGGCAGCGGGTCAGCTGACGGCAGGTAGAATGCAGACTGGAGCGCTGAGACGAGCAGGACTCTGTAGACACGCTGAAGTAGTTAACAGGAATCAGCTGGAACAGTAGCAATGTAACACAGGAGAGTTTGAAGTAATCTGTAACTGTAGATATACGGAGACAGCGGATAGGAATCAGCTGCTGGAGTCACGATGAAACACAGGAGAGTTTGCAGTAATCTGTAACTGTAGATACACGGAGGCAGCGGATAGGAATCAGCTGCTGGAGTCACGATGAAACACAGGAGAGTTTGCAGTAATCTGTAACTGTAGATATACGGAGGCAGCGGATAGGAATCAGCTGCTGGAGTCACGATGAAACACAGGAGAGTTTGCAGTAATCTGTAACTGTAGATATACGGAGGCAGCGGATAGGAATCAGCTGCTGGAGTCACGATGAAACACAGGAGAGTTTGCAGTAATCTGTAACTGTAGATACACGGAGGCAGCGGATAGGAATCAGCTGCTGAAGACACTAGGAACACGAGGAATAGAAGTGGTCTGGAAACCACAAACGGCAAACAGGAATCAGCATAAGCTGAACACACGAGCAGGCACTGGAACACCTTCAGAGACTCATGAGGAATGAGACTCCAAGATCAGGCAACGTGGTATTGACCACAGGTGCTTAATATAGGGAGTGTTGCCTGATCAGCCAATTAAGTTAAAGGAACAGAACTGAAGGTCAAAAGGGACTGCACATGCGCAGTACCTCATTATAACGGACGGAAACGGTTCCTAGCTACCTTAGAAGTAGCACTCACAGTCCGGTGAGTGACAGGAATATAATGTAATCAGTTATAAGCAAAGCAAAGTTATATATGTATGTATGTATCTATAATATAAATGTCTAGTGGCATGTGTTAGTCTGTCTGTGTGTGTGGAAAAAATAAAACCAAGCTGCAGCGCCACCTGCTGGGCGGAGTTATACACTGACCTACTAAATTCTTAGTGTGTGTGGGAAAAAAAATTCAGAAAGGGCTGAAATATGGTATACTAAGATGTTTTTAATTTGTTAATTGTTAAAAGTGTTTATAAAGATTTAAAAAATATATATATATATTTCTTGAAGGAGAAGTGACAGTTGGGAGTGGTTGGTGGTTGCCGGGGGTGACAGTGGGGAGTGGTTGGTGGTTGCCGGGGGTGACAGAGTGAGAGGAGTGTGATACTCAGGACCGCTGAGAGAGATCCCTGTGTCTGGATAGACATCTGGATAGATGTGGCGATGAAAATGAAGGATGAGGTGATGGAGAAGAATGATGAGGTGGTGACATGAGGACAAAACCACGTTAAAAAAGGGTGCTTACGTCGGGAAGTAACGCTCTTTCCCTGAGGAGGCCTGGGCTATGGCCCAAATGCATGACAAGAACCTTTTTAACACCATAAGTAGCTTGATTTGACTAGAATGCATGAGTATCATGCACGGGTTAACTTGTATGTATATATATGTATATATATGTATATATATGTATATGTATGTATATGTATGTATATGTATATATATATATATATATATATATATATATATATATATATAAATATATATATATATGTATATGTATGTATATATAAATGTATGTATATATATATATATATATATATATATATATATATATATATATGTATATATAAAACCAACAGATGCTTGAACCCTTTGCCACAATCCTCAAACCATTCCTTATCGACCTTTGCAGTATGACGGGGCGCATTATCCTGCTGAAAGAGGCCACTGCCATTAGAGCACACTGTTGCCATAAAGGGGTGTACTTGGTCTGCAACAATGTTTAGATAGGTACTACTTGTCAAAGTAGCATCCACATGATTGCCAGGACCCAAGGTTTCCCAGCTGAACATTGCCCAGAGCATCACACAGTCTCTGCCGGCTTGCCTTCTTACCATAGTGCATCCTGGTGCAATCTCTTTCCCAGGTAAACAATGCACACACACCATGCCATCCACATGATGTAACAGAAAACGTAACTCACCATTCCACACCCCCTTCTTCCATTGCTCCTGGTACAGTTCTGGCGCTCACATATCCATTGTAGGCATACTTAGCGGTGGCCAGGGGTCAGCATGGGCACTCTGCCCGGACTGCAGCTACGCATCCCCATATGCAGCAAGCTGCGATGCGCTGTGTGTTTTGACACCTTTCTATTATAGTCAGCATTATCTTTTTCAGCAATTTGTGCTACAGTAGTTCTGCTGTGGAATTGGACCAGATGGGCTAGCCTTTGTTCCCCACACAGCATCAATTAGCCATGGGCACCCATGACCCTGTCACCCGTTCACCAGTTTTGTAAACTTAAAAACGACCCTGAGCCAGGAGTACTGTTGTTGTTAATTAGCAATACCTCAATTATACATTGCTGCTTTTATAAAAGAGGTTAGGATTGTTGGCATGCTGTTATGAAGAATGTATGGCTAATATCATGATGCAGTTGAGTTTTACTTTGTAGCAGAGTTTTACTGTGCCTGACATTCTAAAAGAACACAGTTCAAGTATGTGAGTGCTCTCTGGAGAAGCAAAAAGGCCAAAAATATTTAGTGCAGCTCCACCTAGAGCTTTTCTCATCACGTCTGGGATTTGGAAGATGTGCTATACTCACTCACTTATTAGTAGCTTCAAGTATGTACACTGCTAAAGAGAGGTTAACCTCTTCTGCCTAATAGGTCAGCACTGTAATTTACCTACAAAGTATGTCAACATTAGCAAAATTCACAATTCCATTCCAAAATCAGTTTAACTGTTTTAGAGAGAATTACTCCTTTTAAAAAAATCTATCTTTTTCCGTAATTTGTGTCTAAATAAATCACTATATAAAGAATGAAAGTAATAACATGAGACTAATGTATTGGAAATGAACAGTACTACTATTAGTTGAATCAATATATTATTTAACATCTGTGCTGTTTTTAATTATATAATATGAACCACTAAAGGTAGATGTCAGGTGCATCAATGTGAGGATCTACAATGCTTCTTCCTACTGTAAGTTTTTGCTACAGACAATGAGATCTCAGAACGGTGAAACTTGATTGGCTGACTGTTGTGGTTGTGGGTGAAAATTAGTTTTTTGTTTTGCACATAAGTATTGCTCCCAGCTTCCTCAACCCAGGTTCCACTGAGGAACACATGCAGTTAGGTCGATCTAGTCTTTCCCCTGAAGAAAGAGAGAGACGGTTCAAGCGGAGGCCGGTTTACGAATTAATCTTACTACTCCCTACATCACTTCCAGTCCAGACTTCTTGATGACCATCTCGTTGGATACTCCTGCTGGCCCTCATGTACAATCCGGCTTTGCGGACTCTGGCCCCACCAGTAATTTTATCTCCACCACTCTGGCTTCACAACTCCATATCTCCACTCGAGATCTGCCTCAGCTGTTCTTCCTCACCGCCATGGATGGGAATCGAGTTTCTAATGGCTCTGTATCCCGAATTACTTCTCCTGTTTGGCTGACGGTAGGGTTGCTTCATTACGAGACCATCAAATTTTTGGTTCTTCCCCAGTCCATTAATTCAATCATTCTGGGCCTTCCGTGGCTTAGACTTCATGCACCTCAATTCGACTGGAGATTGGCTCAAGTTACCTAATGGGGGTCTTTATGCTTTAAGAAGTGTCTTTTCGAAGTCAAGCCTATTGACGCCTCTGTTTCCTGTTGTGTCCTTTCTACCCAGCCTGAGCTTCCCGCTGATTATGCTTCATTCCAGGGTGTCTTTTCCAAAGTTGCTTCGGAGATTCTCCCTCCTCATAGTCCTTAGGATGCCCAATTAATTTGCTACATGTTAAACCCATCCCTAAAGGAACGATTTACCCTCTTTCACTGCCTGAAAATCAGGCCATGTCCTTGTATATCACTGAAAACTTAAACGTGGCTTTATCAGGAAATCTTTATCCCCGTAAGTAGTCGGTTTCTTTATAGCCAAAAAGAAAGAAGGGACCTTGCGCCCTTGCATCGATTATCAGCAATTGAATGCCATAAGTATTAAAAACCAGTACCCACTTCCACTCATTACAGAACTGTTCGATTGGTATAGTGGCTCCAAGGTTTTCTCCAATCTGGGTCTCAGAGGAGCTTATAATTTAATCTGCATCCGAGAAGGTGAGGAATGGAAAACTGCCTTTAGTACTCGCGAGGGACATTTCAAGTATCTTGTTATGCCCTTCGGGGGCTTTGTAATGCCCTGGCAGTCTTTCACAGTCTTTTATCAACAAATTCTTCCAGGATCTTGTCTACAGCTCCATGGTAGTATACTTGGACGATATTTTTGATTTTTTTCTCCTGATCTCGTCTCTCACCGTGCTCATGTCAAAGAGGTCCTCACCCGTCTGTGAGCAAACAGATTGTTCTGCTACCTTGAGAAATGCGTGTTTGAGGATTCTCAGATTCTGTCTCTGGGTTATATTGTTTTGGCTCTGGTTTCCATATGGATCCTGAGGAGCTGTCAGCAAATATCAATTGGCCTAGACCTTAAGGGTTGAAAGTGGTTCAACGCTTTATCAACTTTCCAGCTTTATCGGAAGAAAAGCAAGGAAGCCAGTAAGCTGAGAAAGACTTGCAAACCCCTGATGGAGAAACACAGGAGAGCTAGAATCAATGACAGCCTCAACCAGCTGAAAACACTCATCCTGCCACTCATTGGAAACGATAATGTCAGATATTCCAAACTAGGAAATGCTGATTTCATTGAGATGACAGTTCGCTTTCTGAAAGACATCCTAAATCAATTTTCGACCCTAATTGCTCCTATTACAGCTCTCATCCGAAAATCGGCTAATCCCAGGAACTGGCCTCCTGACACTATTTCTGCTTTTGACACCCTCAGGAAGGCTTTTTCCGTGGTTCCTGTTCTCGTTCAGCCCAACCAAAAGATGCCTTTTTTCCTCAAAGTAGATGCCTCATCCATAGGGGTGGGAGCTGTGCTTTCACAAGAATTCTCCACTGGTACCTTTCGTCCCTGTGGATTCTTTTCCAGGAAGTTTTCCCCGTCTGAATGCAATTATGGTGTTGGGGATAAGCAATTACTCGCTATCAAATCTGCTTTAGAAGCACCATCTCTTGGAGTGAGCCATCCACCTAGTCACTGTATTTGCCAATCATAAATACCTCATTTATTTGTGAGATGCCCGCTGCTTGAATCATTAAGGGCATTGTATGTTCAATGAGGACCTAAATATTGTTTGGAACAGTCATAGAAGTATGGTAACAAATGTTCCCCATGCCCTCAGACCTCCCACATACTTCCTAATAGCTCCCCATGCCCTCAGACCTCCACTTGCAACAAAATGCACTCACATGCACTCATATTCCCACAAGCCCTCAGATCCTACACATCAGACCTCCCCACATGACCCTTAAATCTTCTTGCATGTCATCAGACCTTGCCACCTTCCACTCATGCCCATCAGACTTTCTCCACATGCCCTTTATTACCTGCCTCTCAGACCTCCCCACATGCCCATCAGACCTCCCAACATGCACATGAAGCTTCCCCACATGACACTTACATGACAACCATTCCTCCTGCAGCCATAAAACATGCTCACAAGCCCTCAGACCTTCCCACATGCACATCATATCTCCCACATACACCTTAAATTCCCCTCACACCTACTCAAATGCCCATTATACTTCCTCACTTGCCCATTACATGCCCCGCAGACCTCCCCACATAACATCTGAACTCTCCACATATCCATCAGACCTCCACACATGCCCATCAGAAACTCTCAACATGACCCTTACATGCACCTTAGACCTCCCCACATGCCCTTGAGACCTCGCCACATGTTACTCAGACCTCACCACATGTCCCTCAGATCTCCCGACATGCCCCTCAGACGCTCTCAAAAGCCCATCAGATTCCCCACATACCATCAGAGCTCCCCACCTGAGAAAGAGAGGCAAGGTGCACAGATATTCCAAATATAAAATTCACTGGAAGCATAAACTGTGACAGGCGCCTGCATACTCAGGAGATGTGTGATACTCAGCTCCTTTGTTTATTCCACTCATGCACACAGTGACTGTGCGGCGGGAAGATGTGTGACATCACCATTACTTTGTGATGCGCAAGAAGCTGCAGTTTGTCCATGACGTGAGCAGGCTGTGCCTCCCGCACCAGGGCTGGTGATTCTGAATATGAAGAAGGTGTGGACTTTGCTCTGCCCATGCTTCAAATGCTGCAGAAAGTGGAGAAATACACTTATTCAATCTCTTCTTAGAAGTAAAGGGTACAGTTTATGTCCTTATTTATACTGCCCACAATATTTGGCAATATATCCTTGGTATTGTAAACAATCCTGCATGCATGTTACCTTTCCTTAAACCTCAAAACAGATCTGTTACTCAGAAATTTCTACTATATTTTATGAAAATTAGATCCACACGCCTAGTCATAGATTAAGACATAAATAAACTCATTGGTCGTGTTAGCAGACTTTTCATACTTCCTTTACTGGTTTACAAATCAGAGTTTTTTAAAGTAATCAGAACAATGCATTTTCGCTTTATCACATCTTTTATCTTCAGCATAAAGCACACTACCACCAACTTTAAGTGAGATTGTTATGGTACCATCCAGTCAGATAATGCCGAGAATATAAAACAGCTGAAATGTGTGTAAAATATCTATGTATCTGTTTCACATGTGTGAATAGATGCCTCAGTTATGTCATTTTTAAATAAGTTATTGCAATTTTTTGAGTTTCATTTTTAAATTTTAACCACTGATCACGCTCATTGTAACTTGAGGTGTTGGGATGACCATGGATCATTGTGGAAGTTGACCTCTATCACCCTCAGGCCAAGGGATGAGATGACCCTTTGCTGGATTTATAAAGATCACCTTGTCATATTGAGTATATTACCTTACCTTGCTCACGGCCTTAGGAACGTTTGACCTTTGGTAGGATTTTTTTTCATAAACCACCTGACCTCACACTTCTACAGCTCCAGGTTCTTTTTCTAAAATTCCCACCCAGATCTTCTAGGAAGAAGCACTACCAGTAACTTTATAACTCTTCAAAGACCAATAAATCTAAAATACATATTGACTTATATAAAAATGTACTAATAAGAACCACAAACATATATGTAAATGTTTCAGAAAACAAAATATTTGAAATATGTGAGTTATGATAATGAAGCAATATATTTTTCTGAACACAGCAAAATTCTTGAAGCTAATCCCATTGCAGGACACTGCAGAAGGCAACTTCTTGCCTCCCTAGCCAAAAAATGTCTAATAACAGAGAATAATTGCTTATAGTCTGCTGCACAAGCAAATGTCAAACAATATTAAATACCATAAGTTCTGCCAGATGTACTGTGTTTGTGAATGTTATTAGTAACTCTGATTTAAAATACATCTTCTGTTTTAGGCTTAGTGGACATTTAAAGGGATACGATAACAAATAAACAAACCGTTACTGTATTGTCCCATCTCTGAACTACTATCCCCCTTCAAGAGAGACTTTCATACACTCACCTCACATGCAACCTTTCCTCACACAACCTATTGGACCCTCTTCAGCCAGACTTCAGTCAGAGTTTCATTTCCAACACTTCTCAGACTGAGCTGCATTACCTAGGGTACTTATGATTTGATCACTGCTAAAGCTAAAGGCCCCTAGTCGCTTTTAATTCTCCTGGAACTCTCTGCTATATTTGTTCTTGTCGACCAATCACAATGATCTTCAGGACATTGTCCTCTCTTGGCTCACATCTTAGTTATGAAACCACTCCATCAGTGTTGGCTTCTCTGGATCCACATCCCCTCTGCTCTGCTTGCTCTGTCAGTTGGAGAACCACAAGGTTGAGTCCTAGAAACTCTATTTTTCTCTATCCAGGAGTGAAACACTTCATTGCCAGCTCACTCCTACATTTTGTGATGGGGGAGTGTCCGTTCTCCTGAAGCCCTTACTCTGCCCTTCAGAGTGTGTGGGAGCCTGTGCACATGCATTGAAGCCCTGTTTTGGCTTCGCTATAGTTGCACTCAGGTAATAGTATTACCACCATTGTAAGGAGTGCTGTGGCATTTCTGCCATTTCATCCAGGACAATGGTGGGCAACAGGCAATCAGTCAAGCCTTCACCTGCAGTCCCCAACCTACTGCTCCTGATCTCACTTACACTGACTGGGAGCAGCTGGCTTCCATGTCATGTGTCCTCCTGTGCACACTGTAGGGAATTCACGCAGCACAGCCAATCTGAAGAGAAGTTACTGCAGTGAATTCTGGACTGCAACCTCTCCCTCCTTCTTTTGTGGGCTATGGCTATGCATGTAAGTGGGGGGCAGCTTGTGTGGGGCATGTGAAGTGGTGTAAGTGGCATGTGGGGTAGTGTGAGTGGCATGTGAAGAGATCTAAGGGGGCATGTGGGGAGTTCTGAGTGGCATGTGGGGGCATGAGGTTGGTCTCAGTGACAGTAAGGGGCATGTAAATTGGTCATAGCGGCATGTGGGAAGGTCTGAGTGGCATGTGAGAGGCATGTGGTGAGGTCTGTGTGGCATATGAGAGGCATGTGGTGAGGTCTGTGTGGCATGTGAGAGGCATGTGGTGAGGTCTGTGTGGCATGTGGGTTGGTCTCAGTGGTATGTGAGGGGCATATGGAGAAGTCTTTGTGGCATGCTGGGCATGTGGAGAGGTCGTAGTGTGGGTAAGATTTGGAATACATGTGGGGTATTTTGGAGCAAGTGATAGATCTGAGTGACATGTGTTGGAATTTTGGAACAGGTGGGCACGTGGCTGCATATTGGGATAAGTGATGTGGTGATACCAAAGTTGTTTTGCAATTGAGGGTAATGTGTGGCTCTTTGGAGGTTAGATGGCAGTATATGGAGCTCTTGAAGTATATCGAGTTTAGCATCACTGCTCTAGGATGTCCTTTTGCCACCTTAAACTGAATGTTTCAAAAACTGCATTAATAGACATCTCTATTTCTGTTGACAAAATGACAAAAAATCCTACCCCTCAAGCTCATTGCCTAGGTATCCTTGACTCAAAACTGTGCCCCTTATCTAACCTCTATCCAAAAGTTCTTTCAATACTTAGATTACTTACATTTATTCTCTTTCTAAACTCAACCCACTGACCCCAAACCAACATTGCTGAGTGACTGTATCATATAGTCAAACTAAGACATTTTTCCAATGCAATCTGGCTTGACCAATATGCAGTCTGTGGTACTTAACCTCATATATTAATCTCTATTTCCCTATAGATTATAAACTTGCAAGCATAGCACTCGTAGCTCTTTGTCTGTTTATTAATATCCAGTCTTGTTCATTTACTGTAGTCCAGAAGAGATGGTCAGTGCCAGAGCTCAGGAGTGACATCACCCTGTCCTTGCACTAGTGAGAGAGTGAGAGGCGGGTTAGAGAGCTGTGTCTGGACAGAGAGAAGCACAGGAAGGCCGAGGAGGGGGTCATATGTCCATTGGTGAGCGGAGAGCATACACCAGAGGTGTATAATAAGTGAAGAGTGTCAGAGAGGGAAATTTCAAAATTGCACTGAGTGAGGGGACTGTGTTACATATGTCCAGAACTATAGAGCCTCCAGGGAAACTTTATAACTTCCTGTTTCAGTGGGCATCTCAAGCAAGTCCATGGTCAGAGAAAAAGACTCCTGACCTCGATAAATTGCATGTGAGCAGTGAGGACTATCAAGAGGAGGCCTGATCAGAGACAATTACTGCTGTGCCCTGCACTTCATCATTGACTGTGACAGATAAATGTGCTTTTGTATAGTACAGAACCAGGTGCTACACCAGAGAGACTGAGCTATGTTGACACCTGCCTCATACTGATAGTTACCTGAAAGGGACATTAGAGGAAAGTACGTTGGTAGTTGTAAAGAGTTGGCATTGTGCCCACCAACTTGATCTCTATCAGGGACCATCTGCTTATATATATACTTATCCAAAAGTACTGCTAGTCACATGTAACCTGGGTTACCAACATACACAGAGCTGTCTTAATACATGGGCACGCTGGGAGGGGGCCCTACAGGCATGGGGTTCCATAGGCTTGTCAACTTTTCAGTATACTATTCCAGGAGATTTATTCATTACAAAAACAGTGAATCTATGTGTATGTGTGCCCAGTAGTTTACTTGAGTTAGGTACAAGAGGTTCCCGGAGTTGTTCTTTGATGAAAGTACCCACTCTACGCATCTGTACAAGCTGTGAATAGATTCAGGTGGTGCCAGTGAAAAGGTGTGAGAGAGAGCACCCACACACTCATCATACCCTGCAACAATCTCTGAGAGAGTCAGTGGGTGTCACAATAATAGGGGCTCATGCATAACTGGTCAAAAAAGAGAGTAAATTACTCTAAAAAAAAAAGAGCAATATATAGTATAATATCTCTGCTCACATGCAGAGACGTACATATCTGGCGATGCATCAGTCTCTACATCAGCAGCATATCCGCCTTGTTTAATATAAGTCATCATCAGCAGCTAGTATTTGCTTCTGCCCTATAGCAGGTGGAAAAGATAAGCCTTCTAATAGGCGTATAAGTGTGTTTCTGCAGTTCCAGAACTGCACTTGTGTAAACATGTCTTTACTGCACTCGGTTAATGTTATAACCACCTTTCCTCCCCTGTCCTGACTCTCAAGACACAGGCGGGCGTAAATGCTATAATCATGCATATGTATGTCGCCACTTCTGGGCATGCGCAGAGCCATTTCATGCAAGATACACTACACAAACTGGCGTATATCCCACTCTGCAGTAGTTCCAATGAGCAAATCTTCATTCATAGTTGTTCCTGGAATGATACAAAGCATACACCCTATAAAACAAATGATAACTCACCAGACTACAACCGCTTGAAAGAACAATGTCACCCTTATTATGTTGTCTCTCGTGAAAACACACTTTACTTTAAACCACCGTTAATGACCCTTTCCAAGGAGTAAATCCAGTGGATTGTAATTTAGGCTGTGTGATATTATATAACTCTAAAGAATAGGTGATAATCTGAAAGCTATCAATATGGAAGCAAAACACAGTTGCCGTTTTCCCTAACACAAGCTGTCAGATATTATGTTTTGTAAGATCTGACATCACAATGATACCTCTTTGTAAATTACACATCTGGGGAGACAGACTTTCTTTTTTTGGACACCTGAGAGCCAATAAACTGCACGTCAGGAATATTGTTTCTAATATGTTGTAACAACATTTGATATAATCACTATGTAACATATAACCAGTAATATGATCATTAAACAGAATGATTATGCGATTCATTTAACAAAGTCTAGAAGCTAATAACTGTAACAGGTTGCCATATAGAATGAAACATCATCCCATAGTGGTATCTGGGGCACTATTTTAATGTGAATTTTCGTCAGTCCACAAAACATCTACATACAATTTAGATTTTTGCAGCAAAAGCCAGGACTGTCCTGAGAAAACAGGGATATACAGACAAGGGAAAGTTCTTGTATCCAAGCAGAACCGTCAGCCTGTCCTGGAGAACAGCTATTATGTCCCTTATCTCTAACCATGCAGGTTGACAGCCCAAATCTCGATAATGAACAGGATTATATACCTCACACAGCCTTCAGTATAAAAATACAAACAACATAAACTATAATAAATCATGATGTAGTTTATGGTAAATTAAGTAAATAATCCCATAAATCATTTCTTCAGCAGCTACATGTGCACTGTGGAAGCAGAAGAGAACGATAACATTGATGATCGATCCTCACTCCATCAGGTCAGTTCTACATCAAGGATTGAATGGCTGAAGCCAGTCCTAGTTTGGCTACACTCTGCACAGGACATCTGCAAATCATTGTGTGAATCAGTGGAGTACAAATTCATTTCAGTAATGCTCTCTCAAGTTGTGGTTGATGTTTCCTGTTTTTTAGGTTTCCTTGGTATCTAACACATTGGACTGCTAAACACCAGCTGCTCCAACTGAGTCACATTTGCTGGGTCTTTGATCAGTTATCTTGTCATGATTTACCAATTTTAAGATAATTGTTGGAAAAATATTTTTTCGGGGGTATACATAAAGCTGAATAAACATGTCTATGCGGTTTTAATTTAATTCATAAATGTGAGCTACAGGCTATCAACTATAAAGGATATTTAATTTTTATTCTATTTATTCCTCAATGGATATTTAGAAAACACATCTAATTGCACATGCATGTGGAAGCCAGTGAGTGAAAAGTGACATTTAACCCATGGATGTTTGAAAGGGCTTTATGCTAAGTACTTTGGACATTAAGGTGACAAATTATGGTCTGAAGTACCAGGTAATGGAATCACTTGCAGTCACTAGTGTTCTCTCAAGTGATGAATATAACTATAGAGATAGGGAGAAAACAATATTGGTATTATTTCATTTAAAGTCTTTGAACAATTAAATATTTTAACTATTTTCCATTTATACCTGCTTTTCAGAAGGATGAGGTGTGCCACATGTTGGGGTTCCTGCTAAGCTGGGCATATGCCCCTTTGCTTAGTATAAAATACACTAATTTGTAGTGCACATGTCCACAAAAACAAATATATGACTTTATTTATATCCTGATCTTATACTTGGAGAAGCAGAACAGAAAGTGATGGGCGTTTAAACACACAAACCATGTCCAGAAGTGCATGTTTGTGTAATTGTGACTGAGGCAGATAAGCACAAAGATACAGATACACCTGTCAGTAGCTATTAGGTGCCTGAGGGCTGCTGTAAATACACACTGATAGCAACAGCTGCCCGCACTAACTAGCCTCTTCTCATTGGCTGATTGCAGATTGACCTCTGAAGCTTATAGTGATTTTTTTCATTCATCGTACCTATATTATATAATTTTGTGAGACTATTTTAGAATTCATTTTTTCCCACTTTCATTCATACATGAAAAGGAAGATTATACCTACTGTATTATAAAGGGTTTTCAATTTAAATCGCACCAATTGGCAAATGTGTCTTCGCTATGAAATCCATTGCTAAGAAACATACATTTCTAGAAGCACTTTGAGCAATGTTAAAAAATTCAAGCACACAGCTGTCAAGCATAAAGACAGTCTTCATGTTACCTCACCATCACAATTAATGTAAACTATAAACGAGGCTGAACCTAACAGTATTTTCTGGGAAACACATAAAAGATTAATTTAATAAAATGGATGGAGGTTGAACCTTGATGTCACATTTCCACTTGCCCAGAGCGCCACTAGTGACTTTTCCACGCGCACACCAAGACACATTAGTAGTTTGTGGAGGTAGAGGTTATCTGTGCTGCTTAGAGGGTGCTGGTCGGACTATCTAGTCCGATTTGAAGAGTGCATCCAGTGCACTTTATAAACGAGGTCCAATGTCTTTGTTTTATTTGTTTTTTTCCCACAGGCTTCCTGTTACCTAGCGTTAAATTAATCACCTTTCACAGAAACTATGGTTTGGAAAACTCTGTGATTTTTAGTTTTAAACTTTGTAAAACATTCTTTACTGCGGTATAATTAACTGGTTGAGCTATAATTGCAAGGAGACATATGGAAAACATACTATAACTGAAAGGAACAAAATGTTTATGAATTATAGTCCTGTTAATACCCCATTAATTTAATTCAGATTCCTGGTGATGAAAACCAGCTTTCCAAAAGTTATCATAAAGTTACTTGAGGTTAGGCTCTGCGTGTTTATTTTAATGTTATAAGGTGTGAGGGTTTAGGGTCAGTCCATATATGTGGCAGCAAAAGTCTAATGTATTACAAATAGGCATGTTATAAAAATACAAGAGGTTAACCCCTTTATGCTAAGGTTATCCCGCTTATAAGAAAATAAGTAAATGTAATAAAAACACAAATTATTTATGTGAGGTGGTCTGAAAACTTACATATGTATAGGATTTACTTATTCTGTAATGTATGGCCCTACTGGTGGCAGGCATGTGGGTATGTTCTTCAGGATGTAAGTAAGGTACCTATTGCCCATAGTATATTGGACATGTTTTGGTTTTCAGTTATGAATGTATTAATACCTATGGAGATACTATGCTGGGTATAGTATAGTCCAGGTTTGCCAACTCATCCCTTTAATTACTACCACATATACATTACACAGGTTTGGTGGCTATTTAAATCCAGATAAAAGCCAGAATAAATCTAGGTAGCCACAGAACCTTTATGCCCAAAACGGCGGTGCTTGCAGTGGTGGTGATGGTGAAAGATTCATATTTGAAAATCATTCCCAGTTTTATGTGTGGCGCAAAACATTTTTCTCCAGCAAAAGGACTTGATTTTTCCACCTGCACAGAGATGCACCAGGCCTTGCCCTATATTTATAATGGGACACATATGCAAAGAGCAATGTGAAAACAAGGCTTCATTTTGTGGATTTTAGCCTTGCCCTAGCTCTGAGTGGTGCAGATCAGTTGTCATTCTATGCTTTTAATGGGATGCATTCTGCACCTTCTCTCAGAGAAGAACCGCATTTCAAAGTGGACTTTGAAAAATGTTATAAAAAGCTTTAAACACACAAAAGTGACACGTAATAAGTATCCCTAAACTCTCAAATTTAGATTAAGTAATACATGATGCTAAACTGAGCAGTATTTTAGGAAACAAATACAAAAGTTGATTTTTAAGAACCGAATGGCCCTAAAGTGGAAGCAACTAACTCAGGGGTAATTCCAACTTGCAAATGTAGAAGCATCCTCTTTTTATGGAGTGCGATACTTATGTTCAACAGCAACATGATTGGCATGTATATGGTCAACACCATAAAGGTTGGAAAGTCGACAATAATGATAGACAGTATTATTAGATCGACAATTGGAATGTGGATGGTATTATTAGATCACAATTGGAATGTAGACGGTATTATT
The DNA here is from genome assembly GCF_038048845.1 of Mixophyes fleayi. NCBI lineage: Eukaryota > Metazoa > Chordata > Amphibia > Anura > Limnodynastidae > Mixophyes > Mixophyes fleayi. Next base: position 60,918,971 of record NC_134406.1, read on the forward strand.
AGATAGACAATTGGAATGTAGATGGTATTATGAGATGAACAATTGAAATGTAGACAATATTATTAGTTTGACAATTGGAATGTAGACAATATTATTAGATCACAATTGGAATGCAGACAATATTATTAGATCACAATTGGAATATAGACAATAATATTAGATCACAATTGGAATATAGACGGTATTATTAGATCACAATTGAAATGTAAACAATATTATTAGATCACAATTGGAATGTAGACAATATTATTAGATCACAATTGTAATATAGGCGGTATTATTAGATCGACAGTTGAAATGTAACTTGTATTATTAGATCGACAGTTGAAATGTAAATGGTATTATTAGATCGACAATTGGAATGTTGATGGTATTATTACATCAACAATTGGAATGTTGACAGTATTTTTAGATCACAATTGGAATGTAGATGGTATTATAAGATCACAATTGGAATATAGTCGGTAGATCTACAGTTGGAGTGTAGACAGTATTATTAGAACGACAATTGGAATGTAGACTCTATTATTAGATCGACAATTGGAATGTAGACGGTATTATTAGATCGACAATTGGAATGTAGACGATATTATTAGATCGACAATTGGAATGTAGACGGTATTATTAGATCGACAATTGGAATGTAGACAGTATTAGTAGATCGACAATTAAAATGTAGACGTATTATTAGGTCGACAATAATATCCCTAACCCTAACCCTATTCCTAACCTTAACCATATAATACTGTCTACATTTGGATTGTCAACCTAATAATACTGTCGACATGTGAATTGTCAGCCTAATGTTGTTGACTTTCTGATTGTTGACCAAATGAATGTCTAGACTTCGACCGCATATCCTTTTGTGTGGTTTGGATATTTTGTGCTGATATTTGTGGATAATCATGTGCAAAAAAAGTAGTTGTGTGGGTCCGTATTTTTTCCGGTTTATAAATGACCCATCGTGTCTTCCATAAACTAGAACAGCATAAAACATGACATATTAATCGTACTCCATAAGCTAAAAAGAAGTTCACACACTCTTTACTATATCTTATCTTAGTATTCCATCTTACATATCTGTGGCACAATAATGAGAATTTTGAGGCCAAATGAAGAGGGATGAGCTTGTATCTTTTCAAACTTACAGTTTAGGGAAATATGATCTTTAGGATTTAGCATAATCATATGGATATTTTTTTTTATTGTACCTAAGCATATTAGAATGTTATATGCAATTTGTACGCATTCATTGGTGAGAGCTTACTCTATGGGAAAAAGCATGCCTTACAAATGAATGATATTATGATGATATATAATAAAAGTCTTCATAATAACATAGGATAATGAATGCAACATGTACGTTTACTGGGAATAAAATAAGCCTCCTGTCCAAGCAAACATAATGAGATCTCTGAATTAAGGAGGTTTGTACATTCTTATCTAGTGTGTGGTAAACACAGACACTAGGGGGAGATTGACTAACCCGCGATTCTTTGGGCAGCTTGCAAGCCTCCACACATTGGATGTGGTTTTCAGAGCCAAACCACAGGATAATAAATTAAAATGCATCCGATGTGTTACTGTTTGCAAACCTCTACATGTGGTTCAGGCCAAACAGGAAACATCCGGTTTACCCCATGGCACTACAGGTCCCAGCATGCACATAGCCTATGACTGTAATTGCATACTCGTGCTTGTAGATCTATAAGTTTCAGCATGCACATAGGCACAAGTGCATACTATCTCTTGACGTGCCACAAGTGTGCATTACAAGTGTTGTCCCAGTAGTAAATGTCAAAATAGGGCCCCCGTTATTACAGAAATAAATAATAGTCCCATTATTACAGAAATTAATTTTAGTGCCCCTGTTATTATATAAACTAATTAAATTGCTCACATTATTATAGAAATTAATGATAGTGCCCCCAGTCCTATTGAAACTAATAATATTGTCCCCAGTCCTACAGAATCTAATTAAGAAGAAAAACCCTATGTAATTTCCATTGAGTCCGTCTACTTAGTATGCCAGGCAGTCAAACAGAGGGGCTTTTTTAATTCACTGCGAGTATTACAATATTCCTTTTGGATTATGTTCGAACAAGAAAATGTAGAAGATTTTAGGTAAGAAATAATTATGGCGGTAACCTTTTATATTAATTATAGGGTACTTTATTTTATTTTCCCAAGAAGGCACTATAATTTCTATATGACTGGGTGCACTTTAATTTGTTTATATAATAATGAGCGCACTATTTTTTATTTCTATAATAAAGGGGGCACTACTTTGACATCTATTGCAGGGGCAACACTTGTGGCACTACAAGTGGTAGGATGCACCAAGCACCAGCATGCAATAACTTATATTTAAAAACTATTAAATATAAGCAGGCACTCTTATTTAATATTAAATATATAAGGGCGCTATTAATTAATATTAAACATACAGAGGCACAAGTTTTATTTTATTTCCCTAGTACCCACCTGCTTAACATTCGGTTGGCATCTCTAGGTGTTTGTTTGGCGCCCTCCCTAGAGGACAAGGTCCAATGTTGAGTAGTATGGCCTGTTAAAGACGGGGCTGGAACGTGTTTTTAATTTTGTTATTGTTAGTTTCCCCTAAACAGCATGTGCTTTGGGGTTTTGAAACTGCCGTATATCACCTGTGATTTGACTTTTCAGCTTCCAAATCACTAGATAGTATATCCAGTGGCCTGGAGGGAAAAATCCCTGGTGATGTGCTGCAGTTTCAAAGCTGCCAATAAAATTGCAGCTTAATAACGCCCCACCAGGTCAGCATGGGGCCAAAGAACAGAGTTCTCTCTCAATCAGTAAAACTACATCAACACATGCTTGTGCTACTGCAGGCTAGCAGGCAATTGAATAGCAAAGCAAGTAAAAATTTATATCAAATACTGACCAAGGTATTGTAGAAAATTAAATCAATTTGTGTCAATAATACATTACAAAAAGTTATAAAACATAGCATACCAGTAGGTGAATACACATTCAGAGAAATGCAAGGGTAGTCAATCATTCATCAAGACTATAGGCCTGATTCATGTTCGGACGTGAGTCCAATTGCGTGCCATATCTTGCTTACACCAATGAACACAATTGCATGCAATTCATGTCCGAACACATATGACACTTATGACTGCCTACGACTTAAAGAGATTCACGAGGGTGGGAAGGGACAGCTAAAAGTAGGTGTTGTACTGCAAGGTTATGCCCAGGGCGTTTCGACACCTATGCGGCCGATTCAAGTTCTGAGCTTCTTGTAAGTACGCCTGTTTTAGCGGTATCTTTTGCACCAGCTACAGGACCGGTATAAGTGCCGAATGATAGTGATGACTGACAGCATCGCCTTTGTATTAAAAACACGTGTACATGCCACTAGATAGCAAAGAACATGTGTATGGAAGTGAGACATTGTATATTATTATTATTGCATATTATTGATTATATTATTATGAGTTTTTCATTTATTTTCTCAAATATTTTTTTGCATGAGTTCTGATGTGACTTTATATTGCCCATATGTATGTGCATAACCTGCACTCTGTTCTGACGGATAACATATTGCACGTAATGTTTAGGCAGTGATTCAAATCCTAACGCATCTGGAGATCCTCTTGGGTTTGAATAAAGGCGGAATTACCCTCAAGTTCCGTACTCTTTTTTTCACCCACAAGTTGCATTTGGACTTGAATCAAGCTCAAAATGTTTCACACATCATGAAACACTTTTAGAGCTATCTGTAAACGTGTACTAACTGTATGTTGGCTACATGTTTAGAAGCCCCTGTAAGCAAGCTCACTACTTGATCCTCTAGAGCAGGGGTATCCAACCTTTTAGCTTCCCTGGGCCACATTGGAAGACGACGAGTTGGTTTGGGCCTACATAAAATACACTAACACTAACGATAGCTGATCATCGAAAAAACTATAGAAAACATAGTTAACATATTAAACTTACTTGGAAATGAAGTTAGTAAGAGTTAGGAAACCTGTTGCAGAATCATGATTAAAGCAGTAGTCCCATTACCAGTTACAATTTAACTTACCTGCATTTGCCCCTTAGTGGGGTTCGGGGAGTTAAATGCCAAAAACTTTTTTTTCTCTCTTTCTGCACCCATGAATCATTTTTTTTATTGACCAGTTTGAAATGGTCACCGATATAGGTAGCATCAGGAGAACTAATAGAAATCTACAGAGATTTAAAGATAGGGTGGCGGGAAAAATGGCTCATCATCATCATTATCATTTATTTATATAGCGCCACTAATTCCGCAGCGCTGTACAGAGAACTCACTCACATCAGTCCCTGCCCAATTGGAGCTTACAGTCTAAATTCCATAACACACACACACACAGACACACACACACACACACACACACACACACACACACACACACACAGACTAGGGTCAATTTGTTAGCAGCCAATTAACCTACCAGTAATTTTTTGGAGTGTGGGAGGAAACCGGAGTACCCAGAGGAAACCCACGCAAACACGTGGAGAACATACAAACTCCACACAGATAAGGCCATGGTCGGGAATCAAACTCATGACCCCAGTGCTGTAAAGCAGAAGTGCTAACCACTAAGCCACCGTGCTGCCCACAGGCTCATGAAGCAGCCTCCGATGAGGGTAACAGTGGGTGATATTTTCACCCTACTCAGCACTGCACATTTAAAATGGTTTAAAATATTAAAAATACAATTATCTCTTAATATTTATATTAGATACATACAGAGAACACAGCTAGTTCATAATTGCATGGTGCAGAAAGTCCAAATTCAGAGTAACAACAATAAGATACTGGATAATCTTTCACTGCTGCTGATAGTTTGCGCGGGTGACTCCTCTGTGCTGCGCTACACAATGGATGTCAGCTGTGATGACGTCACCCCCGGCATTCACTGCGAGCGCCACACGGAGGAGGAGACCAGGGAGGGAGCCGGAGCGCCATCTGACGTGACCGCAAGGTAAGTATTTTTTTTTTATTTATTTTTTTTTGCAGGATTTTTTTTTTTCAGTGCTGCCCCCTTGCCACAACCAAAACTCCTGCTGGGCCACATTTACAGGCATGCTGGGCTGCATGTGGCCCGCAGGCCGCGGGTTGGACAACCATGCTCTAGATCATGTGGTTAATGTTATAGATGTCTATAGTTAAGGTTGCTAACTAATCAAACAACACAATGAATACTAAACAATAACATAATCACACAGGCCAGAGAAAAATAGAATTGACAAATGCAGGAAACACTTGGCAGTAAAAATCATAGGCAAAGTAATCCAGGCAGTAAGAATCAGAGTTAGTTACAGATAAGATCACAAACATGAAACTGAGCCCTGGTTTCAGTAATGCTTAACCAATAACAGGCAGGAGGACTGGATTAAGCCTTTGGTGGACTGGGAGGCATAAAACTGGGGGCCCCCTATGATCTAAAATAAAGGACGTAGTGTCACCATTCACGAGAATACAAGAGTATATTATTATTGTTACATTCTAATCTCTGTCAACGTCCCCTCCATACATCACTCATTGGCCACTTTATAAATCTCCATCAATGTCTCCTCCCTATCTCTTCCCGTACCCCCTCCATGCCTCTCTCATTGCTCATTTACTGTAAATATATATATATATATATATATATACACACACACACACACACAAACACACACACACACACGCACACGCACGCACACACACACACACACACACACACACACACACACACACACACACACACACACACACACATTCACTCGCTGCTTTGTTTTAGGAAAAGCTTTTCTGAATCAAGAAAATGTCCTTAGAATGGAAGAGCATTAATAAAACCTTGCAATCAGGGGAAAGTCATTAACCATATAATTTTCACATTACCATTAAGAGCTAACTAAAATGCTTTCATGAATAGGAAGCTTCATGCCAGGTGCATGAGGGGTAACTAGTGGTTCAATGATTGAAAACATTCCACAGCATGGAAAGAAAGTTTCAACCACAATACTGATAATATTAGTGTAGAACAAGTTTAAAGAGTCATCTTCACAAAATATCATCATTATCTTTACAAACCAAGGGCCTGATTCATTAAGGATCTTAACTTAAGAAACTTCTTATTTCAGTCTCCTGGACAAAACCATGTTACAATGCAAGGGGTGCAAATTAGTATTCTGTTTTGCACATAAGTTAAATACTGACTGTTTTTTCATGTAGCACACAAATACTTGATAGCTTATTTGTACACTGAAATTTAAAGTTGATTTTTGTGTGCTACATGAAAAACAGTCAGTATTTAACTTATGTGCAAAACAGAATACTAATTTGCACCCCTTGCATTGTAACATGGTTTTGTCCAGGAGACTGAAATAAGAAGTTTCTTAAGTTAAGATCCTTAATGAATGAGGCCCCAAGTGCTGTACAGAGAGTTTGTCAGTAGCGAGGACAAGGTAATGCACGATCATGACTCTCTGAACATTAGACTGAAAATGTCTAGCCTGAATATTTTCTGCCTATAACCCCACCTGTGTAAATAACTGGGGTACTAGTATAACAAAATACACATGCACAGCAAATACAGTCAGGAATAGTGCAACCTGGATTGATGGAAACTATAGACAGTTACTCATATTTCTATTATGTTATATACACATGAACTTCTGTGACAACTAGTTAGCAGTGTTGCTTATTCATTGTTACAACAATGTCTATATAGCTGTAATGTTCTATTAACTGTTCAACGATAGGACTTGTATTGAATTATTCCTCTCACCTTTTTTTTTAATGTTATCACAGAAAATGTTATCTAAAATGACAATTTGAGATTAAGAAAAAACATTGCCTCAATGTTCATAATTTTTGTCACTATTATTTTGTTGTTATTTTAAAACAACTTTTACAAATAGAATTTCTGCTTATATTCTTGAATATTACTCAGTTGCAGACCTTCCTATGTTATGTACCACAAGAGTTAAAAAAAACTTTAGTTATTTTTCAAAACAGATCCGAAAATAAAATAAGATGCCTAGTTGTTGATAAAGTTTTATTGAAATGGCGACAGTTCGACAGAAACTGATTTACTTACAGTCATGGCCAACAGTTTTTAAAATGACACAAGTATTGGGTTTCACAAAGTTTGCTGCTTCATTGTTTTTAGACCTTTTTGTCAGATATTGCTATGGTATACTGAAGTAATATTACAAGCGTTTCATAAGTGTCAAAGGCTTTTATTGACAAATGCATTAAGTTTATGCAAAGAGTCAATATTTGCAGTGTTGACCCTTCTTTTTGATGAGCTCTGCAATTCGCCCTGGCATGCTGTCAATCAACTTCTGGGCCACATACTGACTGATGGCCGCCCATTCTTGCCTTATCAATGCTTGGTGTTTGTCATAATTTGTGGGTTTTTGTTTGTCCCCCCGCCTCTTGGGGATTGACTACAAGTCCTCAATGGGATTAAGGTCTGCTGAGTTTCTTAGCCATGGACCCAAAATTTTGATGTTTTGATCCCTGAGCCACTTAGTTATCACTTTTGCCTTATGGCAAGTTGCTCGCTCCATCATGCTGGAAAAAGCATTGATCGTCACCATACTGTTCTCGGATGGTTGGGTGAAGTTGCTCTTGGAGGATGTTTTGGTACCATTCTTTATTCAAAGCTGTGTTCTTAGGCAAAAATGTGAGTGAGCCCACTCTATTGGCTGAGAAACAACCCCACACATGAATGGTCTCAGGATACTTTACTGATGGCATGACACAGGACTGATGGTAGCGCACACCTTTCCTTCTCCGGACAAGCGTTTTTCCAGATGCCCCAAACAATCGGAAAGGGTATTCATCAGAGAAAATTACATTTCCCCAGTCCTTTGCAGTGCTGCAATCCCTGTACCTTTTGCAGAAAATCAGTCTGTCCCTGATGTTTTTCCTAAAGAGAAGTGGCTTCTTTGCTGGCCTTCTTGACACCAGGCCATCCTCCAAAAGTTTTAACCTCACTGTGCGTGCAGATGCACTCACTCCTGCCTGCTGCCATTCCTGAGCAAGCTCTGCACTGCTGGTGCCCCGATCCTGCAGCTGAATCAACTTTAGGAGGTGGTCCTGGCGCTTGCTGGACATTCTTGGGCGAGCTGAAGCCTTCTTCACAACTATTGAACCTCTCTCCTTGAAGTTCTTGATGATCCGATAAATGGTTGATTAAGGTACAATCTTACTAGCAGCAATATCCTTTCCTGTGAAAAGTAATGATGACGGCATGTGTTTCCTTGCAGCTAACCATGCTTAAAGTTAACAGAGGAAGAACAGTGATTTCAAGCACCACCATCCATTTAAAGCTTCCAGTCTGTTATTCTAACTCAATCAGCATGACAGAGTGATCTCCAGCCTTGTCCTCGTCAACACTCTCACCTGTGTTAACAAGAGAATCACTGACCTTATGTCAGCTGGTTCTTTTGTGGCAGGGCTGAAATGCAGTGGAAATGTTGCTTTTGGGATAAAGTTCATTGTGTCACTCACCGGACCGTGAGTGCCTCTTCCCGGACATTTAGGAACCGTGGCCGTCCACCTTCCTGAGGGTCTGCGCATGCGCAGCCCTTTTCTATACTTCAGTGTATACCCCTTTAACTTAATTGGCAGATCAGGCAACCTCCCTATATTAAGCACCTGTGGTCACTACCACGTTGCCTGATCTTGGAGTCTCATTCCTCATGAGTCTCTGAAGGTGTTCCTGGATTACTTGTGTATTCAGTGCTGCTGATTCCTGTGGTTTCCAAACCACTTCTACTACTGTGGTTCCATACCACTTCTACCATCAACTTTATCATCATGACTGTTTGCTGATTCCTATCCGCTGCCTCCGTGCACTACAGTCTTCTACACCACTTCAACGTTATTTTATATCAATGTGACTGTTTGCTCATTGCTATCCGCTGCCTCCGTGCACTCCAGCTTTTACCTCACTCACCTGCTTCTCATCAAGTCTGTTTGCTGATTTCTATCCGCTGCCTCTGTGCACTACAGTCTCCTGCTTGCAACTCGCCTGTGTTCAACATCGTGACTGCCAGCTGACTACTATCCGCTGCCTCTGTGCACTACAGTCTCCTGCTTGCAACTCGCCTGTGTTCAACATCGTGACTGCCAGCTGATTACTATCCGCTGCTTCCGTGCACTACACTCTCATCTCATCTTTGCTGTGGCTTCCTCGAGACTGCCGCTTTTCATTACCATCTGCTACACTTCGTGATCTACAGCTCCTGCCCTGCGCTGCACTCCTGTTTCCCATCGCTGTTGGTTCCTGTGGTTGCTACTGGTTACCTCCGTGTGCCGCTGAGTCCTGCCGCTGTGGTCAGCGCTATCGTCCATCTCCTGCTGATCCACTCTCCACGCCTTCACGTGTTCCACTGGCCTCTACCCTCCTGTCAGCATTGGATTTGTATCTCTTCTACTACCCTCTGCTGGATCATCTCCATTCTCCTGGGTTTCCTATGAGTCCAGTTCCACGTGTTGCTGACTCCTGTGGATTCGTGTCCCTGTCGGTCTACTCACCTGTGCGCTGCACCTGCTAGACCGCTGCTTCTCCTATCCAGGGACTTCCTATCCAGTCGGTCTCCAGCCGCTCAGGTACCGCTGCAATCCCATCTGACTGCTACTGCTGAACCACGGTATGCATACTTCTCATTGACTGTGCTGTGTATTGCATATCTTGCTGGACTGTGTTTGGTTCTCTCTGGAGTCTGCTATCCGCTGAGTCTATTGCCATCATTGACTGTGTTATCATTGTGCTGGACTACTTCAAGAGACTTTCTAGATTGCAGACCTGATCAGTCATTTACATATATATATACCTATATTGTGCATATTACTGTGGATCGTGTATAAGGTGCCTGTGTATATCCTGTGTTGCAGTCTTCCCCCGTGCACCTCCTCACATATATATGCAGTGGTACAACTTGCTGATGTCATACCACTGATCCCTGTTTCCGGTATCACCTGTTCCATTATCCTCTCACATAGCAGTGGTACAACTTGCTACCGCAGACCACTGACTACCTGGATACCTCCACTTGGATTCCATTCCTTCACTCAGACAGCGGTACAACTTGCTACCCGCAGACCGCTGACTCTCATCACCTCCTTGTTTCTGTTGGACATTCCTCCTCACTATAGCAGTGGTACAACTTGCTATCGCAGACCACTGACTACCTTCACGTGTCCTTGTCCATACAGTTCCTTGTGTATCATTACTTCATTATTACCAGTGTTGCTAGTCATAGACTTTCCTGAGCATCTCATCGGTCATCATTTCATGTTCCGTGATCACCCAGCTACCAGAGTACCCTATTACCATCTACATTGCTCTGGTAAGCCCACCATCTGGTGATCCCTGGGTAAAGACTCCTAGTGCCCGTGACAGTAAGATCAGGCCATGACAGACCCAGATGTGGAACCTACCGCCAAAGAGATGCTGCAACATCTGGTTAGCCGTGTGGAGCAACAGGATGCCCGCCAACAGCTGTTACTTCAGTGTTATCAGTCATTAACCTCCCAAGGAACATCTGGACAGACTGTGACAGCTACTACTGAAGCTCCTGTGCTTTCCTCCGTTTCCCCATTGCCATCCCAGGTGTCTATAGCTTCCACGCTTCACCTGCCTACTCCGTCAAAGTACGATGGAGACCCCAAAACTTGTAGGGGTTTCCTTAACCAATTGTCACTCACCGGACCGTGAGTGCCTCTTCCCGGACATTTAGGAACCGTGGCCGTCCACCATCCTGAGGGTCTGCGCATGCGCAGCCCTTTTCTATACTTCAGTGTATACTCCTTTAACTTAATTGGCAGATCAGGCAACCTCCCTATATTAAGCACCTGTGGTCACCACCACGTTGCCTGATCTTGGAGTCTCATTCCCCATGAGCCTCTGAAGGTGTTCCTGTGTTTCCTCGTGTATTCAGCTCCTGCTGATTCCTGTTTACTGCTATTGTGGTTTCCAGACCACTTCAACTCTCCTGTGTCCATCGTGCACTACAGTCTCCTGCTTGCAACTCGCCTGTGTTCAACATCGTGACTGCCAGCTGACTACTATCCGCTGCCTCTGTGCACTACAGTCTTCTACACCACTTCAACGTTATTTTATATCTATGTGACGGTTTGCTCATTGCTATCCGCTGCCTCCGTGCACTCCAGCTTTTACCTCACTCACCTGCTTCTCATCAAGTCTGTTTGCTGATTACTATCCGCTGCCTCCGTGCACTATAGTCTCCTGCTTGCAACTCGCTTGTGTTCAACATCGTGACTGCCAGCTGATTACTATCCGCTGCCTCCGTGCACTACACTCTCATCTCATCTTTGCTGTGACTTCCTCGAGACTGCCGCTTTTCATTACCATCTGCTACACTTCGTGATCTACAGCTCCTGCCCTGCGCTGCACTCCTGTTTCCCATCGCTGTTGGTTCCTGTGGTTGCTACTGGTTACCTCCGTGTGCCGCTGAGTCCTGCCGCTGTGGTCAGCGCTATCGTCCATCTCCTGCTGATCCACTCTCCACGCCTTCACGTGTTCCACTGGTCTCTACCCTTCTGTCAGCATCGGATTTGTATCTCTTCTACTACCCTCTGCTGGATCATCTCCATTCTCCTGGGTTTCCTATGAGTCCAGTTCCACGTGTTGCTGACTCCTGTGGGTTCGTGTCCCTGTCGGTCTACTCACCTGTGCGCTGCACCTGCTAGACCGCTGCTTCACCTATCCAGGGACTTCCTATCCAGTCGGCCTCCAGCCGCTCAGGTACCGCTGCAATCCCATCTGACTGCTACTGCTGAACCACGGTATGCATACTTCTCATTGACTGTGCTGTGTATTGCATATCTTGCTGGACTGTGTTTGGTTCTCTCTGGAGTCTGCTATCCGCTGAGTCTATTGCCATCATTGACTGTGTTATCATTGTGCTGGACTACTTCAAGAGACTTTCTAGATTGCAGACCTGATCAGTCATTTACATATATATATACCTATATTGTGCATATTACTGTGGATCGTGTATAAGGTGCCTGTGTATATCCTGTGTTGCAGTCTTCCCCTGTGCACCTCCTCACGTATATATTCAGTGGTACAACTTGCTGATGTCAGACCACTGATCCCTGTTTCCGGTATCACCTGTTCCATCATTCTCTCACATAGCAGTGGTACAACTTGCTACCGCAGACCACTGACTACCTGGATACCTCCACTTGGATTCCATTCCTTCACTCAGACAGCGGTGCAACTTGCTACCCGCAGACCGCTGACTCTCATCACCTCCTTGTTTCTGTTGGACATTCCTCCTCACTATAGCAGTGGTACAACTTGCTATCGCAGACCACTGACTACCTTCACGTGTCCTTGTCCATACAGTTCCTTGTTTATCATTACCTCATTTCCAGTGTTGCTAGTCATAGACTTTCCTGAGCATCTCATCGGCCATCATTTCATGTTCCGTGATCACCCAGCTACCAGAGTACCCTATTACCATCTACATTGCTCTGGTAAGCCTACCATCTGGTGATCCCTGGGTAAAGACTCCTAGTGCCCGTGACAGTAAGATCAGGCCATGACAGACCCAGATACGGAACCTACTGCCAAAGAGATGCTGCGGCATCTGGTTACCCGTATTGAGCAACAGGAAGTTCGCCAACGGCATTTACTGCGGTGTTACCAGGCGTTGGCCTCCCAAAGACCGTCTGTGCAAGATGCCACAACTACTGTTGATGCTCCTGTGCCTTCCTCCGTTTCCCCATTGCCATCCCAGGTGTCTACAGCTTCCACGCTTCACCTGCCTACTCCGTCAAAATACGATGGAGACCCCAAAACTTGTAGGGGTTTTCTTACTCAATGCTCAGTTCATTTCGAGCTCCAACCTCAAAATTTTTCTACCCATCGTTCCAGAGTGGCCTATCTTATTTCATTGTTTTCTGGACAAGCTCTCGCATGGGCTTCCCCTCTGTGGGAAAGAAACGATCCATTGTTACAGGATAGTGCCGAGTTTATTTCCACGTTCCGAAGTATATTCGATGAACCAGGTCGTGTCATTTCCGCTGCATCCAGCATTCTCCGTCTTCGCCAAGGATCTCGCACTGTGGCTCAGTACGTCATTCGATTTAGGATCTTAGCCTCTGAACTTCAGTGGAACACTGAAGCACTAGTTGCCGCCTTCTGGCAGGGGCTTTCCGATAAAATTAAAAACGCACTGACTTCACAAGAACTACCCTCCTCTTTAGAAGATTTGATCTCTCTTTGCCATCGTGTAGACCTGAGGTTTCGTGAAAGAGAACCTGAGAAAACAACTTCGGTTAAAACACCTCTTCTCTCAAATCCTCAATTTCACACAGCTTCATCTCCGGTGATACCCATGGAGATAGGTCGCTCCAAATTAACTTTAGAGGAGAGGGACCGAAGAATAAAGAATAGACTTTGTATCTATTGTGCCGATTCTACGCATATGCTCAATTCTTGTCCCAGGAGATGCCGGGCTCTAACCAATATTGGGGAGATAAGGTTAGGGTTCCTGCAGTCCTCTCCATCGTCTATGAAATCTAAAGTCTGCGCTTTTGATGTGACTATTTCCTTTGCTACCAAAACCTTTGAGTCACAGGCATTGATTGATTCCGGAGCAGCAGGAAATTTTATTTCCAAATCATTAGTAAATCAATGGTCTCTACCAGTGATTACCTTAAAAACACCCATTACTGTGACGGCTATAGATGGATCACGTCTCATCAACGGTCTCATCACCCAGAGTACGTCTCCAGTAACCCTTCAGATTGGTGCCCTGCATCATGAAGAAATATCGTTTTTGATCCTTCCTGTTACGACAAGTCCGATTGTCTTAGGCCTTCCATGGCTTCAGTGTCACTCTCCCCAGATTGACTGGCGCACTCCTCGAGTTACATCTTGGGGAACTGAATGTCATCATCGTTGTCTCTCCCAAGTGGTTTCATTCAAAAGACAGCATTCGTCTATTCCACCAGGTCCTCCTCCACAAGATCCTTCATCTACGGATCTGTGTGATAAAGTTCAGTCTGAACGCCTTCCTCCTCATCGGGCGTTCATGACGTCATCGGACGTTGAAGATGGATCTCAGGAGTCATCTTCAAAAAGTCAAGTGCTGGTGGTTCACGGTCACCATCCGTCTTTTCCGGAATTTCCTGCCCTCCCGCCCACCCAAGTTCCTGCGGTGGAAACTGTTTGTCAGACCTTTAAAAATATCTGGTCTCAGGTCAGAACCTGTTTAAAGAAGACATCTGTCAAATATAAATCTTTCGCTGATAAGAAGAGGCGGGCTATTCCACCACTAAAAATTGGAGATCGTGTCTGGTTATCCACAAAAAATATTCGTTTGAAGGTTCCATCCATGAAATTCGCCCCTCGTTTTATTGGTCCATATAGGATCATTCAAGTTATCAATCCAGTATGTGTGAAACTCCTTCTTCCTAAGAGTCTTCGGATTTCTAATGCCTTCCATGTATCTTTGCTCAAACCTCTTATTATCAACCGTTTTTCAACTCCTCCCTCAGCTCCGCAGCCAGTTCAAGTCCATCAGGAGGAGGATTTTGAGATTACCGAGGTACTAGATGCAAAAATTTCGCGAGGAGTCCTCCACTTCCTCGTTCATTGGAAGGGCTTTGGTCCTGAGGAGCGCTCTTGGATCAAAGCTGAAGATCTTAATGCTCCTGCCCTTTTGAAGAAGTTTTACTCCAAAAATCCGGACAAGCCCGGTTCCAGGCGTTCTGTGCCCACCTTTAAAAGGGGGGGTACTGTCACTCACCGGACCGTGAGTGCCTCTTCCCGGACATTTAGGAACCGTGGCCGTCCACCATCCTGAGGGTCTGCGCATGCGCAGCCCTTTTCTATACTTCAGTGTATACTCCTTTAACTTAATTGGCAGATCAGGCAACCTCCCTATATTAAGCACCTGTGGTCACCACCACGTTGCCTGATCTTGGAGTCTCATTCCCCATGAGCCTCTGAAGGTGTTCCTGTGTTTCCTCGTGTATTCAGCTCCTGCTGATTCCTGTTTACTGCTATTGTGGTTTCCAGACCACTTCAACTCTCCTGTGTCCATCGTGCACTACAGTCTCCTGCTTGCAACTCGCCTGTGTTCAACATCGTGACTGCCAGCTGACTACTATCCGCTGCCTCTGTGCACTACAGTCTTCTACACCACTTCAACGTTATTTTATATCTATGTGACGGTTTGCTCATTGCTATCCGCTGCCTCCGTGCACTCCAGCTTTTACCTCACTCACCTGCTTCTCATCAAGTCTGTTTGCTGATTACTATCCACTGCCTCCGTGCACTATAGTCTCCTGCTTGCAACTCGCTTGTGTTCAACATCGTGACTGCCAGCTGATTACTATCCGCTGCCTCCGTGCACTACACTCTCATCTCATCTTTGCTGTGACTTCCTCGAGACTGCCGCTTTTCATTACCATCTGCTACACTTCGTGATCTACAGCTCCTGCCCTGCGCTGCACTCCTGTTTCCCATCGCTGTTGGTTCCTGTGGTTGCTACTGGTTACCTCCGTGTGCCGCTGAGTCCTGCCGCTGTGGTCAGCGCTATCGTCCATCTCCTGCTGATCCACTCTCCACGCCTTCACGTGTTCCACTGGTCTCTACCCTTCTGTCAGCATTGGATTTGTATCTCTTCTACTACCCTCTGCTGGATCATCTCCATTCTCCTGGGTTTCCTATGAGTCCAGTTCCACGTGTTGCTGACTCCTGTGGGTTCGTGTCCCTGTCGGTCTACTCACCTGTGCGCTGCACCTGCTAGACCGCTGCTTCACCTATCCAGGGACTTCCTATCCAGTCGGCCTCCAGCCGCTCAGGTACCGCTGCAATCCCATCTGACTGCTACTGCTGAACCACGGTATGCATACTTCTCATTGACTGTGCTGTGTATTGCATATCTTGCTGGACTGTGTTTGGTTCTCTCTGGAGTCTGCTATCCGCTGAGTCTATTGCCATCATTGACTGTGTTATCATTGTGCTGGACTACTTCAAGAGACTTTCTAGATTGCAGACCTGATCAGTCATTTACATATATATATACCTATATTGTGCATATTACTGTGGATCGTGTATAAGGTGCCTGTGTATATCCTGTGTTGCAGTCTTCCCCTGTGCACCTCCTCACGTATATATTCAGTGGTACAACTTGCTGATGTCAGACCACTGATCCCTGTTTCCGGTATCACCTGTTCCATCATTCTCTCACATAGCAGTGGTACAACTTGCTACCGCAGACCACTGACTACCTGGATACCTCCACTTGGATTCCATTCCTTCACTCAGACAGCGGTGCAACTTGCTACCCGCAGACCGCTGACTCTCATCACCTCCTTGTTTCTGTTGGACATTCCTCCTCACTATAGCAGTGGTACAACTTGCTATCGCAGACCACTGACTACCTTCACGTGTCCTTGTCCATACAGTTCCTTGTTTATCATTACCTCATTTCCAGTGTTGCTAGTCATAGACTTTCCTGAGCATCTCATCGGCCATCATTTCATGTTCCGTGATCACCCAGCTACCAGAGTACCCTATTACCATCTACATTGCTCTGGTAAGCCTACCATCTGGTGATCCCTGGGTAAAGACTCCTAGTGCCCGTGACACCAATGTTCAGTCCATTTTGAGCTCCAACCTCAAAATTTTTCTACCCATCGTTCCAGAGTGGCCTATCTTATCTCTTTGTTTTCAGGACAAGCTCTGGCTTGGGCCTCCCCTCTGTGGGAGAGGAACGATCCAATATTACAAGATAGTGCCAAATTCATTTCTACATTCCGAAGTGTGTTCGATGAACCAGGTCGTGTGACCTCCGCTGCTTCCAGCATCCTCCGTCTGCGACAAGGATCTCATACTGTAGGCCAGTACGTCATTCAATTTAGGATCTTAGCCTCTGAACTTCAGTGGAACACTGAAGCCCTAGTTGCCGCCTTCTGGCAGGGGCTTTCCGATAAAATTAAAGATGCACTGACTACCCAAGAGCTTCCTTCGTCACTTGAAGATTTGATCTCTCTATGCCATCGTGTTGATATGAGATTTCGTGAAAGAGAGGCTGAGAAAACGACTTCTGCTAAAGCACCTTTTCGCTCTAACCCTCAATTTCGTCCAGTGTCACCCGCTGTGATTCCCATGGAGATTGGACGTTCCAAGTTATCTTCTGAGGAGAGGAAACGAAGAGTCAAGAATAGACTCTGTATCTATTGTGCTGATTCCACTCATGTCCTCAGCTCCTGCCCTAAGAGATCGGGAAATGCCAGGCCCTAACTAGTTCTGGAGAGGTGAAGTTAGGGTCCCTGGAGTCCTCTCCATCGTCTATGAAATCTAAAGTCTGCGCTTTTGATGTGACTATTTCCTTTGCTACCAAGACCTTTGAGTCACAGGCATTGATTGATTCCGGAGCAGCAGGAAATTTTATTTCCAAATCGTTAGTTAATCAATGGTCTCTACCAATGATTACCTTAAAAACTCCCATTACTGTGACGGCTATCGATGGATCACGTCTCATCAACGGTCTCATCACCCAGAGTACGTCTCCAGTAACCCTTCAGATTGGTGCTCTGCATCATGAAGAGATATCGTTTTTAATTCTTCCTGTTACGACAAGTCCGATTGTCCTAGGCCTTCCATGGCTTCAGTGTCACTCTCCCCAGATTGACTGGCGCACCCCTCAAGTCACGTCTTGGGGGCCTGAATGTCACCATCATTGCCTTTCCCAAGTCATTCCTCTCAAGGTACAGCAAGCTTCCATTTCAGCTATTTCACCGGGACTCCCTCCTCAATATGCTTCATTTACCGATGTTTTTGATAAAGCTCAGTCTGAACGTCTTCCTCCTCATCGTTCTTGGGATTGTCCGATTGATCTTCTTCCTGGCAAGACTCCTCCCAGAGGCCGGGTCTATTCACTCTCGTTACCTGAAACTCAAGCTACATCTGAATATATACGGGAGAACCTCCAGCGTGGGTTCATTCGACCTTCCACCTCGCCCGCTGGAGCTGGGTTCTTCTTTGTCAAAAAGAAGGATGGATCATTACGCCCTTGTATAGATTTTCGTGGACTCAATGCCATTACTATCAAGAACCGGTATCCCATTCCGTTGATCACTGAGCTATTTGACCGCATTAAGGGAGCCCGTATTTTTACTAAGTTGGATCTTCGTGGTGCTTACAATTTAATCAGAATCCGTTCCGGTGACGAATGGAAGACGGCGTTTAACACCAGAGACGGGCATTACGAATATCTGGTAATGCCTTTCGGGCTATGTAATGCCCCCGCTGTTTTTCAGGGTTTCATCAATGAGATTTTTCGGGACTTATTATATGTATGTGTCGTCGTCTACCTGGACGACATATTGATTTTTTCACAGGACCTGCCTTCTCACCACCAACATGTGGCAGAAGTCCTCTCCAGGCTACGGAAAAATTCATTGTTCTGTAAATTAGAAAAATGTTCATTCGAATTACCCCAGATTCCATTCTTGGGGTATATTGTTTCCGGAGTTGGTCTGAAGATGGATCCTGACAAAGTAAATGCTGTACTACATTGGCCCCAGCCAACTACTCTTCGTGCCATCCAGCGTTTTTTAGGTTTTGCCAATTACTATAGACGCTTCATTCAAGACTTTTCTTCCATTGCATCTCCTATTGTGGCCCTGACTCGTAAAGGGGCTAATCCTAAGCAATGGTCTACTGAGGCTATTCAAGCCTTTCAAACATTAAAAGAGTCCTTCTCTTCGGCTCCAATCCTTCGTCAGCCTGATGTGACACTCCCTTTTTTCCTAGAAGTAGATGCCTCTAATGTGGGCTTAGGAGCTATTCTCTCCCAACGCTCGGAACAGCAAAAATTCCACCCTTGTGCCTTCTATTCTCGGGGTCTCCTACCCGCAGAGAAGAATTATACCATCGGAGACAAGGAATTACTGGCTATCAAAGCCGCATTAGAGGAATGGAGATACTTGTTGGAGGGAGCTCGCCATCCGGTGACGATCTTCACGGATCATAAGAACTTGTCATATCTCCAGTCTGCCCAATGCTTGAACCCTCGTCAAGCAAGATGGTCTCTTTTCTTTTCCCGTTTTGAATTAATAATTACCTTCAAACCAGCTGCCAAGAACAAAAAAGCTGATGCCTTATCTAGAGCCTTTGCTACGTCCTCTGATATAGAAGAGGTTTCCAACCATACCATTCTAGACCCCAAATGTATCTCATTGGCTGCTTCATCCACCAAAACGCTACCATTTGGGAAGACCCTCGTGCCTCCTACTCTAAGGAGGAAAATCCTTTCGTGGTTCCATGCCTCTCGTTTTTCTGGACACGCCGGTGAACACAAGACTTTTGAGATCCTCTCTCGAAGTTACTGGTGGCCTTCAATGAGGAGAGACGTCAAAGAGTTCATTGCTTCCTGTGAATTATGTTCGCAATTCAAATCCTCCCGCAGAACCCCAGCAGGGTTGCTGCGACCACTACCCATTCCGTCCAAACCATGGACCCATATTAGTATGGATTTCGTTACTGACTTACCACCTAGTAAGAACCATAACACTATTTGGGTCGTAGTGGACAGATTTTCGAAGATGGCTCATTTCATCCCTCTGTCTGGTTTGCCTTCCTCGTCTATCCTGGCTGAACATTTCATTAAAGAGATCTTCCGTATCCATGGATGTCCATCTGAGATTGTGTCTGATAGAGGAGTACAATTCGTGTCCAGATTCTGGCGAGCCCTTTGTAAAACCTTGGGCATACGATTAGCACTCTCATCTTCTTACCATCCACAATCCAATGGACAAACCGAACGTGTCAATCAAGATCTTGAGACTTTTATAAGGATATTTTCATCAGCCAATCAAGACAACTGGGTAGAGTTACTCCCTTGGGCTGAGTTCGCCCATAACAACATGTACCATGAGTCATCATCCAAAACTCCATTCTTTGTGGTCTACGGTCACCATCCGTCTTTTCCGGAATTTCCTGCCCTCCCGCCCACCCAAGTTCCTGCGGTGGAGACTGTTTGTCAGACCTTTAAAAATATCTGGTCTCAGGTTAGAACCTGTTTGAAGAAGACATCTGTCAAATATAAATCTTTCGCTGATAAGAAGAGGCGGGCTATTCCACCACTAAAAATTGGAGATCGTGTCTGGTTATCCACAAAAAATATTCGTTTGAAGGTTCCATCCATGAAATTCGCCCCTCGTTTTATTGGTCCATATAGGATCATTCAAGTTATCAATCCAGTATGTGTGAAACTTCTTCTTCCTAAGAGTCTTCGGATTTCTAATGCCTTCCATGTATCTTTGCTCAAACCTCTTATTATCAACCGTTTTTCAACTCCTCCCTCAGCTCCGCAGCCAGTTCAAGTCCATCAGGAGGAGGATTTTGAGATTACCGAGGTACTAGATGCAAAAATTTCGCGAGGAGTCCTCCACTTCCTCGTTCATTGGAAGGGCTTTGGTCCTGAGGAGCGCTCTTGGATCAAAGCTGAAGATCTTAATGCTCCTGCCCTTTTGAAGAAGTTTTACTCCAAAAATCCGGACAAGCCCGGTTCCAGGCGTTCTGTGCCCACCTTTAAAAGGGGGGGTACTGTCACTCACCGGACCGTGAGTGCCTCTTCCCGGACATTTAGGAACCGTGGCCGTCCACCTTCCTGAGGGTCTGCGCATGCGCAGCCCTTTTCTATACTTCAGTGTATACCCCTTTAACTTAATTGGCAGATCAGGCAACCTCCCTATATTAAGCACCTGTGGTCACTACCACGTTGCCTGATCTTGGAGTCTCATTCCTCATGAGTCTCTGAAGGTGTTCCTGGATTACTTGTGTATTCAGTGCTGCTGATTCCTGTGGTTTCCAAACCACTTCTACTACTGTGGTTCCATACCACTTCTACCATCAACTTTATCATCATGACTGTTTGCTGATTCCTATCCGCTGCCTCCGTGCACTACAGTCTTCTACACCACTTCAACGTTATTTTATATCAATGTGACTGTTTGCTCATTGCTATCCGCTGCCTCCGTGCACTCCAGCTTTTACCTCACTCACCTGCTTCTCATCAAGTCTGTTTGCTGATTTCTATCCGCTGCCTCTGTGCACTACAGTCTCCTGCTTGCAACTCGCCTGTGTTCAACATCGTGACTGCCAGCTGACTACTATCCGCTGCCTCTGTGCACTACAGTCTCCTGCTTGCAACTCGCCTGTGTTCAACATCGTGACTGCCAGCTGATTACTATCCGCTGCTTCCGTGCACTACACTCTCATCTCATCTTTGCTGTGGCTTCCTCGAGACTGCCGCTTTTCATTACCATCTGCTACACTTCGTGATCTACAGCTCCTGCCCTGCGCTGCACTCCTGTTTCCCATCGCTGTTGGTTCCTGTGGTTGCTACTGGTTACCTCCGTGTGCCGCTGAGTCCTGCCGCTGTGGTCAGCGCTATCGTCCATCTCCTGCTGATCCACTCTCCACGCCTTCACGTGTTCCACTGGCCTCTACCCTCCTGTCAGCATTGGATTTGTATCTCTTCTACTACCCTCTGCTGGATCATCTCCATTCTCCTGGGTTTCCTATGAGTCCAGTTCCACGTGTTGCTGACTCCTGTGGATTCGTGTCCCTGTCGGTCTACTCACCTGTGCGCTGCACCTGCTAGACCGCTGCTTCTCCTATCCAGGGACTTCCTATCCAGTCGGTCTCCAGCCGCTCAGGTACCGCTGCAATCCCATCTGACTGCTACTGCTGAACCACGGTATGCATACTTCTCATTGACTGTGCTGTGTATTGCATATCTTGCTGGACTGTGTTTGGTTCTCTCTGGAGTCTGCTATCCGCTGAGTCTATTGCCATCATTGACTGTGTTATCATTGTGCTGGACTACTTCAAGAGACTTTCTAGATTGCAGACCTGATCAGTCATTTACATATATATATACCTATATTGTGCATATTACTGTGGATCGTGTATAAGGTGCCTGTGTATATCCTGTGTTGCAGTCTTCCCCCGTGCACCTCCTCACATATATATGCAGTGGTACAACTTGCTGATGTCAGACCACTGATCCCTGTTTCCGGTATCACCTGTTCCATTATCCTCTCACATAGCAGTGGTACAACTTGCTACCGCAGACCACTGACTACCTGGATACCTCCACTTGGATTCCATTCCTTCACTCAGACAGCGGTACAACTTGCTACCCGCAGACCGCTGACTCTCATCACCTCCTTGTTTCTGTTGGACATTCCTCCTCACTATAGCAGTGGTACAACTTGCTATCGCAGACCACTGACTACCTTCACGTGTCCTTGTCCATACAGTTCCTTGTGTATCATTACTTCATTATTACCAGTGTTGCTAGTCATAGACTTTCCTGAGCATCTCATCGGTCATCATTTCATGTTCCGTGATCACCCAGCTACCAGAGTACCCTATTACCATCTACATTGCTCTGGTAAGCCCACCATCTGGTGATCCCTGGGTAAAGACTCCTAGTGCCCGTGACACATTGTCATGGCAAAGAGGGACTTATAAATTAATTGCAATTCATCTGATCACTTTTCATGACATTCTGGTGTATATGCAAATTGCCATTATAAGAACTGAGGCAGCAGACATTTTGAAAAATAATATTTGTGTCATTCTCTAAACTTTTGGCCATGACTGTACTTGTTCTGAACTACAGAATAGTTTTGAGAAGTGGCATACTCCATTTCTTGTCTAGTTGACATCACATGCACCAAAGTGTGTTGCATTATGTTCTATGTTAGTATGGTACAGTTAGAGGCACCTGGTGTGCTACAACATTTCTACTAATTTTGTTGTTGTCTGTGACGGAAAATAAAATTACTCTCCTCTTTCCTTATAAAAAGTTATATGAATACTACCACCATTTCAAGCACCTACTGTTAACCTGTAAATTGATTGAAGAACTTTCCTTTCTGTATTATTTGTTTGAGAGACATGCTCTTTATGGTATCAGTAGCTGATGAGGAATGCTGGTGCTATATTGCCATTTAGAGGCTTTGGGGTCAGTATTCCCTCTAAGCTGAGCAATCTGGAAATGATAGAGTTAAACCTGTATCTTACTAGCAAACATCCTGCAGATTGTGAATGCAAACCTTTCCTGTGGAGCCCTCATTAGAGTGACCTTTTAACTATTTCCTTTCCAGATTGCTCAGCTTAGAGGGAACACTGTTTGGGGGTACCTCTTGGTAAGTTAGCTCTCAATTTAAAAACACATATACCTATGACCCAAAAACAGGAATTCTTATTATTTAGGACCACTATATTAGCAGAAGCACCATGACGTGGCGGGTGGCTTATCACACATTTGCAAATGTATGTAACTGAAAATTCTGCATTTTTAGATACAAATAGAAAGAGCAGCTCTTTTACTGGTTAACAGCTTTGTGGGCGGGGTATTTGTCAAAGTATTAGAAAGTGTAAAAACAAATATTGAGACTTAAATTATTATTAGATCTACCAACAAAACCAAAATAAGTAAATATTGCTTATTAACACATGCTATATAAAAAGTAAAAAATGTTAGAAAGCAGTAACAAATAAATTATCAATGTTAGAAAAATAAAAAATAATGACACACACAAATATGTTATTTCTTATTTCTTTATATATCATTTTAGAGTACAATGGGTTGAGTTAATTTTGTGAAAGTAACTATGGGTGAACATCACTAAAAAAAAACCTATAGAAAGTTTTTTTTGAGTAGAATAAAAAATTTAAATGTTGTGCGATGCAATTTTGGCATCAACCCCTGACAGTGAAAGGATTAATTCTGTTGTTTCTATGTGAACATGCTGGTACTGTACTAGCCTAAAGAATGTGAATGTCATCATGACATAATAAAACATTAAATAAAAACTAATACTGATAGGTTATTTCAAGAGATCTTTTACTAAAATCAAGCATTATAATTTTTATAATTATTATTGTAGTTTATAGAATGCACATGTATTTTTCTGAAGAGGTTACAGTGTGTAATTAATAACTCTCCATGTAACATTTACTCCACTTGTTTTATGTTGGTATGCGTGTGTTATTTTATTTCTGTGCCCGGTCAATGCATCAATAAATCTCACTGGGGTAGATGTGCTAAACAAAAGTACTTACAATAATACAGCATGAGGAATGAAATCTAGCAGAACAGATGTTCCACATCTTATGTAAACAATTTGTGATGTGGGTTGCAAGTGCATAAAATCCTAGCAAGCAGCGTTAGGCTATATCTCAAGATTTAATAAATTGTATACTGTGCTAAATGTTGTTGGCCGCAGCAAATGTCATTGATATTCATCCTCAATGCAATAAATCAGCAGCTTGTTCAACGTTCCAGTGTTTGGCTTTATTTAAATAAATTAGATTAATGCTGAAAATGTTCACTTATTAGTGTTGTATTTGTAAACATCGCACATGTGGTCAGTATATCAGAGGCAGGTCAGTGGGTTTTCTTGGGTGTGAGATTGCCAGACATCACAGTAGTTTAGCAGACAGGTTTTTGCCACTCCAGGGGGTAAATGTATCAAGCTGAGAGTTTTCCGGCGGGTTTGAAAAACCAATTAGATTCTATTTATTTAGTACATTCTACAAAATGACAGCTACAATCTGATTGATTGCTATAGGCAACATCTGCACTTTTCAAAAGCACCAAAAACTCTCAGGTTGATACATTTACCCCCAGACCTGTTTGATGACATGAACTCTTTGTTGAGAGACTGTTTCTGATATGACGTATTATATAGTATGATCCATTGAGTCACATCAATATGTTTCTTTTTAAGGAAATAGTATTTTCATTAAACTTAGTTTAACATTTATAATATAAATGAACTCCTGTAAATAATATTAACTGATGTTATCACTTCAGTGTTCATAGGCAATAATAACCTGCACCTTAACGGCAATTATAAGGACATTAGAAGCCACCTTGGATCTCCAAAGCAATATAAATGGCTGCAAACAGCTTGTAATCCCTGTGATTTACAGTAGGGGGTGTATTAGCCCATAACATAAATATTATAAAATAGGGAAAATAAGAGATATATAGCTTTAACTATTCTTGTTTAGTTTAGACAATGAAAGCATATGTCTGTGTGTTATGGTTAGTGCTGAATTACAGATCTGAGCGATATTAGTTATTACTCTTAATAATCAAATATATATATTCATCTGAGTAAATGTGTGGACTCATTTATCCTTTAGTTTATTCCTGTGTCACTGATGATATTATAACATTGCATTATTAATAGAGATGGGCGGGTCCGGTTCTCCGAGAACCGAACCCACCCGAACTTTGGGTATCCGAGTACCGAGCTGAGCAGCTCGGTACTCTCCCGCCCATTCCGAATCCAAATCGAGGCCGAACGTCATTGTGACGTCGTCGGATCTCGGGACTCGGTTCTCGCGATACTTCAACTTTATAAATACACGCCTCCACAGCAATCCATCGCCATTTGACAGAGGGAGAGAGCAGGGTGTAGTCATAGGCTAATTAGAGCAGGGACAGAGAATACCATATTGTTCTTGCAATTGCTCTAACCAAAATCGCTAGTGCAGAGAGGAGGATAGAGGTTTATTATTTTTTCTTCATATTTGGCACTCCCCAGCGCTTTTGGGGTGTCCCCCATAATTGTGCATTAATATTTCTGGCTGTCAAAAGTCATATCTGTCAGCATTATCTACTAAATAATTTGTAGCACACCTCAGTGTTTTTGGGGTGTCCTCCCTAATTGTGCATTAATATTTCTGGCTGTCAAAAGTCATATCTGTCAGCAGTATCTACTCAATAATTTTTAGCACTCCTCAGTGTTTTTGGGGTGTCCTCCCTAATTGTGCATTAATATTTCTGGCTGTCAAAAGTCATATCTGTCAGCAGTATCTACTCAATAATTTGTAGCACTCCTCAGTGTTTTTGGGGTGTCCTCCCTAATTGTGCATTAATATTTCTGGCTGTCAAAAGTCATATCTGTCAGCAGTATCTACTCAATAATTTTTAGCACTCCTCAGTGTTTTTGGGGTGTCCTCCCTAATTGTGCATTAATATTTCTGGCTGTCAAAAGTCATATCTGTCAGCAGTATCTACTCAATAATTTGTAGCACTCCTCAGTGTTTTTGGGGTGTCCTCCCTAATTGTGCATTAATATTTCTGGCTGTCAAAAGTCATATCTGTCAGCAGTATCTACTCAATAATTTTTAGCACTCCTCAGTGTTTTTGGGGTGTCCTCCCTAATTGTGCATTAATATTTCTGGCTGTCAAAAGTCATATCTGTCAGCAGTATCTACTCAATAATTTGTAGCACTCCTCAGTGTTTTTGGGGTGTCCTCCCTAATTGTGCATTAATATTTCTGGCTGTCAAAAGTCATATCTGTCAGCAGTATCTACTCAATAATTTTTAGCACTCCTCAGTGGTTTGCGCTCAGAATGGATTCAAAGCAGTCCACATATGATCTAAATGAGCAACCAGGTTCTGTCACCAGTCCTGATGTTAGTGTTCCCAGTACGTCATCTGGCCAAGGCGATGTCAAACAACAGAGTGTTTTCAAATTAGTGCAAAAAACAAAAACCAAAAAAAAATTTACTGTATTGAAGCGAAAAAGAAGTGTAACTGAGCAAAAGTTAAGTGACGATAAAAAAAAAATTGCAAGCATGCCATTCTACACACGCAGTGGCAAAGAGAGAATGAGGCCTTCACCTTTGGCTATTAGTGGCAGATCCCAAAAAGTTACCCAGCCTACAATTGGTGCACAACTACTGTTACGCGTCAAAGCCGAGCTGCAAGATAACAGTGAGGCATTACAGGAGAATATTTGCTCTGATTCACAAATGATAACAATCCCTGTGGAGAGTCCATCCAACAGTGGGATGTCTAATCGTGAGCATTCTGCTGATGTGTGCCTTAATAGCCCGAGTGTAGCCGGTGATACCCAAATTGAGGATGCCACTTTGGAATTAGAAGAGGATGAGGGGGAGATTTGTGTAGGCGACGAGGGCGCTAATGATGATGTTGATGATTATGATGCAGACAGATACCAAATTGCCTTTCTCAATTTCTATTTATATTCTAGATTATATAACGGCTGAATAGTTTTCTATTTTACTCCTAGTGGAGAGAGGATCTGATGCAGACAGATACCAAACTGCCTTTGTCCATTTCAATTTATATTGTACAGTATATAACGGCTGAATTTATTAGTATTTTATACAAGTGGAGGGGGGCCTAGAGAGACAGAGTGACCCCAAACTGTCTTTCTCCATGTCAATTAATATTGTACAGTCTATAATGGCTGAATTTTTTAGTATTTTATACAAGTGGAGGGGGGCCTAGAGAGACAGAAACCAAACTGGCTTTCTCCATGTCAATTAATATTGTACAGTCTATAATGGCTGAATTTTTTGCTATTTTATACAAGTGGAGGGGGGCCTTGAGAGACAGAAACCAAACTGGCTTTTTCCATTTCTTTACATATTTAACTATAAGTGTAGGGTGTAATATACATTCAAAGACGATGGCTGCATTGCCAATATGCATAGATGGAGAGGAAGACAATCTGTTTTGTGTGTAGAATAGGCCTACCAACGAAGAATTAAACTGTTTTTTTGGATGATTTATTACCTCAACAATTAGATTACTTGTCTCTAAAACAGTTGGAGCACTAAATTGGGTTAATTTAGGCCCAAAAACATGGATTTTCCCAAAAAATAGCAAAACAAAACCAAACAAAACCAAAACCAAAACCAAAACACGCAATGGCGGTTTTGCAAAACCAAAACCAAAACCAAAACACGACGGTAATCCAGATCCAAAACCGAATCCAAAACCAAAACACGGGGGTCAGTGACCATCTCTAATTATTAATGGCAATTCAGTACATATATTTTCATATATTCAGAATATCTGTAAGCTCCAATGGGGCAGGGACTGTGAATTCTCTGTACAGCGCTGTAGAATTAGTGGCGCTATGTAAATAGCTGATAATGATAACATCCAGAAAGTTATAAGTGTCATGCAAACCAAAGGGGAAAGGGATGACAAAGCCACCTCCACGAAAATCTTTGAATATAATTTTCAACTTGTTTACTTTGTATTTTCTTAAATTTTGTACACAAACAAACATACACATGAAATGATCTTTGATTTTTTAGCTCTACTACTAGATTGAGGGTATAAATAAAGTGACTATTGTTCACTTACCAAATCCTGTATTTCACTGAGATGAATACATGAAACAACTGACATTTTTATACTATCCACCATGCTCTCTTTCAAAGTTAGCTGTCATGTTTGGAGGGAAGTGCTTCTCTATAGATCTGCAGAAATGTACTGTGTGGATTGGTAGATTAATACATACAGGCAGGGCCACTGATGTCACAGCAGCTTAACGGACTGAAATTGTAGATGTGAGTTGTGGCTTCAGCTGTTTGTAATGTCGTATGTCGTGCTCTATTAAGCTTAACCATTGAACAAAGCTGCAGCAGAATGTAAGAGTAATACTGAACAATGCTTTTTACATTTATAAATCAAATTAATAAAAAATGAATGTGCGGATTTAGTGGTCCTTTAAACAGTGGTCCCAGGCAGTGCGATCTAATAAGCAGAAACATTAATGC
Organism: Mixophyes fleayi; assembly: GCF_038048845.1. Lineage (NCBI taxonomy): Eukaryota > Metazoa > Chordata > Amphibia > Anura > Limnodynastidae > Mixophyes > Mixophyes fleayi. Next base: position 60,947,606 of record NC_134406.1, read on the forward strand.
TAGGGAAAGAAAAGGCAATAAATGTAAAACATTGAGTGCGATTAGCACATACTAATATTGAATATTAATAGATCTATGGCTGGAAATGGTACAATATTTTGTAGTTTATAGAGTCCCATTATGCAAATAATTATAGAAGTAAAACTTGTATTTTAAATATATGAATTCAATCTATGGGCTTTTATCATCTTCCACCATTGTATGCCTGTATTCTCATCCTTAAATTTCACCTAAATATACGCAATCATTTACACAACAGTGTATAGATAATGATGGAAGGCATCCAAAAATCTGATTTTATAAATGTTTGTGAGCATGAATAGACATAAACAAGAAGAAAAGTATAATAAAAATAATTTGTACTAGATCATATAAAATACTGTAAAGGAATAGGGCACTGAAGATTTCTGTAAGATACACTACAATTAAAAACTAGTAATAAACTATGAAACAGCAGGGTTACAAAGTCTATACAGTCCTTTAAATAACAGGGGGTTAAATGTTTATAATTTGTATCATTTAACTTTCTGTTGCTTTTGTTTTGTTACTTATTTTTGTTATTACTATTTTTTATCAGCAAAAAAAAAATTTGTACCTGTTTAACATGATGCTGACTGGTTATCCAAGGGTATTGGAGGTCCACTTCCATTTCTGATTTGGCAGTCCAAATTTTCACTATCCTGTGGAAAATAGTGATATATCTGAAAATTACAGATCACTTGGATCACACAGACACTCAATGCTTGTACTTTAGTGAGCAAACACCTTTCTATTAATGCTAATGACACCTCCCTATCAGGTGCTAATAATAAGTCTACTCTAACATCAGTCATTTTTTTACTCTGAAAATCTTGGTAGAGTCCTGCTATATGAATGAAAGGCCTCTATGTTTGCCCTGAGAAATACCCTTTTTATTGAAATATCATGCTCCCAGTTTGCCATTTTGCTTTTGCTAGTCAACCAGCAAGATGACAAAGTATGTGCAAAGCTAGCAGTAGTCATGATTCTGTTGCGTGAGATATGAGAAAGGAGATTTAAAGAAAAAGATCTATATTGCAATAAGTATCAATTATCAGTAATTATCAATTAAATACAATTTATTAAAATTGTTTAAACTTGTTGAAATGTAGCACTAATCATTGCATTGTGAGTGCGTCTCAGATGCCATAACTGTGTACCTACATTAAATTGATCATTACCCATAAGATAACTGCTTATGATAAGTGTTTTTACCAATGTGAAAACACAAGCACCAACCGTTCACTGCTGACGTCAGAGCCGTAACTAGGGCAGTGCGACAAGGGCGACCGCTTGGTTAAAATTGAGGGCTAGGGGGGCGGCATTTGTCTTTCTCGCCCCAGGCACTAGAATTCTAAGTTATGGCTCTGGCCGACGTAGATCACTTTCTGAAAAAGGAAAGATCACACTGACTTGCAAAGTGGAGACCCTTTACTGGCCAGAAATTGTACTACTTCCTGACAAGAGAAAAGAAAGGGCAGATATTGCACAGTGAGGCACTCCGGTCCTCTACTCTAATTAAGTTAAAACTTAACTTTTATCGGGTATATTAAAAAAACACTCATTAATACATGATTAATAGGCGAATTATCATAAAATATAGGGAAAACATAGGAAAACAGTGTATTAAAATAGAAAAATAGACCTGCATATTAGTATGGTACTATAACAAGTTAATAAATATATAGCTTGCTACATATTCTGCTAAATTTTCTCCTAAGAATATTACCCTATCCATATACAATCCCTCTATCTCCCATCTACTGAGCTATTTAGTGGCTCTCTTTATGTGGAGGCATGCACAATATCCCTATTAATATGTGGGCTGAGCAATATAGCTCTTTACAAAAGTAGCCCAGTATCGTTACATTAAAACTACTATTTAAGGAGGATTCACATGTACTGACGCTATCATTAAGCATTGGATACTGATTCCATAATATAGGGTATTAACTAGTTATTACAGACCTACCGTTAACCTGAATTATATGAGCTTTGGACCATATAGGACCAACACCCTCCCCCCTTTCCGGGTCTATTTTTGTATTTTAATTAACTGTTTTCCTATCTTTTCACTATATTTTATGATAATTCGCCTATAAATCATGTATTAATGAGTGTTTTTTTAATATACCCAATAAAAGTTAAGTTTTAACTTATTTAATTAGTGTAGAGGACCGGAGTGCCTCACTGTGCAATCTTTGCCCTTTCTTTTCTATTGTAAAGAATTGATTTATATTGCACGTGGCACCCCCTAAAAATTGGTCACATTAACTCATATACATGACCAAAGAGAATGGTCCAAACCTAGAGCGGAACCACACTTTTTTGTTCCACAGAAACTGTACTACGCCTGTTCTTATTTGACAGGCACATTTGTGCTGGACACTGGGCCTGGTGCCACCATTAGGCAGTTTTAGGGGGTGACACTGAGAGCTGGTGCCAGTCATTTGTGTAGGCTGTGTGCCACACTGGAAAGATCACGGGCCCTACCTCCCCACCACTGGCCCCTCATTCTCTGACATGCAGCTACAGGGCGCACTGTGGAAGAGAATGTACATAGAGGGGGACGAACATGTGATCAGTTCCCCACTGACTATTACAGGGAGGACGGATCAGCAACAGGTAATTGCTGATGGAGAGAGAAATTAATATAATTGATGGGGAGTTAATGTTGAGGGTGTTTGGCATGATGATTGGGAGTTGGATTATGAGGTGAGTGGGTTATTGATCTTGATCGGGTATTGTTGATGAGGCTGAGGGATTTAATGATTACGGGGGTTAAAGAAGATAAATGGGATTAATGATGTTGTGGTTATTTATAGGGATGTTAATTATTATAAAAGGGTTAATGAATTTGAAGGTGTTGCTATGATGACGCTAAATGATTAAAGGAGGACTTCATCAATTATGAGGGGGATGATGTTTAAATTAATGACTATATGAGGTTAATTGACGATGAGAGATTTAATAATTTTGGTTAATGGATATTATGAGTGGTTATTTATGAGGATTTGAGGGTTACTTATGGTGGGCTAAAATTTGTCCGACAACCCCGACATGCAATGTGTGGGCGAGGTGGGGGTGGTATTGGTGTAATATGTGAGGTGAGGGGTGGGGGTGTTGCCAGCTTATTGTCACAAGTTATATATTGCTTTGCTTCAATATCTAACATTTACAAACTCCCTCTAGAAATCCTGTGTTTGCCCTGGGACAGTGTTCTGCATCAGACATCAGTGAATCTGTACTGCAGCCTTACCTGCCAGCCAGGAGCAAGTAAGAGTTACTGGATCAAGTGAAGATTATGTCCCCCTAATTGAACAAGTGAAGATTATGTCCCCATCCACATAGGATTTGTGTTAACTAGATTTGTGTCAAGAGAGGATTATGTCCTAGGGGGACATAATCTTCACTTGATCCGAGTTATTATTATTTTACAAAAGTCAAATGTGTGAGGATGTGTAAATTTGCTATTGTGGAGAGGAGGGTAGGTTAAAGCTTTGTCTAGGCAGCTGAGAATCCTCGCACCAGCCCTGCTGGACACGCCTACAGTAAGAGAAGATATTCCCATGCCTCTGTAAATTACAAACTAGTTCATGAAACAATATGTAATACTCATTTCACTATATATATATAACAATTTTGATTAATAAAGGAAACAAATATGCATATGGAGGGAATTGTTTTCCTTTTCTTTTTGGCATTCTAACATTTTTTTGTGAGAAAAATGTTTCATTTGATGTCTATGCATAATAATGGTGGGGGGAATGTGTGGTATACAGAAAAAAAACAAGGGTGGATGTAGCAAGGAGGGATAACCAAATATATGACACAGGTACAAATGTGCTAGAGACAAAGAGGCTACAAAAATACTTAGTAGAGTCATTGGAAAGGATTTCAAAATCAGTTACCAATTACCAATGTAACCTTCATGTCCTGGTACTGACCAGCCACACTTCATATGTATCATAACATGTCTTAAACCAGAAGCAGCACAATTGCACCAAGAAGGAATTACTATGTTTTTATAGAGGATGGAGGATGACATGATTATGATTAAAACCACTTTTGGGTGTGACCCTGTGGCTTCGTTCATAATGAAGGCTTAGAGGGAAAGAGGGAACTGAGAATTATAGATTTGGAGCTTTCCTGTAAGGTTGTTCAACTTTGGCTAAGACAACGTTATCCTACTGGTGATGACCTATGTGGTTTGATATGTTGAGGGACACGCAGAGATGGTTGTCCTATCCATACTTTATTGATGATTTACATGGGACAGCTCTATCTGTTTCCAATGCTCAGCTATCTGCATTTGGAAACATACTGGCATTTTGTAGCATTTAACATGGGCCCGACACGTTTCTGTGTATTAAGCACACCTGAAATGGACCGTGGTAGCAAGGAATATGAGACAGTATCAAGGGTGCAGATAATAGTTATATCTTAGATGAGACAATGAATATTTTCCAAAGGGAAGCTATTTTAGGGCAGTTCCACCAAATGTGGCTTAGGGCAACCTTCTCAGCTCATCCTAACCTTGATGGTTGCTCTGTATGGATGGATATTCTACATTCATAGTTTACATTCATAATTTATCTACACCCAACTACTACAATAGCCTACTTAGTGTCTAACATTCAAGAAATGAAGCATAAGGGTATGTTCTTTTATCTCTTTTAAGAACACTACAGACCTTTTTTTCCTCAAACTGCACCTAGAACCATAGGCCATCCTCATACCCCTGTACCTGGCATGTTCTAAAAATAAGCTTCATAGACTCATATGAGTGTATGTTTTTGGAATTTCATTAAATTGAATGGCATGGCTTTTTAAGAGTATTACTGAAGTGTCAAAGCAGTTCAGACACAGGCTATGTATCCTTACATAGGTTTTCGGGTCACTATAAGGCGTTTGGGTCAAAATCTTAGTGTTAACAGTAGAAAAATAAGGCAATTGTTTTGATTATAACGTAACAAGAAAAGGGAACAAAAAACAAGGGTTGAAAATCAATCTAAACACTATTCACACGTCAAACACAACTAGTGTACCTTGTGTGTTTTTTCATTGAGTACATGAAATGATTTCCACTAGAAGTATTTCTATTTCTATGGGATGATGGGTAGAATAGAACGTGCAAAGTTCCAACCACTTGGACACTGGATTATTGACTTAGAGCCAAGTTCCGCACCTGGAAGAATTCAGAGATAATTCTGGCTAAAGAGATCCCAGTGACAAGTTAATGGTCTCCTGCTGTGGTATTTGTAGAAAATAGATGCTGAGGCAAAAAACTGGGGCATTTATTTTCAAAGCAGGAGGCCAATATTATCCCATCACAATGCAATGACATGCACAATCTTTTTCCTCTGTGTCAATTTATTAACAAAATACATTTAATGAAATGTTGTGAAATGCCCATAAAGAGTTTTCTTGTCACTAAATGAAAATCGGTATTAAACATGGCAAAAGAAAGCTCCATATGAAATCATTTAATTTAAAAAACAGTGCCAAGAATACACACAGACCTTCTAATAATAAACTGCTACATCAAGAAACTCAATGCATATAAATGCCTCAGTCTGCATAGTCATGTGTCTAATGCTGTCAGTGTGTATTATGCTGTAGTATGCAGTGCTTTACCTATAAGCTTCTTTTAAAATCAAAGTTAATGCATTCTCTAATGTGTTTGTATGTTTGACCTTAGTGTCTTAAATACTAAGGCTGAGCGCACAGTGGATCTGGCGGTCTCAACAGCACAAATCTATGCTGACACACAAACATTAATTCAGTCTGTGGAATTGTAGTTACAAAGGCTCATCTTTAATACAGGATGTACATGTAATATTTTATTTTATTACAGATGAGGGGTTCGGATTCTGCTGAATCCAATAATTCTGAGTTTCACCAATTGACTTGGATAAACTCAGAATTTCCTGCTCATCTTGTGCACTATGGACTCTACAATGTGTATGTATATCTCTCCCACTTTGTGATAGATGATATTGGAGAAGATGGGAAAAGATCCAGAGACTGCAGTGCAAAGAAATGATAATAATATACCTATAATAAATAGGCCTATTTATTAAATGCCTAGTCCTTTACAAGCGCTGTTATTAATTAAATGTGTGGGTGTGGTAGAATATGTCTGTTTATTAAATGTAAATGTTATTAACTTACTGTTGATGCTACTGGCTGCAGTTGAATATTTTCACCTTTTAAATGGGAATGCTATTAATTTAATGTTAGGGGTGGTGGAGGGAAATAGATCTACATAATAAATGGGAATGCTAATGCTAATTTAATATTGGGGCTGGTGGGTGGAAGGGTGCTTATTTTCTAAACATAAACACTATTAATTCAATGTCGAGATGGTTATGGGAAAGGAAATCTCATTATTAAACATGGGTGCTATAAATTTAATGTCAGGGCTGTATGGGGGGGGTAGACATATTTATTAAATGGGAATGCTATCATTTAAGTTCTGGGGCTGGTTGGGTGGAAGGATGCCTGTTTATTAAATTTAAAAAAAGCTGCTGATTTAATGTTCGGCTGGTTGAGAGGGAGGGAGACCTAAATTGTTTATTCACTGCTCTACTTTCCAGAAGGTGAATAGTAACTATCTATTTTCCAAACAGGACCCCAACATTCCAGGATCTGGGTAAGCAGCAACAGAGCTTAAGACACCAGCAACAGCACCAGATAGTCAAAACTACAAGAACAGGTAGGCGAGCACAGCACAGTATTGGAGATGGTCTTCCGCTTGAAGAGGGCTAGGCATGCCCCCACCTGTTGGGAGTTAAAAAACAATGCTTTTAAAATAGTGTTATTTTAACATTTTTGGAATAGATGGATAGAGATAGATAGATAGATAGATAGATAGATAGATAGATAGATAGATACATTTATATAATGTGATGACTATTCTAAAAAAAATGTACATACATTTGGAGGTAAGGAAAAACATTTTGTTTGGTTCCCCACTTCAATAGAGGTTAATAAGTATTTTTTTTGTTTTGTGTGTATACCCATGTGATCTAAATTTCCTACTCTACATATGGATTTGGTTGCAATTATGCTTTTAAGCATATTATATATATCCATAAAAATGTAAAACAAACTGAAGAATTTAACTGCTATTTGGTAAAAGCATAATATTTTTCCTACCTCTATTTGACTCTTTTATACTTCAATTGATCAATATATCTTTACAGATCCTGTGTTTAGCCCCAGTCGTAAGCTGCCTGGTGATGTTGTACAGATTCTCCGTCACAAATGTCAGCAGCACCTCAAACTCTTTGAGGTCAAAATTTGGCTGCCAACACTTTGTGGTGGCATAGCTGGGGTCGGGTCCCTTTTCCTCAGCCCAATCTAATTTTATCAAACAAAACTTAGTTCATTTATTTTTTCAAATCACCAAAAAAGAGCAAAACTATTAGGCATTGCAATCATTGTTGCCCCAATAGTGCTTCATGTAGTGTTTGCATAGCCATAGCCAGAGGAGGGCTGGTAAAGTTTAGCCCGGGGGGCAAGACTCGACTGAGCAGCCTATTTTAAAGGGAAAAAAATACAAATGGCCCAGTCACCCAGCTCAAGATATCCCCACTAAGGGACTGGCCCAGGGGGGGCAGGTGACCTCCTGCCCCCCAGCCCAGCCTGCTCCTGGCCATAGCCATATTTGTGGGTGTGAGCAGATGTAGGGACGTTCTTTTCACAATTAGTATAAATTTAAATATAAAGGTTCGCATAGCAGCTATTTTAGTTATGGTTTTCTGTGAGAGACAATCAACCTTGAGAAACACAAAAGCTGCTGGCTGTAGTCTCAGTCATGGATCATATTATATTATTTAGTACATTCTACAAAATTACAGCTAGAATCTGATTGGTTTCTATAAGCAACATCTCCACTCTTTCAAGCTTGCAGCTTGATAAATTTACCCTATGGACTCTAAAATAGGCTGCACATGTGTCAAATGTGGCTAAAATAATAGCATATATGCTGTGAGAGACTATAGATATTGTGGAGGGTTGAGACCAGACATTCAGTGGCACACACAGGAGGAGGCAGCCAGAACTCCTTGTATACAGTCTTACAAAGACTAAATATTTATATTATGTGTACGTTGTAGTTTTTCCTGAGTAGAGTATAAAATATGAGATACAGTATAGAAACATAATTTGTAATACCACTCCACTTCAAAGCACAGGTGCCAACACTTGCTGTTATTGGAATGTGTAATTGTTACTAGGCCTACATGTGTCCAGAGCCTAAACTGTTAATTTCAATAATGGCAATAGTAGGATTGAAAATAGTGTCATCTTCTTTGCGAAATCCATGTGAAAGAGCCTAGAGGTAGATGATAATTGCTTTGATATGTGATACCCATGTAGCATTGGAGCACTTGATATAAACATACATTGAGATCTTATGGTGTCACTTTAGCGGCAGTTATAATCCCGACACAATTTACACATACTTGCCAACTCTCCTGGAATGTCCGGGAGACTCCCGCATTTTGTGAGAGTCTCCCGGACTCCCGGGCGAGTGTGGCAATCTCCCAAATTCTGCCCACTCCACTAGGAAGTGCCCCACTTCCTAGTGAAGTGGGCAGAATTAGATCCTAAACACTGCGATTCCCGGGGAATTGCGGCGTTTGGTCCCCCGCTGTCAAATGACGCGTTTGCGTCATGACGTCACATGGGGCGGGGCCAAAATGCCGCCATTTTGGCCGTCCCGCCGCCCTCACGCCCCCCTCCACTGGCTGGCTCCCGGAAGGGAGCTGAAGAAAGTCGGCATGTATGAATTTACAACGACCAAAAAATCAGGATGACTGTAAGTGCGACAAGATGAAAATATCCACTTACCATATAATAGACAGGCAGTATATCCGGCAGTTCAAATGAGCTCCAGATGTAAGCAGCAAGTTTCCCAAATATGTACACTGACAAATCACATCACTACCCTTTGTCAGACTGAAAACGGCGCTTTTAAAGCAGCAATGTGTGGACCCACCGTCTGTATAATGTAAATCAATGTGGGGCCAGCCATTGCTGCTTTAAAAGCGCCATTTTCAGTCAGACAATTAGTGATGTGAGTTGTCTTTCAAAAGTATTTATCCAGTGAAACATTTCTGCCTCAGTGGTAACCTTACACCACAAGCAAAGAGAATAAACTTACAAGTTTTTGCAGTCTTATCCCTTGTTTCATTACTACACGACTGGGGGGACCTTTGACTCTGTATCAAACCGCCAGGCCTGTGGAATCTTACATAACTTCTGGGGTGCCAACCATCCATCCCATTACATAGATGTTTCCATTAATAGTAGAGATGCTCAGGCTCAGTTCCCCGAGAACCGAACATACCCGAACTTAGCAGATCTGAGTACCAAGTCGAGACGGCTCGGTACTTTCGCACTTTTTCGTAAATTGAAAACGAGGCAAAACGTCATCGTTACGTCGTCGGAACTAGCAAGTTTTGGATTCTATAAGTACCGCCCTCCACGGCGATCTAGCGCCATTTCACAGAGGGACACAAAAGGGGTAGCACAGTCTGTAGAGCAGTTGAGCAGCAACATAGGTAGAATAGAAAGAGGAGGGGGTAGCAGTGTTCTTCAAAGTCTACAGTGACATTCAGGAGAGTTCCATTGCTCTATTGCTAATTGTTATTGCTGAAATAGAATTAATAGGGCAGGTTTGGTCTTCTAAATCTGCAGTACCATAATGTACAGTGTTATAAAGGTAACATACAAAGAGAAGAGCTCCATTGCTCCATTGCTAATTGTCATTGCTGAAATACAAATACTAGGGCTGGCAGGCTTGTCTTCTGAATTTGCTGTCAAATTGTACTGTTTTATATAGGTTACACACAAAGAGGAGAGCTCCATTGCTCCATTGCTAATTGTCATTGCTGCAATACAAATACTAGGGCTGGCAGGCTTGTCTTCTGAATTTGCAGTCAAATTGTACTGTGCTATATAGGTTACACACAAAGAGGAGAGCACCATTGCTCCATTGCTAATTGTCATTGCTGACATACAAATACTAGGGATGGCAGGCTTGTCTTCTGAATTTGCAGTCAAATTGTACTGTTTTATATAGGTTACACACAAAGAGGAGAGCTCCATTGCTCCATTGCTAATTGTCATTGCTGCAATACAAATACTAGGGTTGGAAGGCTTGTCTTCTGAATTTGCAGTCAAATTGTACTGTGCTATATAGGTTACACACAAATAGGAGAGCTTTATTGCTCCATTGCTAATTGTCATTGCTGAAATACAATTACTAGAGCTGGCAAGCTTGTCTTCTGAATTTGCAGTTAAATTGTACAGTGCTATATAGGTTACACACAAAGAGGAGAGCACCATTGCTCCATTGCTAATTGTCATTGCTGAAATACAAATACTAGGGCTGGCAGGCTTGTCTTCTGAATTTGCAGACAAATTGTACAGTGTTATATAGGTTACACACAAAGAGGAAAGCTTCATTGCTCCATTGCTAATTGTCATTGCTGAAATACAAATACTAGGGCTGGCAGACTTGTCTTCTGAATTTGCAGTCAAATTGTACTGTGTTATATAGATTACACAGAAAGAGGAGAGCTCAATTGCTAATAGTCATTGCTGAAATACAAATACTAGGGCTGGAAGGCTTGTCTTCTGAATTTGCAGTCAAATTGTACTGTGTTATATAGGTTACACACAAAGAGGAGAGCTCCATTGCTCCATTGCTAATTGTCATTGCTGAAATACAAATAATAGGTCTGGCAGGCTTGGTCTGAATCTGCAGTTACATTTTACTGTACCATAGCTCACTCAAAAACAGGAGAGGTGGCAGGGTTCAGTGCTGAAACAGAAATTGTAATAATAGGGCTGTCAGTGTTCTTAAAAGTCTCCAGCGACATTCTACTGTGCCATAGCTCATACAGAAACATAAGGGGTGGCATTGTTCTTGTCACTCTCCAGTCTCATTCATGATGATACTAATCCCTCTACCTCATGTGCTAAAGCCTATGTTCAAGTGCATAGTGGTTTTAAGTCAGGGAAACAAAAATGTAAATAAAAAGCTTGTACCTTTTTAAATAAAAACCCCCTCTCTAATAAAGGTGAAAGTTTACTGTAGAAAACATAAAACTGCCAAGATGCCATTCTACCCAAAATATTACCAAGCATACCAGCATCAGGTAGCTCCCTTCTCTTAGCTAGATTTCAGCACCTGCAATCTACACTGTCATCATATTCACCCTCATCAGTGTGTACATCCTCCTCAAACAATACTAATTCCTCCCCGCTGGAATCCACCACCACAGAAGTCTCTGTACTTTGATGTTATTGCCGGTAATGGCCTTTCTCATGGAATTTGTAGTTCATTTTATGACAGAGCTGGCACGATTTTTGGGCAATTCTTTTAGACCAGACCAAATGTCAAAATGCAGTGCTGACTCATCTGCATCACCACTAGGTGTCTTGGGAAAGCTTAGTTTTTTTCCTAGAAGCAGTTGCCATAGGAACTGAAGGAGGAGACGTCGTTGTGTCATGTACCACTTGAGCTGTCAGTCTGCTGACCAGGAGCTTATTGCATCTCTTGAGATCTGGGTCAGTTGGAAAGAAAGAGAACACATAGCTCTTAAACCTAGGATCAAGCACAGTTGCCAAAATGTAGTGATCCGATTTCAAGATGTTGATAACTTTGGGATGCTGTTGAAGCAAATTAAGTACTTAATCTACAATTCCAATATAGTTAGCGGATTTGATTTGTTTCATTTCCTCCTTCAATTTCTCTAGCTGCTTCTCAAAAAGTTAATAAGGAGAATCACTTGACTCAAGCTAACCGTGTCTGCACTGTCTTCACAGGTGACTACTTCACTGGACTAAAGTATATTGCCCCTCAAATTCTATTCTTCTTGCAGCTACTGCATTATCCTACAGGCTGTTGCAGAATGACGAAAATGAACCAAAATATTTCGTCACACATACAGCATCTCCTGCATGTCACTGTCATTTTTTAAAAAGTTCTGTATCACCAAGTTGATTGTGTGAGCAACACAGGGAATGTGATGGAATTCCCCCTGCTGTAATGCTCAATAACAATATTGGTGGCGTTATCTGAAATCACATATCCTCAGGAGAGTCCAAGCAGGATTAGCCATGTTGCAATGACATCCCTTAGTTTTTCATCATCATCATCATCTCTTTATTTATATAGCGCCACTAAGTCCGCAGCGCTGTATAGAGAACTCGTTCACATCAGTCCCTGCCCCATTGGAGCTTACAATCTAAATCTCCTAACACACACACACATATCGAGAGAGACTAAGGGCAATTTAATAGCAGCTAATTAACTTACCAGTATGTTTTGGGAGTGTGGGAGGAAATCGGAGCACCCGGAGGAAACCCACCCAAACACGGGGTGAACATACAAACACCACACAGATAAGACCATGGTTGAGAATCCAACTCCTGACCCCAGTGCTGTGAGGCAGAAGTGCTAACCACTAAGCCACTGTGCTGCCCACAAACAGGTTGTCAGCGGTATGCCTCTTAGTGAAGCAGATGATACACAGAATAGCCTGCCTCTGAAAGATCTGACATTGTTTGTTAGATGCTGCTGCTGTTCCTGCTGCTGAAGGCAATTTACCAATCCAGTGGGCTGTCACAGTCATATAATCTTTAGTTTTCTCAGTTCCACTTGTTCCCAAATCTGTGGTTAACAGAGGGTAGAATGGCATTTTGTATCACAATTATTTTCTTTTTTGTAACCTCCTGGTACAGGTGAGGAATTGCTTTTCTAGTAAAATGGTGTAGTGTTGAAATTTGGTAACAGGGACACGAGACCTCATCATCATCATCATCACCATTTATTTATATAGCGCCACTAATTCCGCAGTGCTGTACAGAGAACTCATTCACATCAGTACCTGCCCCATTGGGGCTTACAATCTAAATTCCCTAACACACACACACAGAGACAGACAGACGCAAACACACAGGCTAGGGTCAATTTGTTAGTAGCCAATTAACCTACCAGTATGTTTTTGGAGTGTGGGAGGAAACCGGAGCACCCCGAGGAAACCCACGTAAACACAGGGAGAACATACAAACCCCTCACAGATAAGGCCATGGTTGGGAATTGAACTCATGGCCCCAGTGCTGTAAGGCAGAAGTGCTAGCCACTACGCCACCGTGCTGCTAAAACAAGCTGCATTAATAGTGGATATTGGACACAGATCTAATACTAGCATAGTCGCCATGGCGTCTGTGATCCGCTTTGCGACTGGTTGACAGCTTTCATACTTGCTTCCTCTTGCAAAGGATTGTTTAACAGTCAATTGTTGTAAACTACTAGTAGTCTTCTTCTTGGTAGGCTTCTGGGTTGAAGATCCACCCCCAGCAGCAGGAGCAGCAGCAGTGGGCCCAACGCTCGAGGATTCTTCTGAGGAGTCCTGGATAGGGAAGGAGTCATCTCACATTAGCAACTTGGATGCAGGACTAATTCCAATCACTTGTGAGGATATTGATGATAAAGGTGTTGGGGGTGTAGATTGCAGGTGCTGGGATCTAGCTGAGAGAAGGGACGTAGCTGATGCTTGACTGCTTGTTGTTATTTTTTTAGCATAAGTTTCTGATTTTCCCAACAGCTTTCCATGAACTCGCTTCAAATGGCGCAACATGGATGAGGATCCTAGATGGTTAAGGTCCCTACCTTTACTGACTGTGGCTTTACAATGCTACAAATGGCTAGACAACTGTTGTCAGAATTTGGGCAAAAATAATTCCACACATAAGAGGTGGATTTTTTGGGCTTATGCCTAGGCATGACAATGGCCTTCTTATCACTGGCAGGAGATGCTGGCTATGGCCAGTACAATTACTAGTCATTTTTGACATTCAGCAATGTAAAATATTGCAACACCTGTAACAATAATAATCTGCCATACCACCAATTGGAGCAAGAGGTAGCCTCAAGGTGGAATTCAACCCTCTATATGCTGCAGTGACTTGAGGAACAGCAACAAGCCATCACAGCAAGCCATGAGATAGGGAGAAGAGGGACATGTTACCTTACTCCAACACATTGGACATTCCTTTTGGATTTATGCAACCTCCTTAAGCCTGTTTGAAATGTTAACAAGGGAAGTGAGTTCAGACACTGCCAGCCTGAATCAAGTCATACCACTCATTAAACTAGTAGAGAAGTAGCTGGGAAAGCTGAGGGAGTCTATGAAAGAAGTGACTAAGTATCTTGGCCTTGTAGATCAAGTTCTTTATTTGCTTCACCAGGACCCAAGGGCATGCAGCATATTGAAATCTAATCACTACCTTTTGACAAGCATGCTTGATCCTAGGTTTTAAACATATGTGATGTCTTTGTTTCCAGCAGATACAGGTGTAAAGAAATGTAAACAGCCCCTCGAGAACAAGCTGTCAGCATAAGTTACATTTGAAACTGTCACTTCTTCAGTTTCTCCTGCAAAAGCTGCTGCTTTTACTAAAAAACAGACTTATTATAATAAGAAGAATCCCAATGATGATGAGTTGTTACAGCACACACATGGCAAAGATTACTATGACGTCTGGTTAGACTTAAAAGAGATGCCCAAATATCTTGCTGCCTCTGCAAATGAAATATCTTTGGAGCCCCTTATACAAACTGGCTTTGGCTTCCCTAAGCTGCCCAACATCCAGTGTGTACTCTGGAAGACTGTTTAGTAGAGTCAGAAACATTGTGAATGATCATCATAGGACACTATTTCCAAAATTGTTGAAAAGTTTATACTCATCAAATTGAATAACAATTTGTTTGATGAATACTATTCCGACAATATGACAGAAAATCCGTAATAGTTGATTCCAGTGGGAACCAGCTGTTATTGGTTGATGATCTTGACATCAGTGCTAACACCGATGAGGGTGATGAGCGAATGGAGAAACATGACCACTCTGAGCCTAAATCATAATCCATGGTTCAAAATCCATTGTGTTTTATTTTGAGGGGTCTCAAACAAAACAAGTACTTTAGACCACAAAAGTGATATTATCTGCCACTAAAGTGCTCATAGTATGTGCATGTCTGTTGAGAAGTACTTCATACACCAGCACAGCACATCCAGTAACCCTAGTGGGTATAAAAGCAAGTATGCTGATGAAAACAAATGTACCTATAATGTAAAATAACATGAAAAGAGACTATAGCATTTTACAGGGGTGCACCGTACCATACTGATCACACAACTCTATCTTGGAAGAGCTATATTCACCTGTCCTGGAGCGCAGTTCCAACTGAGCCAGGCCTTCAATGTTTCACTCCTTTGCCGGGAAAGCAGTGACCAGGTCCAATGTCTCATGAGCCACATCCAGATATCCTCGCCGAAGATCCTGCCCAATCCGACAGGAGTCGTAAAACCATATTCAGTATTATCTGAGTTAAGACCCCTGTTACCAGGGAGAGGCATTTTTTATGGCTTAAATTCCCTGGTGGTGTGGTTTGAATTGGGGAAAGCATTAACTATGCCTGGAAGAATTGGCATCTGCTTATTGGAGGGGCTGGAACCAATTTTCCCTTGTTCCTCATGTAGGCAGCGGTCCCCTGCAGTGTTTGCCTACAGGAATTCTGCATGGACTCGCAGTGAAGCAATAGGGTCCCATTTGTCCATACAAAGGAGCATGATCACCCTGATGCCTCTTGTATATGATTAGTGAAATCCAGTAGTAAACTGTTCACACACAGGACGCTCACACCATTCGGCCCAAGTACCGAGGGAAAGTGTATATTTTCAATTTCACCACTTATGTTTGTACCCAAAGTAGATAGTTGCAATCATTTGCTGCTCAGGTTCACATATGGGCCTGTTTGTGCACACACATGTACACACAGGCAGATAGCCGTCATCAACTAATCTGATTACATGCATACTGATCATTGATGGCCACACATGTAGCGATATGTAGACGATTTGCCCATATTGCTGGTAATTTTATTGTGTGCGGCCAGCTTCATCTGTGTGGATCTTATTGCAAAACAGGCAAAATGGTTATATTGTGGAATAGGGGAAGTTCCCAAATATAAAAAGCTTGCTTAAACCAGTTGTAAATTGTCTGAGGTACCCCTGTCTCAGTCGCATATTGGTATAGGCCAAATCAGCCTAATTTTAAATGAAGCTTTTCTTACCATATAGAAAGTATGTACCGTGCATGTTACTTTCCTTCATAAAACATGTCATTGTGAAATCATGTGCATTTGTGGCTTATTATTTTTCTAATAAGCTAAATTAAAACCCTTTCATTAAAACAGATGATTGACCTATCTTTCAACTACTAAATAATTAAGGAAGATCTGTGAGAACAACCACACTTTAATTCCAGCAGGGAAAGAGTTAAAGGGGGACTTTGGAATCTTCAAGAGTTATTCTTCCCATTAAAGTTACTGTTATTTTGGTTATCGCTTTATAACCCTAATACACACTACTATTTTTAAGTCAGTCTCTGGGACATGTTACCTAAAAAACCCTGCATAGCGCATTATAGGTAACACAGGATTTATTTTCCGATATGGTGCTAATCAAAAACCCATAAATTCTGTTACGAAACCTACAAAGTGGCTGTGTTTTATTTTTTCAGACCAGATGTACACGTGTTTTCACAAACGATCCCACTTAAATATGGAACAAGTAATAGAGCTATTCAGCTTTCGCTCTGGAGTCAGGTGTGTTTTATTTCACAACATTTTCATGAAGAAAAAGGTTCAATTATTACCTCTTAAAACTTTTAGATAGTTAACTCAACATTTTGTTTTCACTTTTTTTCATTTTATAGCATTTTTCGCAGGCTCACCTCCCATTGGAATGTTTGTGTGAGAATAAATACATCATTGTTTATAATTTGAAATAGATTTGTGTCCCCTTTTTAATTAAATATGCAGGTTTTTTATATGAACAGTTTACACTTATATAAATTAGTACGCATGCATGTGTATATTATTAAGAATAGAGGATTAATGTGTATTGTTGTTTGCATGCTTTAAAATTTGATATTTAACATTACTAAAATAAAGTCCAAAAATATAGAAATCACTATGCCTGCTAGGTTCTCATGATTTTCCCTTTGCCAAACTATTGTGTACTGTTTAGTAATAAGCTAATTATTAATCATGTCAGATGTATTGAAGCCAATTGATTGTTGCATCCTGTGTATTCATCCCCCTTTTTATGCATCCTAGGATTTTATTCATCTTTACAGACACTGCCTGGCACTGTGCTGCTACTCAGCTTTCTGTCAACTACTATTACTAAGTCCTTTTCCATCTCAGTTTTAACCAATTGTAATTTTATGCTTTTACATAAAATTGCATCTGCTATTTCTCAGCCCTGTTTGCCATTTCTTCTAAATCTTTTTATAGCAAACTACTATCCTCATTAAAATGCTTAACGATTGATATCCTTTCCTTACCTTATACCTTAAATGTGGCGAAAGCAAAGGAAATTTATTGTAAAGGTATGGTGGTGGAGAAAGAGAGCAGTCAAATCGAAATTCACTAGGCAAACCAGGAAGCCCCAGCATTTACCATGGGACATCCAACACACCCCAAGGCGCACATATCCACCTTTAATGGGGCCACTGCCCCGGGCTCTACAAAATCTGCCCCCCACGTCTCCTCCGGTGATCACACTCTAGCGGAGGTTGGTTTGGCACTGCCTGACCTGCGACATATGCTTTCAAGCTTGGCACATGCCTGGGATGGAGAATGAGTTGGCCCTTCGATAGATACCCAAAACCCATATGGAAAGCCCTCCCTTAAAAATTGCGCCTTGTAACTGCACGGGTAGCGACTGAGCTAACGGCTCAGGCATCCACATTAATTGGCGATCCTGCTTTCCGCAGGACCAGTGGGGCTGACCACTTGGTTCTCCTCTTTTGTCCTGCTTATCACATGACTTAGCCGAGTGACCTTCTCCACATCTAAGGCAAGTGTGAGAGAACTTTCACCCTGGCCCATGCAGGCAACTTGCCCAGTTGAAAGGGTAACAGCGACCCTTACTGAGAAAGGGCGCACTACCCCTTCCTCGCCCCGACTGCCGCCGCCACATTGTTGCTGCAGCATCGGCCCTCCAACCATCCTGGGATACCTTCAGCCACGTTTCCATGTCCCGATAACCCAGCTGGCGTGACCATCATACTTCTGAAGCACCGCGTCGTAGGCTAACCAAACCCAGGGGCGGAAGGACACGTACATCTCATGCACCATGTGCAACTACTTCAACATGTCCATCTATTCCCCCAGGCGGGTCTCCAAGTAATAGGCGGCAAAAAGGAAGGCACCAGTAAGCCACTGGAAGAGACGTGTTACTAAGGGAAGCCAGAGACACAGAAAGTCATTGGATTTACCAGATTCTCCATTAGGGAGGATATGGGTTCCATTAAAGCATGGCAGACAGCATTAAAATTATGCTGGTCCAATCTTATTCCCCGACTCTCCTAGAAGGCCGCCATCTTGGCCCCTATTATACGTACCTCCTTTGTCACTGTCATGACTGTCTTGCATTGATGTCTTGCTTACCAGTTTTCTTTGCCTATCACCAGGGCTACCAAGAGGAATTCAGGGCCCTGGTACAACAAATTCATGGGGGCCCACCTTATAGTCGAGCATGCTAAAAAAAAATTACGCTGCCGCAAACTTTTTCGGTAGTCTGGTCATACAATTGGGGGCGTGGCAATGCGCCATTGGGGCGTGGCTAGAACGTCAAAATCCCTAGGCCCTGAATTCACCGGAGCATGACATATGTCCAAGCATTCCTGACTTTCATGAAATCTAGCACCACAGTGTAGTATAGAAAGAGCTCAGTCTTGGCCTGCACCTTACATTGGGCACAACACTCACCAAAAATTGGCATTGTCCTTACTAGAATCACAACATTTCACAGACTCTCCTGCTCTCTCCTACCTGTTCTTCTCACTTTCATCACCTGTGGCTGCAGGTTTCTTTAGTTGCGGCTTGTCTGGATCCTGGAATTCTGGGGGCCCTATTTGGGGGAAAAATGGCTACATTTAGATAATTCCAAACAACCCTGGCGTTAAATCAGTACCACCCACGATTAATAATTAGGCCCTCCTCCAGCTCCAACATTAAAATAATAGTATTCCCATTTACTAAATAGACCAATTTCCCTCCCTACAAACAGCCCCAGCAATAAATTAATAGTATTTACATTTCAGAAATATACTTATTTCCCACAACCATCATTGCCATTTAATAATTCATACTCACATTTAATAGAGACCTTACTCTCCCCAAACTCATCCCCACATTCAATAGCCCCCAAACCACAACATCTTATTAAATTGCCCCACAAACAAAATAGCACCCATTAATTGGCTACCACCTACCTCACGCACACTACATTGCCAGAAGGCCCCTGTGCCCCTTCATCATCGCCATGCCTTATGATCACATTGCGCCATCCATGCTGCTTTTGCTCCCTTCACCTGGCCCCCCTTCATTACACTATACTATGCTGCCCCCCCTTTTCAATCTCACTGTGCCATTCTGCTCCCAACCTTTTTCAATCCCACTGTGCCATGCCTCCCCTCCTTTTTAATCCCACTGTTCCATGCTGCTCTCCACTTTTTCAATCCCACTGGCCATGCTGCTCTCCTCCCCCTTTTTAATCCCACTGTTCCAAGCTGCCTCCTCGTTTTTTAATCCCACTGTGCCATGCTCCCCCCATTTTTTAATCCCACTGAGCCTTGCTCCCCCCCCCTCGTTTTTAATCCCACTGTGCCATGCTGCCCACCCGTTTTCTAATCCCACTGTGCCATACTCCCCCCCGTTTTTTAATCCCATTGAGCCTTCCCCTTGTTTTCCTTCCTTTGCTTCCATTCTGTTCCTTTACTTACCTTTTCCTTTTCTCCTCCTCTTCTTTCTTGGTCCTCTCTGTGCCGCTCCTCATCACTGAATGTCGGGCGTGACAGAGAGGAGGGACGCCAGTGCCGTGATCAGGTGAGCATGTTTTTTTCTATTTATTTTTTTTAACTACTATGCACCAACCACCATGCCACCCAATGCCCCCTCAGCGCAAAAAAAATCTGAAAAAACAAAAACACAAAAGAAAAAAAATATAGTTTAAAAAAAAAAAATTCCAAAAAAAATCGTCGGCAGCACGGCCCGGGTAATCACAGAGGAGGCACAGCAGGCAGGTGAGCATTGCAGCCAGCAACTAATTCATACGGTGTTGCCACAGAGTGGCCGCAGGTGACTGCCCCTTTCGAAGCAGCCTGACTCTTTTTTATTCCTTACTTATGTCTCTGACTTGTTTACTTAATGCAATAATATGAATATTGATCTGTTCCAGTTCTTTGTAGACAAGCTTCTCTTGTCTTCAGAGCCAGTGAACGAGAATCATAGTGTACACTTAAATGTTCTCTTTATTTTAGAGATGTTTAATGACCCCCGTGTTTTGGTTTTGGTTTTGGATCTGGATTAACGTCTTGTTTTGGTTTTGGTTTTGGCAAAACCGCCCTCGCATGTTTTGGTTTTGGATCCAGATTTTTTTCTAAAATCCCTATTTTTTTTAACTAAACTCACATAATTTGGCTCTTTTTTTATCCCTATATTATTATTAACCTCAGTATATTAATTTCCAATAATTTCCCGTCAATTTTTGTCAAGTGACAAGAACACTGCTACCCCTCCTGTTTCTGTATGAGCAATGGCACTGAGCAGTGGCACTGGGGACTGGAGAGTGACAAGAACACTGCTACCCCTGTTTCTGTGTGAGCAATGGCACTGAGCAATGTCACTGGAAAGTGTGACAAAAACACTGCTACCCCTGTTTCTGCGTGAGCATTGGCGCTGGATCTACTGGGGAGGGAGGTACTTATGAATCCAAAACCCGCGAGATCCAACAATGCAATGATGACGTTTTACCTCTATTCAGATCCGAGGACGCGCAAAAGTAACGAGCCGACTCGCGAGCCTACTTGGATCCCCAAAGTTCGGGTGGGCTTGGTTTTCAGAAAACCAAGCCTGAGCATCTCTAGTTTATTTATCTTTCTTAAGTTGGCCACATATGTTTTAATATCACCAGCATTATGGGGCAAGTGGCTCAGTCCTGGCCACAGGAAAAGTCTATGCATGGCCACTGTAACACTTGAGGGGATCTGAATCTGCTGTCAGTATGTACTCACTAAACATACCCTGCCCACTGGTGTCACATCACTCATTCCACAAGTGTTTCTATACTTCAGCTAATGAGTATTAATGAAACATTAGGACAGGAGAGAATCGGATAGATGGGTAAAGCTGACTATTTCTGAATGGAGCAATGTGGTTTGATTTTTAAAATCATTAGCATGCTTAAAGGCATTTAAGGAAAAATAAACAGACAATTAAGTGATTATCCAATGGCTCTAAGTTTATATCTTGCAAATGTAGGTGCATGTGCTCCTGCTGGAAGAAAATCAATTACAATAACTACATTTACAAGTTATATGCTTAGTAAGTATTAAGAACTCTGTAAAATAAATTTCAAGACTATAAAGAAAAACTACTAGCAAAAGAATTTGTGCACTAAACAAAAGAAAAGAAAATTATATGTATATTATATTAACTTCAAACTTTTTCTAATGATAGAAATTAAAATATAATAAAACAGATGATTAAATCAGGTTAATTTGTAGCATCCTATCCTAGGACCCAGCTATGGATAATCCTCAATCCTTCCACTGTCACTGGACAACTCTACACAAACACAGTAAAAATGTGCTATGAGCTTCCCTGCACAATGAATATCCAATGAATATCCATCCTGCATCCTGGTAGGCTGTCACCGCTGCCTCAACTGTTACCTCGCCAGCTGACTGATACTGAGGGCCGCAACCTGCACGTCCCTTGCAGCAAAAGTCCATACCTCCTTGCGGGGGTTCCTGGTGAAAACCAGGGGCGTGTTAGACTCCACGCCTCAGTACTCAGTAGCGCCAACTGCTGGCAGGTATCATCAATTCCACCTAGTGATTCTGACAGGTTTCCACAGCTTACAGACTGGTGCATGTGGCTAGACGTTTAACTGACCCCCCAATGCTATCACATGGACTCTTACCATGAGATGTGGCAAAAAATTTCATTCTGCTTGAATGTTGAAGTCATCCTTATGGAAGCCTAAATTAAAAAACTTTTTGCAGTTCTTGTATTGTGCACTAGCACCATCACTAAAGTAGTAAACAATTTTGACAATAGTATCGCTAAGTGTTTTTATAACTACCGTAATGAAGGCATGCACAGTTATGGCTACATGGTCATGGGTATCGCTAATAACGCACAGGTTCACACAGTTTGAAGTGTCACAGTCATCTTGCCTAAAATATACAACAAGCTGACAGTCACCATATTCTTTGGTCCAATTCAGTGACATAACATTTAAGCTTTTTCTGGCTCCTTTTTTTGTGAGACAAGAAAGGATTACAGAACATGTTTTCTGAAATTCTACTTATCTTAACAGCAGAAGCTTTTCATGATGGTAGCAGACTGAGGTTTCAGGATCATTGGTTACTGCATTTGAAACTTCAGTTCTCAGAATCAAAAGTTCTTCTCCTTCATCTGTAAAGTGGTCCCAGCTATGCAATCCAATGGTTTTTGAGTAAATAGTAATATGGCAGTCCGTATTTAAATGACTACCAAATGAGCAGCTGCCG
Source organism: Mixophyes fleayi (assembly GCF_038048845.1). Classification (NCBI taxonomy): domain Eukaryota; kingdom Metazoa; phylum Chordata; class Amphibia; order Anura; family Limnodynastidae; genus Mixophyes; species Mixophyes fleayi. The sequence continues at coordinate 60,970,298 of NC_134406.1, forward strand.
TGATTGACTCTTTCTGTGTCTTCCTCTCTCTTTCTCTGGAAAGTTTCAGCTTTGGTCTCTCTATAGGGAATCCCCTTCCCATCAGTTTCTGTTTGTTTCATTTCCTGTATGGGAGTTTTATCCCATTGCCTCAGTTTAGTTCACTTTTTTGGTATGGTTTCTAACAATGTGTAAATTATGTATGTGGTACAGCAGTAATCGAGCATCAACTTAATTATTTTTTTTCTCCACTATAAAACAGAGTACTCGGCTGATTTTTTTCGTGGTAGTAGTACACCTTTTTTAAACACCCCCCAAAAAATGGGATCCGTAATATCAATTGAATCTCGAATTTTTAATTGTATTCGAAAAATGTGCATTTTTGCCGTAACGCAAACATGAGGCAGATAAAGTAATTTGGTTTGGATTTTTGGATTCGGGAGGAAGAGTTACCTTGAGGTTCCAAATTTTGTGTTGATTCCTTAATAAACACCCGTAATACTTCAAATAAACTGGACAAAGAAGCCGGGATTAATAAATTATTTAATAAATTGAAAAATCAATATTTAATCAACTAATTGTCAGACAGTCAAGATATTTGGCAGAAATAGTTGTTTTGACATCCTCTCTTAACTAAAAAAATTTCGGAGAAATCTGAGATGGGTGGTGGACAACCCTGGTTGAACTGACTTGGAATGACCCCAAGGTGATTGGCAATGGAGATACAACTCTGATTGTCTTTAACATTTTATGGTCATGGGACCTTCTTAAGTAGACATTTAATGGTCACAGAGTGATGAGAAAATAAAAATATAAGCTGCACTGGATAAATAGGGCTATAAAATATTACAGTCTATCTGATGTAGAAATAAATTGTAATTAATCCCATACACTTTACTGAGCAACTGAATAACTTTTGCTGTCTTCAGACTGCCAAGTTGCTGTATTGCTGGGCTACAAATACCATTGATAAACATGACACAAACTCCATTGATGGCTGCAGTCTACTGGGCCCATTTACAGGTGGATGTACACCATTTTTTGCATAAAATACAAATTTCCTTACATGCACCAAAAATGCGTATCCAGATTTCTGTGTATCATCCCGGAGAGGTGGAACAGGGCGCACAGAAAGGGCAAGCATAGGCTGGCTAGTATAGAGGCATGTGCATAACTATCACTGCTATGGGGCCCACAGCTAAGGGGGGCCCATATCAGTGAAAAGCCCCCAGTTGTGAAAGCCCCCAGTGTATGTGAGTTTTCTATTGTTGGGCTGTACAAGGGGGCCCTCACCCCATTTTGCTATTGGGCTCACAAATGTCTAGTTACGCCCCTGAGCAGAGGCATGTTCATGTATTTGCAACATAATTAGATTCAGTGAACTACATTGTATCAATTTAGTTTACAGCGATTTAACCACGTCTGGTATAACAACTACTAACCAATCAGAGAGGCTTTGCCATGCTCTGAACAATCAAATAAGATGTTCTGTATTTGTTTGCAGCTAACAGGTGACCTGTGCTGTCATTACCTTCAAGGCTTTGCAAGGAGCAAGTGTTCATTATCAAAATGTTTTTTTTCTTCTATTGGAATAAAATCAGGATAAAAGAACAGGATCCCACTGGATTTAGGTGTATAATAAAATAGTTAAAGAAGCCCTGGATGCCAGAACATTCTGGTGCTTGTAGTTCTATAAGTTCAAATCAGGGGCGGATCTAGAAAAATGCTGTACCCGGGGCGATTTAGGGGGGGGGGGGGGGATTTAGGCCACGCCCCTTTCTAACATCTTAGGCTGCCGACGGCTGCACACTATGTGCAGGTCCGTCCAGCCGTGACAGGCAGGGTCAGTGTGCTGCCCGGCTGCTCTGATTGTGTTTTAAACACAGTCAGAGCAGCCGGGCAGCACACTGTCTCTGCCTGTCACGGCTGGACGGACCTGCACATACTGTGCAGCCGTCGGCAGCAAGTGTCTGCTAGGGGGGGCGATCGCCCCGATCGCCCCCCCCCCTGGATCCGCCACTGGTTCAAATATGTTCTGGAAGCCACTCCAGCATACCCAAGTATTTTATGGCTGCCAGGGTTTGCTGGGACCAGTAGTGCCACATAAACTTGCAGAATTCTAACATTTAACGATTTATTGCAGTAACACCCACCAGGCACCAGAGTACTGGGAAGAGCACTAGTGCTTTGTGCATGGGGCTTTTTTTATCTAGGTGGGAAATGCATTGTTTGACCATAGGAGAATCAGTGCTGTGTTGAACTGGCTGGGGCTGTGTCACATTATAACAGGGGGTCCACATCAGTGGTTTTAATACTGGCTGCAGACTTGTGAAGACAGCATCCATGCTGTCGTTCCAGCCCAAGAAAACAGTCCAGGCTATGAGAGTTGGTGCTTGGATCACCTTGGGCAAACAGTTTATTTTAAATACTGTAGTTTATTTCACTGGCAAGATACATGCTATTGATTAATATCAACATATATTTGGTATTGGCAGAAACCTATTGTCTGGACACTTGTGCTGGTATATGTAATGGGTGTCAGCGGCGTTGGTGGTGGATGTTAAAAAGCAAAAAATACATATTTTCATTTTGCTCCAGGGATTGAGCACCTACAACAGATATACCTTCTAGCAGTCCCTTCTGTTTGCCCCTCTGATTGTAGCTGCAATTACATTAACATGTCCTTACTGTACTTGTCCTATGCTTGCCCGTTCCTTCCCTTTAAACATAAGGGGCCTAATTCATTAAGGATCGTAAATGTCGATTTTGTGTTTACAAACCACAAAATCACTCTGCACATACCCAGAACCAGCTCATACGCTACAGAACGCAGCTACGTTCAATTAATCTTCGAGTGTAAAGGACACTCACTACAGCCTATGATTTCAGGGAGTGAATTGGTGGGGAAGGGGCTTTTGGCCGTAATCAGTGTACAGCAAGGGTGTGTGTGCTAATCTCAAACGCACGCAACAGCATCCGATCCAAGCTCTGGGAATCTTGTTTTTTAGCTGTATCTCTTGCTTCAGGTACTAGACTTTATGAGGAAAAAAATGTAAGAAAAAAACATTTTTTTTTATTTTTTAATGTTTAGTCATTAATGCCTATATTATTACCAGGTGACATTAATTCAAAATGTAATTCTTCCTGTCCGTTCTTTTGAGAATTTATATTTCCCATAGGTATTGGACGCCTCTTGCAGTGTCCTGTGTAGTAGAGCAGAGCAGACTTACACCCGTATTCATCATCTTCAGATCTGCTCCTTGTTGAGTTCGGGTGTACGCAGACCCAAATTACATGCATTTTGAAACAAACGCATAATGCGCTCAGTATGTGTCTCTTGATGCCCAAGTTCTTGTAAAACAACTTTGCCATAGTGACTGGAGAGAAAAGCCAATCAACTGGACTTTTAAGGTAAGTACAATCATCGCCGGGACAGCTTTCTATTGGCTGCTCTGTTCCAGGATGATTTTTTAATAAATGGGCTGAAAAATCATCTGTCATCATTGCGATGACTGATGATAATTAATGGGCTAATATCCCGTTAATTAATAAATATGCCCCATAGTATCTGTGTATATGTCATATATTTAATGAGGATTACATTATGTGTATTTGCATTTTAAAATATTGTTTATTGATTTTTAAAATGGTATCTCTAACACAGAAGTTGAGTCATTCAAGCATACTAAGTTCTGATCAGCCTTACAGGGCTATCTTATACTGAAACATAAGGGACGTAAAATAAAAGATGGAAACAAGGGTAATGGGAGGCTTGCACAAGATTTATGTTTGTTTTAACTGCATAGAAAAATAAATATATCTGTGTTTAAAAGAAACTGAAAAAAGGTTCATTTGAGCTTTCTACTTACTTGATAACATATACAGTGACCTGTGGTTGGCAGCTTAGGCTCGAGCGTTGGCTATTTAATGCTGGGGTGAGGGAGGGGGATAGCCATTTTCTGGTCCATGGAGACTATTAATGTATTGTTGGAGCGATGGTTGGGGCTATTAATCTGATGGTGGGGTTTATTTTCTATAATAGTGGCTTCATGGTGGTGCCTATTATTTTAAGGTGCTGTGATGGGACTATTAATTAAATGCTAGATTAGTGTGGGGGCTATTAATTGAACATGGGGCTGAGTTTGGGAAAATGAGGGCTGTTTATTAAAACTAAATATTTAATGTTGGGGCTGTTTTTATGTATTTAAAGGGGATGGGAAGGTGATGTTACCTAGTACTGTATAATGATAGCCACGCCCCCTGCATGTCGGTTATACCAAAGCTGGCGGAATGGTGTGGATACCCCCCTCCATACATCCTGCGTTTGCCTCTGAAACCTGTGGGTCCAAGTGATCTAGAGCTCATCTCCATCTGTCACTCCCATAATAAAAAAGTTGCCGAAAACGCCAATTCAGTAATAGTGTGTATCCAGATTCCAGGAGCTTATCAACATAATACAACAAACATAGTAGAAAAACCCACAGAGCCAACGCCAATTTGGCATATTACAACAAATTCTCTACCCACAATACAATGGTATTTTCAACAGAAGAATTAGGATCTGGAACACTTCCTGTGAAAAATTCAACTTTCTGTACAAAACCGCTACTGTAAACCACTCTGCAAGCAATGCTGTGCACTATCTACTCACCTTTTTATACTAAATGTACTATTATATGATTATATCATTTTAGGTGTATAAAGTTTGCAAAATATAAAAGAAGGTGATTTAAAATGAAAATTCTAAAGAAATATCAGATGAAAGTCAATCTTCATCAGAGCTGCAGGATACTTCTGGTGAAGCAGCTCTATGTAAGTGTCCAGTTTCAATTTATCACAGCAGTCTTTAGTTTTTTTCTGTCACTTGATACCCGAGATCAAAACCTGATTGATTACTTATAATTGCATTTTTCTTTACAGCTGTGAACTTTTAGCCTAGTGACACTAATTATACTGTATATACAAAAGAGTCCAGGTCAACATTTGTCGTACACTACACTCCATCCATAATGTTACAGGCAATTTTTAATTTAAAAAGTTTTCATTTGTCAATAGGTGAAGTCTTATGTTACCCTTCAATGAGCACTGTTATGTTACAGAGAACACGTTTGTTGTGTCTTGCACCTGGCGTGCTGGTGATTTTACACATATTATTTTATCTCAGCTCCCCCAGGTACTAATGCTTTGGTGTGGAGTGCATGTAGCGAGGGTTAGATCTCAGTCATACCACGCTGACCATATCAACAGTACAATGAGAATAGCAGGAATTGGGATCATTGGGAGCAGTGTACCCCTGCCATATACTGGTACATGGTAATGCAGGCTGCAGCACAATCAGGGGGCAGACTCTAATGAGGTGGCCTGCAGGTCAAACTTATGCACAGCCACCAAATGCACTTAATACCAGCTAAAATTAACAAAAATGCTCCACACAGCATATAAATATCTATAGTTTCTGTGACCAGATGGGCTTACTAGGCACCGTTCTTTGGCGGTCCATGGGTGAGGGCCACGTGTTATTTCTAAGTGACCCGGACACAGTTTCCATATCAGAAATCATCGCTGTAGAGCAATGAGGTTTACTATGGTTTCTTAGCAGATGACAGGTCATTTCTGGTATGTGACACTTTATCATACAGCCTCACAATATGACGGTGTTATCATAGGCATAAAATCACTAAATCAGTATCATTACTAACTGTGACTAGAGTGTCTGTGAGCCCCCACATAATATGGCATCTACATAACCATAGATAAAGTTGATGCTGTCCTAGGCATTGTGAAGAAAATATACCCTTAAATAGATGATGGTTCAAAATAGGTGTTTAGTAAAGATAAAATGTACCACAGAACAAACATTAAAAGAAAATATTAAATTAAGCCAGCATTACTTTGCTTGAAGGGGTGTGGTACAGAGCAGTCTTTGTTGAACCGCTCCATACTCTCCCTCCTGCAGCTAGTGAAACAGCCAAAGAAGAAATGTAACCACTTGTCTCCATGTCTCAGGTAATCCGGGAGACTGGAGATAAAAATCTTGAGACTGGGAGATGGAATCATATCTGGGTGAAATATATAGGATAGCCTTGTCACTTCCTGAAATAGGAAAGATGTAAAAAATGTGTTCTGTTCAAAGCAAACCACAGACTGATTCTCAGATATAATGTTACAGGTCTTTGATAAAACAATTAGAACGTGTGAACTTTAATTCATATAATGGTGTATTTAACACAGCAATCTTCCAGCTCAAGAAGCCTCACATCACACTATGGGCCTGGATCATTACGGAACGTAAATGCTAATATGTGACGTTTTTTCCCCATTAACTTGCACTGTGCAAGCCCAGAAACTATATACGCCAGTCTAAGCAAATACGTCCAATTCATCATCGAACGTAAATTACACTTCCGACAGCCTACGGTTTCAAGGGCAGAATGGGTGAGTAAGGGGACTTATGCACATAGTCAATGTATTGTATGGGCGTGCCAAAGTAGAGCGCATGCAGCATTGTCATATATAAGCTTTGGACATCTTTGGTACATGTTTTTCAGTCATATCATTTACACCAGCTACAGGGCAGGTGTAAGTAAAACTCACCCAGAGTAGATGTTTGAAATGAATAATTGTTCCTTCTCAGTATGTGATGTGGTAGCCTGTTCTTTGAATATGAATTAGAAGAAAAAACACACTGGTGTACATTATGTTTAAATAATGATTAAGGTAACTATAACACTACTTACCATATATAAGTGAGAGGATAGCTTTAATAATGGTTAAATAGTGGTTCTAAATAATCACCATGACCAGACTGATGTGCTCAAAATAAATAAAGAAAAGAAATACACAGTATGATCTGTGATGTAAATTAAATATTCTTACAATTTGGAATCACACTCACCCAATTGAGGATTTGAAAACATTTTCTATTTGTATGATTCTGAGATCCATTGTTCAAATAAAAAAATGTTTTATTTCTGAATCAATTATACAATTATGGTGCAGTACCTTCAACATGTGTAAAATTTAATTGGGAATGCTCTTGCAATTCCACAAATGTCAAATCATGTTGTATATTTGATTCAAGGTGTAAGTGTAAATTTCAGATGTTTTCAAATATCTACTCTGAACTTCATCAGCAAGCAAGTTAAATATTCACAATTATAACTTCCACTTTAATATATCCAGGGGCGCTGAGAGGGAGGGGAGAGCGGGTACAAAGCCTAGCCTGTCTGTGTAAGCAATGGAAGTGGCCCCAAGAAGTTGCTGTACTGGGGCCCGAAATTTTTCTTGCCAGCCCTAAATATATCATTGAATATAACAAGGGACATATAACATACTGCAGGACCCATGTTGATACTACCCAGCCAAAGTGCTTTTACTCATTGGCACCTTCACTCACTGCTGTATGGACTGCTTTAGCTGTAGCTCCAGCACTGCTCAGAGACATTCCAAGCAGTGTTCTGAGTCGCACATTATTTTGAAATCGATTTATTATAATCTATTTTACATGCTCAATCTGTTCATGATTCCAATAGTAATATACAGTAGCTTATAAATAAAGACAACTGTGGTGAGTTTTGTTGAAGGACCACATCCTTTTGTCCTTTAAAAACCAAGAAAGACCGCTGCAGTGATTAATTGACTAGTAATGTGGCCATCCAACAACCATCAAAGCAAACACAAAAAACAAATAGCCTGCTATAAATGGGTTGCAGCAAATACATATGCTGGCTGTGAAAGATATTTTATGCAATAACAGCTTTTTAATTAAGGGATGAGACTTCATTAGTTTTCATACTTCTCTTTTTATTAGAAAACATATTTGGAAAATTTTTGTCTGAACAACCCTCATTACAGATACAGGATTATCTCATACTTGACTTGGCTGCCATCTCATTATATATACCACCACCCACCCTCTACAGAATACTGAATCTTCTCCTCCATCCTGAGTATGGTGTTTTAATGGGATCGGATGCAGGTCCAAAACCTTCAGGTCTCCCCACATGCCATCAAAGCTCCCCACAAGCCCATCAGACCTACCCACATGTCATCAGAGCTCTACACATTCTCCTTGCATGCCCATAAGACCTCTCATCATGCCCATAAGACCTCCCACATGCTATGAGACCTCCCTACTGCACTCCCTTCTCCTATGGTGTGCTGCGTGGCCTCCCTGCATTATGCATAGGTCTTAGTCTCTATAACAAAGCAGACAATTAGATTGTGAGTAGAAGGGGAAGGCACCACTGGTCTATATTGTCATTGGATATCATCGCCCCCTGCTGGAGGCCAAAGCAACCACAGCTGGGAGCCACATTTAGAAGATCAAAGAGCCACATGTAGTACGAGAGCTACGGGTTGGCCACCGCTGATGTATAACTTGGTCCTGGCCCCTCCTCTTGCTTTTCCCATCCTTCAGCTTGTCTCAGCCTAGACACAAGCTTGTGCACTTGTACAGCACCATCAAGGGATTGTTTTTTGTTTTTTATTCCAAGTGGCAACTCTAACAGTGTTTATACTGCCAGTTTGTTAGTTTTTATTTTTTTGTACTTCTGCTAAGTGAAATAATAACTACCATTAAACGTCACATTTAAAATAGCTGTCATTTTCAGCATAAGCAGACTTTTGTTGGTTAATTAATACTTTTATTAATTTCCAGAGTTCAAACATAAATAAAAGAAATACAGAACCTTTCTTGAGCAAGTTGTGAGTCTGGTCAGTATGAAAGAAAACACTGGCTAATATTACCAGTTTACAGCCTCATTATGTGGCCTAACATGGGGAAAATCATATTGGTAAAATACAGTAATTACACATAAGTCACTTAAATGTCTCTTAGGCATAAGGGTTGCCTTGGAAAACATTTAAAGTGACTACTTTCTTGTGGATTCCAAAGGTCATTAATTTAAAATAGGAATTCCAGTTTCTTTGTAGTTACAAAGCAGTTAGTGTAATTAATGTCACAAAATCTAAAGTGTTACTCAGTTTACAATGTAAATACCTGCAGCTAAACCCATAGAGGATTCATGCATGCCCTTGGAACATGTAATACGATATTCCTCATCAGTATATAGCTTGTGAAGTTCCAGTGCTTAGTATGATTAAAACCCAAGAACCTTGTTTGCCAGTGTTAGTTATTTCATTTGTAGAGCTTGAACACTACACTGGGGCTACACTAAATTATTTTTATTACCATCATTAATAATTAATATAATTATTTTAATATTCTTTATATAGTGCTTACAGATTGCACGGCAATCAACAATCAGATCATTTTTAGTCATTCACATCAGTCCCTAGTTCAGTGGAGATTGCAATCGAAGTTCTCTACAACAGTCACACAGATGTACACTACGGCTAATTTGGTCAGGAGACAAGTAACCTACCCATATAAAATAAATTAATTATTTCAGAATATTTTCTTTTTGTTTCAAGGCATAATTATAGTATACATTCTCCTCAATATTTATATTTTGTTCCTGTGCTTGAAAAATTTCTACAATGCAATGTCAGCATTTCCAACTGAATATGGTGTGCTGGTTCAACGCGAAGACGCAAAAGTGTTCCCAGCGCCAGTGATAATAGCCTGGGCTGGTAGCGGCAATTTCAGGGGGATGAACAAGCAGCTACTGGCACTAGACTATGGCAGGCTAGGCCGGTGACACTATAACAGATGAGCCTGCAGCCTTGGCTCATCCTCTCATGATGTAACTCACTCCTGGCCTGCTCAGTATGGGGCTGAATTTCCAATGGGAATTATTTCTCAACTAAATCCAAGTGGATCCTCTTCTTTCTTCTAGCTTGAAATATATGTGGGAAAAAATAAACTAGCTCCTAATCAATACAGAGTGGCTTCACTTTGAGTGGTCATAGTGTGGGAAAGTGTGTGGGAAAGCTGATTTGTTTAGTAGTAGTTAGTAGTGGTTACATCCCACGTGGGGTATAACTACTATATATTACATTGCTACATATTACATTGCATATTACATAGCTACAATGTAATTATAATTAATTGGTATCTTCAATGAGCAATACATTCAATGGAGCCACACAGGATTTTTTACATGTATTTATTTATAACCTTTTTCTTTTATACTAGCAAGATCTGTTCCGGTGTTCATCATCATCAGCCGCATGGACCTTGTACCTACTCTTCAGCAGTCACAATAGATACAACATGTGACAGGAGTATATGCAGCTATGTCCAGGTCTGACTAGGCCACATGCATGTGAGCACACCTTTCCCATCCACTGCCTACACTTGCCCGTCGCTTCCTTTCTCATTTTGCCTTTTTAACCAAAAGGAGTCGCAAGTGTAAGATAAATGCGAATCTTCAAATGGATATAGCCCTATACATCTTTTGGTAAGCAGGTATAGTAGTTGTATCTTTTGGTAGAGAATTGTTGATGCAGATAAGATATTCACATATTATATGCTAAGTAAACAGGCAAAACTCCAACTCAGCAAGGAACCCTTAAGAGAGAATGTTGTATAGAAGACACATATTACTCAAATATGCAATTATTGTATATGATAATAAATTATACATATAGCAGTTGCCTATGACACCCACACAAACCCTGTTCAGATTACTGTCTGATGCCAAAGCAACAGTTTGTGTTAGTGTTTGCTGTGCTTGAGCATTATGTTGTCTGACTTTGTACACTGATTCAGCTTGTTCTGGTTTGCTTGTGGCCCCTACCCTGGTGCATCATAGATATTTGGACCATGTCTGTCTGCACTGACCATGACCTGTATATTAACCAGGGTTTCAGCCTTGTTCTTCTGCATAGTCAGCTGCTGTGAAACAAACCCTTCTTTGTAAAAATCTCCAGCGGAAACCATGTTTTCCATTAAACTCTGTACCTTAGATCTAGACAGCGCCAACAGCTTGCAACCCATTTGGTTAAAATTTGTAATGACTAGGAATAAGAACTCCAACTAACAGGACAAAGATAAACTTACTAGGCTTAAATACTGGAACAGTAATAGCCATGGCCCAGAAGAAGCATTGTCTGGAAGATTTAAACTGGGTAATTACCTCTCAATAAACATTTTAAGCCCTGGTTAATAGTAGAGATGCTCAGGCTCAGTTTTCTGAAAACCGAGCCCATCCGAACTTAGTAGATCCGAGTAGGCTCGCGAGCCGGCTCATTACTTTCACACATCCTCGGATCTGAATCGAGGTAAAACATCATTGTTGCGTTGATGGAGCTTGCGGGTTTTGGATTCCATAAGTACCTCCCTCCCTAGGAGATCCAGCGCCATTGCTCACACAGAAACAGGGGTAGCAGTGTTCTTGTCACTCTCCAGTCTCCAGTGACATTGCTCAGTGCCATTGCTCACACAGAAATAGGGGTAGCAGTGTTCTTGTCACTCTCCATTCTCCAGTGACATTGCTCAGTGCCATTGCTCACACAGAAACAGGGGTAGCAGTGTTCTTGTCACTCTCCAGTGACATTGCTCAGTGCCATTGCTCACACAGAAACAGGGGTAGCAGTGTTCTTGTCACTCTCCAGTCTACAGTGCCATTGCTCATACAGAAACTGGAGGGATAGCAGTGTTCTTGTCACTTGACAAAAATTGACTGGAAATGATTGGAAATTAATGTTATTGAGGTTAATAAAAATGGAGGGATGATAAAAAAAAAACCGCCAACTTATGTGATTTTAGCAAAAAATCGGGATCAAAACCAAAACCAAAACACGCGAGGGCAGTTTTACCAGAACCAAAACACAGAGGTCAGTGAGCATCTCTAGTTAATAGTCAATGGAATATGTAATTCACAAGGTACAAGCCCAGAGACAGGAATTTAAGGAAAGCAATACACATATAAGGTTCGGAGCAGCTGACTGAAGACAATTAGGCTGGAGATGAAAGTGAGTACAATACCGTTTCTTTTGTAGAGTGAGCCTTGCATCCATTAATGAAGGACTAAAACATAGGTCATGTGTTGAGCCTGCATTATAGGAACAGTGCATTTTTTATAATTTACTAATGCCCAACTAGACAAAACCTGGGAAAGTTTCGTTGTATGTTCTAGCAGTGCTCTGCAACCTTTTCTCACCCTCAAAACACTTAAGCCCTTCACAGAATTTCACGGCACACCAAAAACAAAAATATCCAAAAAAAGCAGGAATTACAAAGTACATACACAGAAATTACATTTAATTGTTATTTTTTATGTGATAAATTTAACATCACAGCTAATAAAAAAAAAATTCTTACAACTAATATTAACTGTGGTAGTTTATAATTATAATTAACTTTTTACTACAACTAACGTGCTTGTTTTAAAGAACACAATAGTTTGATATTCGGCTTGATATTTGACAGAGCAACTCGAAGTTCTTGGTCAAGGCCCTTCTATATATTCTACAGCTAGCATAAATACATTACATTCCAATTAGCTGGACACCAGATTATTTGTGCAGTATAAAGTAAAAGACATGGTTCCAAAACAATAATATTCTATGTTGATTATTTAACAGTGCCTAAATGATGATGATGAACTTCGTTGGTTATTTCAGGCTGAGCCCTGTTTACGTGAACTCTGATAAGTACATCAGTTTCATTGCACCAATATGAAATGTTCTACAGGAAGTGACTGCAGACATCGCTGTTCCGAAGAGCTAGCACTTTAAGCCCAGGAACAGAGAGAGCCGCTACTTGCCAATGTTGTTGTGCTGTCGGTTTACAATTAATGTGGGAGAGAAAGGAAGAGACTGCTGGAGGGAAGAGATGGCGGAGATCAGTGATTAAAAGAGAGAAAGTTAAATGAACATAAACTCACCAAAACGGGATAACCACAGCAAGTAACAGGAAAGGGGCAGTGCTAGCTCCATACCCAGGGAGAGGAAAAGTAGGGAAAGAGGGCAGGACTTCTGGGTACAGTGGGAGGGGAAGTTAGGAAAGGAACATACGTGGGAGAGAGAAGGGTCAGAAATTTAGGAGTGGCTCAGACTCTCAGGCAGTACCTAAGACGAGAGAGACCTGAGCTCGACACAAATAATTCCGCCTGTTAAAAGTGGGATTGGCAAATATGGCAGCGATAGCAGTGGAGAGATAAGGAACTCACTTGCGATACATTCATAAGAGTCACCCCTGCAACATAATAATAATAATAACAATAATAATAATAATAATAATAATAATGAACTTTTCATTTCACTAAAATATTTTTTACAAAGAAAACATATGGAACAAATGGTGAAATTATTTCCTTAAGGCAAGGTCTTCCAGTTAACCATAGTATGATGCATGTACCGCCATACATCTTGTGCTTTTTCTCCTGTTGGAGTCACAATCTTTTCAGAAGATGGTTATGACAGATGTAGAGCACAGATCTGAAGGTAAATCGTGTAAAATCGTGTAAATGTGTCCTAATGAATCGGCATGCTGATCGGGGCTGATCGGGAGAAATTTTCTGCAGTGTATACCTAGTTTTACTATGCGAATACACAAGTAAAGGTGTATTTTTATGACTTTTTTTTTAACTTTCTAATGCTGAGATATATAAAATTAGATTAGTTTGGCAAATAAATAAATAAAATATTTTCAGTCAATCAGAACTATGCAATAAAGTTAAAATTAGTCTGGTGTTCTAACCACCTTCAGTGGGTTAAATTCAAAGACATTTACTAATTGTCTATTGTATTAAAACTGCACTTAACTATTTTGCCATAGCTTTGATACTGAACCTCTAGTGAAATGTAAGAGGATTGATTTATGCAATTGTTAAATTGTCTGTGTGCAATAAGCGGGGATTATTATTATTATCATCAAGTAATTATAAAGTGCTAAAAACTTAAGTAGTACTGTATAATTTACAAGAGGTAGTCAGACATAAGAAACTAAAAGTTAATATAAAAGGTGCTCATGGCAATTTACAATCTAAATAATGACTATAAAGGCTTTATTCACTGGTATTACCTGGGTATGTTATAAGAGTTTCATTGATTAGAGTATTTCTGTGTTTATGTTGCTAGACAACATCAATGTAACTTCTGAAATCAAAAGATAAACTGGGCCTAAGTAATCTAAGACCAGTGTGTTTTTCACTACAATACTTGCCTTGTTAAAGCTATACAGCGAAACGTGCGCCGGTGTTTCACTCAGGCAGCTGTCATCTTCTCAATCCATATCACTGCGATGAACAATCTAATGCAGTATTAGAATGTGGCTCTGACCGCGAGGGCTTAGTATAGTAGGGTTAGGTTTCTGCCAATCATTTATTTAATCTAATACCCACTCATCGCTATGCTGCTATATCTGCACATGGCTACATATATATAAGTATTAATATACCGCGAATGGTAGCAGTTATCAGCATACTAACATAGAAATCATAATTTCTGAATATAACACTGGGTCAGTGATATTTATTAATCAGGGCACTTGTGTTGACTTGCCACTCTGTTATAGCATATTCCACTATAATAAACACTACCATGTACTATTTGATCATTAAGACATAATTAAATTACATACTGATATAAAATAGTTATGATTGTGATACTAAAAGTTCAAATACGGCCATATATACTTATAGCCCAAAATTATTGTAGGCTATAGGCTGCATCATATTTGCTGCATCTATCTAACGAGCACAGTCTATGATTGACTTCTCTGCAATCACAGCATATCTATTCTATACCCTCTTTGATTACATGATGAATGCTTATTTTTTTTCATGTATATAATGCAGAGAAAGATTACCAACTATGAAAGTGAAATCAGTGATCTTTTGAAAATCAGATTTGAATGTTTATGGTTCATTGAAGCAGGAGAATCAGTGACCATAATATCTAATTTCTCCCATATCAAGCCCCTCATAATAAGTATAAATAAAAAAAATCTACACTGAGTCCTGCTCAATAAAAATAATTTGAATAATCAATGAATGTTATAATAAAGGAATATTATATTTTATAGAATAAGAGGACTTATCCTATTACATACCTCTTATCTATGCTCTATCAGCTCCCAGAGTGTATTTGTAATACACCACATTCATACACACATTTTATCCTAATTTTGCTGGAAACTGAATCATTTTAATATTTTGTACTTATAATAAAGAATTTGAATGTTTTAACATTCGTCTCTATATATTAAATGTCACATATTTGGAAAGGAACATTAACAATCACCTAATTCTCCACAAGTCCTAAAATTTAAAAAAATCTAACCTCATGTGAGAAATAATCCATAACAGATTTTAATTTTCATTATTAATTCAAGAAAGAAAAACATTAAGAAAATGTGAGAAAAATTAAGTACATCCTTACCGCCAACTCAATTAGGAAAGTAATCTAAGCTGGTACTGCTAATCAGGAGCACTTCATTTTTTGATCATCAATAAGTAAATAACTAAATAAAGGCAGAACATGTAGCAGATCAGTCTGGAACATTCAGGTTTAGGACATCTGTAGTGTTCGCAGAGAAGGAATTGTTGCTGCACTTGTCAGTCTGCAAAGGGTTTTAAGGCCATTTCCCCACAATTTGAAGTCCATCATTCCACAGTGAGAAAAGGTTATGAACAAATAAAGAACAAAGACAGGTGATAATTTTCCCAGGAGTAGGTCACACATCAAATTTTCTCAAACATCAGACCATATAAGGTGCTGAAAAATCAAACAGAACCCAAAAGATACATACAGGGATCTACATGTCTCTGTCAACATGGAAAGACTGAGCAAGACCGGCTTTCATTGAAGGGTAGTTAGTCCATCTTCAAAACCATTGCAATAAGCAGGTCTTTCAGAGGTTCATAGAGATCAGGGGAAATCCAAATTAAGAGGCCCCCAAACCCCTTTTCTTAAAAAAAATGACAAATGTATTTTAAATTGTTTTAATGCTTAACTTTATGAAAATGTACAAATAAATACTGTAAACATATACTGATGTACTAGATTATCAGAGTCTAAAATCTAATTATAGTATGCTGAACCATATCTGGTGCCCCATATATACAAACATAAACATTTCTTGGGACAGTATAATGTGCTGAGCTATGCCAGATGCAAAGTAAACCATATTTGCTGCCAAATATGATATACTGAACTAACGTTACTGTTATCTTTGCAAACCTAAGCAGTATTTAACATCAAATAATATATGTACAACCATATTTGCTGTGAAGTATAATACACAGTTGCCAAATTTGCTAGTTGAACCTTATCTAATGCCACATATTGTATGCTGAGCCTTATCCAAAGCCAAGCATACAAAGTTAAACATGTCTAGTTCCAACCATAATTTGTTGAGCCATATTTGATGCCTCTCTGTTGGCCCCATTCTTACTGCAATTCTTAAACCAGTTCCACAGTGGCTACTGTCTAATGGTCCCTGCAATGGTCTCAGAGACACAGAAAATCACAATGCAGTGTAACACAGGCTGATAATTGCTCAGGAACAATTATTTCCCAAGCAGTGGGCAGTAGAGGAAAGTACCTATAAAAGAGGCTTGGGGATTTTCCTGTGGTTCATATTATACAGCAGAGTAATGCCCCCAACATATTGTGCCACACAGTGGTGCCTCCAACATTTTATACCAAACAGAAATGCATCCTCTGTTCATATTGTGCCACACAGAAGTGCCCATAGTTCATACAATGTCACACACAGTAGTGCCCCAGTTCAAATTATGCCATTCAGTAGTGACCCCAGATAATATTATGGCACACAGTTGTCCCCCCAGTTTATATTATGACACAATGTAGGTCCCCCAGGTAGGGCTGCCATCAGAAACTGTGGGGACCAGTACTAATTAATCTGGCGGGGCCCCTCCTCCCCATACATGTGCCCCTCTCCCTCATCGCCATACATGCGCCCTCTAACCCTTATCGCAGTACATTCCCCCGCATTCCCTCATCACCGTAAATGTTCCCCTCCCCCAAAGTAAATGTCTCCCTCTCCCTCCCCACAGTTAATGTCTCCCTCTCCCCCCCACCCCACAGTTAATGTCCCCGTCTCTCCCCCCCCCACACAATTAATGTCCTCCTCCCCCCCCCCACCACCAGTTACATTCCAGGTTGTGATCCTCAGAGTCTGACTATCTTTCTGATAAGGAGAAATGTGACAGGGAGCCAGGTGACAAGAGTCAGCTCTTCTTGTCTTTTTATTAGACTCGCCATTGTCAAATAAATCATTTGCACTTCTCACTGATAACCCATAATGACAGGGCACAACTGCAGCAAAACACAGCTTCCCTGGACTGCAGAGGGTCCCTGTCCGTCTCCTCCCTCCCCTCAAGAAAAAGAATAGCTAACTAACTTACCTTCTCCATTCGCGATGCTGCAGCTCCCGGTTACTGATACACTGGGAGCGTGGCGCAGGGGCGGATCTAGATAATTGGTGTACCGGGGGTGATTTAGGGGGTGGGGATTTAGGCCCCGCCCCCTTTCTGCCTTCTGAGGCTGCTGGCCCGAATGCTCGGATTGTGTTTAAAACACAATCAGAGCAGCCGGGCAGCACACTGTCACTGCAGAACGGACCTGCACATAATGTGCAGCCGTCGGCAGCAAGCCCCTGCTAGGGGGGGCGATTGCCCCGATCGACCCCCCCCCCTTGATCCGCCACTGGCGTGGCGCGCAATGATGATGTCACCGCACCACGCTCCCAGCCTATCAGAGACTGGGAGGCGGAGCTGCAGCACCGAGCAGAAGAAGGTAAGAACAAAAAGGGGCAGCATGGTCGGTGACTGCGGGGCCCAGACAGTCCAGGGAGTCCGGACAGACGGAGAGGTCTGTCCGGGCCCCTCACAGCAGTACTGGCCGTACCCCCCTGATGGCGGCCATGCCCCCAGTTCATATTATGTCACACAGTAATCCGACAATTTTATATACACATACACATGATGATTAAATACATATAGTAATAAAAAATTTGTAGGTAGCGGCTCTATTTTCCTAAGTGCAATTCACCTCTTAAGCCTGCACACCGAGCCCAGAGCTCTTCAGTTCAGCAAAGGAATATGAGAGGAGCTGCTGTAGTTGGGCATGTGTAGCATTTTGGTTATCTTATATGTACTGCGGACACTTGCATATAGAGACAACCAGTCGCAGCGCAGTGTAGTCAGTATTGTTAAATTGAACACCTGTGCTGTGCTCCCACCTTAATCCAGCTCTGCATTAAGGAGTGCGCACACCTATGATCTTGGCAAAAACTGAGATTGTAGAAATGTAATTCAGCATCCAAACTTATTTTCACTTTCAAAAACATGAGTGTTAAATATTTTGTGTTTTAGTACACACAAAAAAATGTTATTTGATTTTGATTGTTGCTACTAAAACATCAGGCTACACATGATCAGGGAGATTATAAAGAAACAGTGGACCAGGTTAATTCTGGAGAACATTTGTAAAAACACTTTATTGCTAATATGAGCGGACAGACCGTTGGGGTTAGATAAACTTTTCCTCATTGAATGAACAGAATGCAATTGCAAAACACAGCATAATGACAACCACAATTACTGAAGCTTAGTTTTACTACCAAAAATATCCCTCCCCACCTCACTGTTCCACTTCATTTTACTAGCTTGATCATCCATGCTCTGGCAGCCAGACTTTCAGCGTAGGAGATAAATATGTGGACTTAAAGTGATACCATAACTGACTTAACAACTTGCTAACTTATGAATGATATTAGTTGCAGACTTTTAATACTACTCAGGTCTCTCCATCAGGTATGGCATCCATGCCTGACAAAGAAAATAATATATTACGATCACTTGCAACTAAAAATTCCTGTTAAGTTTCTCAATTTAAGTCTACTTTCCATTTGCTTTTATCAATAGCTTACAAGGCACAACTCTTAGGACATAAATAGGCAGCCTTCCAGTTGCTGTGAAACTATAAGTCCAAGCATGCCCTGTGCTTCCTCTGTTCAGGAACTAAAATATCTGCATGCCCTGCTCTCCTACAAGCCTCAATGTTTTTGAGTAACTACAAGGCCTAGTATACAGTGCCACCCTCTTCTGCTGTACCAGAACTACAAGCTCCAGCATGCCCACCGAGACGGTGGCTCTTCAGCTGTTGTGAAACTACAAGTCCAAGCATCTCCTGCCAGAAGCGAGACGTGTAGCTGCACATCAGATGGAGAGTCACAGTACTTGCCTGGATGGGGAGGAGGTGAGAAACTTTCCCAGTGCATTTCCTATCAGTTTTACTAAGAGTTGCGAAGAGCGATCAACAGTGATCCCTTGGGGAGAAGAAGCTGCACGATGTAGTGGAAAAGGCGACGAAGAAGTTGACAGCAGCCCGTCTGTGAGTGTGTACAAGCCGCCCTTCAGGCAGCTCTTCTGGTGTGACATGCAGCACTCCAATAGCCAAGGGCTACAGCCCCGTATGAGTCAGCCCCCAGCAGCTGAGCTACAGCTGAGTGAGAACCACCAGCCTCCAGGGGGTGTGTCTCCCGGCCCCCAGCCACACCCCCTTTTCCCTCAGCAGACTGCAATGATTTAGAAGTTCAGGAATCCCACGTGACGTCACCAAGAGGTGATGTAATGCTTCTCTAAATAGAAAGTATTGTAATCTTCCCTCAGTCCAACGTGGTTCCTTTGTAGTACATGGCACTGTGTCTTTAAATGTGCTTGTGTGTGTGAGTGATGCAGGGGGAAAGTCACTCCCCACTCCAGAAAGAAGCGGAGAGTCTTTAAGCAGTCTGTGAAGAGTTAGCTGCTCCAAGTCTTTGCCCTGTACATGCTGCAGCCAAATAAAGTTAGGACTGTTACATTAACACTTACCTGCTTCACCACAGCTTCCAGCTGTCATCTGCGGAACCAAGAAGCAACTTTCATTTCATTTTTTTTTTTTTTAACTAACAAAAAAAAACAAAAAACAAGATACTACAGTCTCCACACATATTTTGCTGATCCATTTCTACACTTGTTGGGTAAGTTTACAAACAATTAATGGTTTTTTTTTCTTAGACATTTTTATTGCATAGGTTTTAATGTATATTGATCAATTGATTACATATGATCTAATCTATGTTTATATGGAAATGACAAAAGCTAACATATTGAAGTGTGAAAATGATATTTCACTGTAGAAGAAGGATGCTATTAATGAACTGTAATGGAGTTCTGTCACTTGGAATCAACTTAGATAATTAAACATCAGTGATGGAGCAGTTAGAAAAGTGTCCTTTTGTTACTTATTTTAACTTTATAAAGAGTTGAGATATGGAATAGTATATTGAGTTTGTGAGTAATGGACACTTATGCACGTTCACATCTTAAGAGGTTAAAGACAGATTGTAAGCTTTACGTCCAGTGATATATTTCTACTTAAGAGTATATGTAGTTGTAGCACATTTTTGTCTGGTATTGTACACAGTGACATTTTACTGTTGACAAGAAGGACAGTAAGAATGTGTGTCAGGTGGATAAATGTGTGTACAGCTTATCCACAGGTTTTACAACCTGTACACTCTTTCAATCTAGGGAGGGTCTCATAATAAGCACAAGAAAAGAGATTAATTTCTTATTATTTGTGACTAAATTTGCAGAGTGAAAGTTTGAAAACTTTTTGTTGTGCTCAGTTGATTTTAGATCCACAGAGTTGGATCATTAGCAGGTCATTAATATGCTGGTGCCATCACCCGGCATACTCTTCACTGACATCCCCATCGGCCAAACAAAATAATACACAAAACAATAAGTAACTGACAGATAACCCTTCCATTGTTTAAGTGGCATCAAACCAACATTCAGGGCACTTTGCTATAGGTCTCGCCACAGAATACTGAGGAGCAGAAGATGAAAACTGTCATAACGTTAATTTCTTTTGGTACTAAAACATTTATTAGTTGATTACATAGGCTGCATAATATTGGAGGGACACAAATATTTCTGTAGTCTAACAAATATGGCAGAAATTAGCCGTATTTAATGTTGCCCTTTTTGTACTAACATTTCTTCTATTATAAATTCTTTTTTTTAAACACTTTATTCCAATCATCTATACAAATGCCCATGCTATAAACTGTGCGATCCAGTATTATTAACTTGTTACAGTAAGTAACATGTTTATATTTTGGCATAAAGGCCAGTTATTCAATTACAAGTCACTTTTATTCCCCCCCACTTTTTATGTATATAAGGTGCCAGTGAAATCGCCCCCCCATCCTCCTACACATTAGATGACGGGGATCGCTGCCTGCGTTGGAGTGTGCTTTGTACGTATTTGGTTGTTAGGTGTCAGTATTTGTATGTTTTCTTCTCAGACATCTCTGGGAATAAAGCTGGACAGAAGGCCATTACATCATTCTGCAGCCTAGTAAGAGGGTATGATTAACAGCTTCAGATACTGAAGGGTTCAGGGGTTAGAAATGCTGACAGTGCAGTCTGCCTCACAGAAAAACAGTGGCTAAACATACATGTTTGTTTTGTGTGCTGCTAATCGTTTAATGCATTGTGAATTTAGATTTGGTGGGAGTTTTGAATGAAAGATGCTTCAGTTTGTGTCCGTGCTGGTACTAATGGATAATGAAGGAGATTAATTGAATTTTAATTGCTAAGAATTATAGTGGCACAAAATAATTTTACCAACAAAAAGGATTATATTTTATGTGACAAGTGACAGCTCCTGCAACTTTCTCAAGGTTCTAAAATACAAGACTGTGTTAATTAAGAGCTGTCAGTCGGAGCGTCAGTTATTTCATGTGTTCAGGTGCCAGAATATAAACTTTGTGTTAGTTGACTCAGGACAGTTCTCCTTTACCCCACCTTTACCTTGTGACTTCAAGCAAACGTTAAAAGAAGAGGTCCTTTATTATGGTAAAAATGATGTTCCTTTAACACCTTATTACATCTGCACCTCTCCAAAACATGAATTGAGTAGAAAGCGTGAGAAGAAAAGGTGGGTACACTAAGGTCTGGAGGGTCACTAGGATAGAAGGGAGATCAAACCCTGGACAAATATTTAGAACATAACAAGCAACAGCTAAAGCACAGAGCACAAGGACATACTAGCGGACTTGTGGACGTCTAGGGCTCAGGTGCCTGCATATCACAGGACTGGTAAGAGTAACTCATCTTAGTGCAAAACCTTTGTGAATCAGTTGATGAACTAGAATTTGGACCAATTCATCATTGGGGGGGGGGGGGGGGGGGGGTGCAGGTTGTGATGACAAAATGCCCCAAGCAAAGCACCAGAGTAGCTGCCCACCCTAACAGAGCAATGGGTCAGCACAATGCTTAATGAAGGCAAAAAAGGTTTGAGCTCTGGAAACACTTTTCTAACATAGCAGTTTCTAATAAACAATTGTGGACAATGCACTTACACACCTGACACAGTAGTGCAAAAATACAACTGTCCTGTCACATACATAAATATATATATATCTACTGGGCTGATGTGCATATACGCTATTTTTATTTTAATTAGTCAAATTCAGTCTATAGTTTACACTAATTTGTAGTTGAATATTTGTTTTTATTTTTTAAATAAATGTAACCTTTGTAGCAACACAAGAACTTCACTGCTTTAAGCAGAGTGAGTCCTGTAATTGCATATAATAGGGTATTGTTAGACGAGCATATTATGGTTGGACTGGTAGTGTGCTCTGCAAAGCAGCTCTGAACCAGACCAAGAGAAAAAGTAATATTGAAACAATGGTTGGAGGAAAAAGTCAGAAAACTTTGTTGTTCTTATCAAAACTGTAAATAAAACAAACAAATATGTGTCATTTGATCTGCAGATAGACAAACATTAAATCATGTACGATTTTTGGATCATCTGCTTCACAAGACAACAATCTAATGTTAAAATTGTTTTCCATAATTAACATAAACTTGGTTAATGTAATAAAGAACACGTTATGTCCTATATAAACCCCACAAAGGAATGTTAGATAAATGATGGTCAATTAACTTATGTAAACCAGTCCTGGGCCGTACATCAGAGGTTTATTTTGCTCTTTACACTAGAAGTTCTTAACCTTTTCGGCCTGGGACTCAAGTCTGGAAGTCAGCGTTAGGACCAGTGCTTCAACTTAGAATGAATTATTTGTTTCCTTTTAATCACCTTAGAATTGACTCCACATTATGTAAGTTATACTCATTTTGCCCTAACAGGAAATTAGATGCTTCTGAAAATGATCTTTAAAGATGATTATTTAGTACTTTATTAGTTGGTAACTGAAAATAGTTGTACAGAAAGAGAAGACTTTATGGGTCACAATACACAAGTTGTCGCTGCTTTAGACAAACGGACATTAGTGAGAATAGACAAATCATGATCGCAGCCTTGTAACGAAATAACTATAGCCCATGAAATAATAAATCTATAGTGTTTTTTTTTAAATTTGCTTTTAAAATGTAAATATAATACTAATCTTGAGATTTGCTGGTTGCTTTTTTCCATATATTTTCTTTATCATTCGTGTGCTTGAATTTGACTTACTCCAAATGTAATGATTGATTATACGACTATTGGAATATTTCATGTACACTAAATGAAGCTCACTATTCACTGTTAGCAGAACGTAAAAGGTGCGGATCATGTTAACTGGATGGTGCAATGTATTGCTGGCCTATAAGCCAGAACAGGCGTTTTAGCCAAGCAAATAAAACCTTGTTTGATGTCCTTCAACACTTACAAGAAGCTGATTCTGTGGACGGCTAAACAGTCAATCTAGTTTTTAGCTTAATTTTCCACGTTACTTTTTACCTGTTTATTGGTCACTGGAAAATCTGGAACCATAACTATATGTAACATTGTATTTTCCAGTTTTCCAGTCCTTAAAGACAGAGAAAATAGATATATTGGAGTGATATTTTTTCAATGCACTGTTGTGTTTTTAATTACTAAGTTTATAGTCTGAAGACGAGAAGAATTTTCCCTCCAAGAAGACTATAACTTATTTCTGGGTATACTGTTTGTATGCTGGTTGTCTGTGCAGAGCTCTTAGTGAACATTGCAATGCGAAACGTAAATGGTTAATTGATTAATGCAAAGCATTTTATTTTGCTAGTGCCTCAGCTTGGACTAGATTGTATGCTTTTGTAACTAGAATCCTCAATATTTCATCTGCTGAAATATATATGTAGTCTCGGACGCTTGTAATGTACAATAGCACAGAATAGTAATAATGACAATCAGGCTATTCAATAATATTATGCATTGAAACATAGGATCTTAGGATGTCTGAATGTATTAATACCACATTGACAATGAAGTCTGAATGCAAAAATCAGTTTAAAATCATATCTGTCTGTGTGACTGTCTGCGTGTGTATGTTGGGGAATTTAGACTGTAAGACCCAATGGGGTAGGGACTGATGTGAGTGAGTTCTCTGTACAGCGCTGTGGAATTAGTGGCGCTATATAAATAAAAAAAAAAGTAAAAAAGGTAATATCTCAGTTGATGAAGCGTAGAGAACAAAAAAACATTTTGCATCTAAATTAACGTATCAAACGTATGGATTCACCTGAAAGTGTACAAGAGTTTTTGTCTTGTTTGAAAAGTGTGTTTTCATCACCAATTTAAAAATGGAATTTTCACCTTGGAATAACTTTATACAAAAAAACATACTCTTAAACAGAACTAATTTTCTATAGGTTAATATGAACAAAATCATTCAATAGCTATCTGTATATTATAACACGGTCTCATTTCGGTTTTCATTAGTTTGGCATGAATATCGGTTAAAAAGTAAATCAAATAAAAATCTGTACAGCTGACCCCACATCTGTTTTCATCTTGGGTTCATTCAAGTACAGTTTTTGTATGGTAACATGTTGCATTTTTCATGCTTTTTCCAGCAATTTAGCATTTTTTTTTAGTTGTATTGAAATCTTGAGGAATATGGAAAAAGCTCCTAAACAATATGGACTTTTTTTTTGTATGGTTCTAGTGCGCTCAGCAGTGTGATCAGACTACGTTAGCACTATTTCCATATCACAACAGTCGTGTCACACTCCTCAAGGTAAACATATAAACATTGTAAGTAGCAAAGCTGAGCAAAGTTCTGAAGGCCACATCAAACTTTAATATGTCTTTTTAAATCTGCACTACTTTCATATTAACACATTTGTGAATGCCTAATGTCTAAAGAACAATTATTTTCACCACATTTTCTCTGCTTATCTATTTGAAAAGAAAACGTGTTTGTATGCTAATGTGCAGGTAGAAGCTGCGAAAATACATTCACAGTGTCCCCGAAACCCCAAGTTGCTGAGAAATGCTTTGAGACACAGATACTTGCTGATTCAGACACATCCAGTAATCGATACAGCATTGGCCGATCGTATGTCTCACACAAGTACTGTTCTACGGTATCCCAATAAATAATTCCTGTTGGTTAATGTTCAGGGATGCGATGCATTTTCTCGGAGCGGTTATTTATATACTCCTCACTTAGAAAAATGAATATACAAATAGGCCTGGTGAGATGGGAAGAGGATTTGTGCTGTTGTAACTGATAGCGGCTTTTGTTAAAGGGAGCTGATCAGTTTGTAAGATGACCAGGCCTTGTATTGTGGACGGTGAGGACACTTACTACAAAAAAGAAGTCTGAGGGCAGGACTAGAATGGAACTATTATTCAGGATGACTGCGCATTAAATGTGAAGTTTGGTCATCAATGTGGATAAAGGGACATTATCATCAGCTATATGTCTAATTTACATTTAAACATAGCTTTAAGGAAGGTATAACTGTTATCTATGATATATATATATATATATATATATATATATATATATATATATATATATATATATATATCTTGTACTTTTTACATATCAAGTAGTGGCATAGAACCATTTGATACTCGTCTACAAGACAGATCACCGCTAGTACTATATGTACTACTCATACATCAGAGGTCATTGTTGTAACATTAAGCGCTGAATCCACGTATTGCATTATCTATGTTATATGGCTGTCACTGTTTTCTATGTGGAACAAATGTCTGTTCATCATGGGGCTTCAGTTGTTATCTTGCTCGTTTTACTCCCCCCAGTGACTTGTAACTTTTCGCAGTTCTGCAAAACCATAAGACGACATTGACACTATGATCTGTAGGTTACAGAGTGAGTAGAGCTAGTGATATACAGAGAGCCTGGCTGCTGCACAAAGCTCTGCTACAGAAACAGTGGACTTTCACACACAGCTATTTCAAATCAATAAATTAGAGAGGAAATTATTAACTTAATGTTTTATGTTGTGACATGTTTTATAGGACACAACTGTACGTTTAAAAATCCTAAAAGATTAAAACTGTATTTAATATAATATGCATTTTATATTTAATACAAATCAATAGCCCATAAAATTGATAACTTCCTTTACACATGTGCAAAAATGTTGTTTTTTTTATGTAGTTTGTTTTTTAAATCTAACTGAGTAGCACCATAGTAATCTCAGTAATGTCTGTTCAACTTTTTGAAAACTTTAACCCTACAATTGCTTCTCAACCCATGCACATTAAATTCACATCTTCATGTGGGTTTCGTGCAGCATATCTGGTTTGAATTTTCTCTATGGCGTTGATATAAAACAAAACTATAAAGTTGTTTTCTAGCGGTTTGCAATAATTTGTTTAATACGTTGTTGCTCTTGTGATATTAGGACTCAGTTTTGCTTATTGTTTTAATACTCTGCTTATTTTTCTTTGAATTACATTTTTGCTCAGTGAGGATAAATTAAAGAGTGAATGAGGAGTTGCTTTTGTAAACGTTTGGAATTTTTCTGCAACGAGACTTCGGAAGCTGGTGGGTTAATGTGAAGCTTTGGTTACCATTGCAATCTACATAATTTAGCTGTTAGTGGTATAATTTGTTACTGTGGCTCAGCACTGCATCCTTTTGCATCCTTTGCAGTCTTTTAGACTATAAATTAGACAGCTCATTAGGTAAAGTCAGCATTGTAGATCTGCCAATTAACTTCTTCACAGTCGTAGACGGTTGGTATTCTGGCATTTAAAAAGTTTTGCTTTATGCAAAGCATAAGGACTAGCAAAAAATGAATCTTATTAGCTGTACTCTAAATTCGGACTTAGCCTTGTGGCAATGATCGTAGTCAATGAGATATTTTGTGCAATAGTATATAAACAGCACTATTGTACTTTCATCAGAATTCAAATTGCCATACATACTATTTGGATGAGTTTTTAACAACTCCCAGATGTGAAAGTTCTGATGGAAGATCTTGAGTGATACATATAAATTTTCTTTAAAATATCCATAGATTCACTATACAACAGTAAACTACTCGAACTTTTGGAAAACTGATTTTAAATACTTTTGTAATACAGAATTGATAAACATGTACATATTGGACAGATACATTCCACTTTCAACAGTAATAATTTTCTCTGGGCCAACCAGCCTAACAGACATTTAGGACTCCTCTCATTCACAATCAAATAATACATTTACTTTTTTGTATAGATCATTAAATTGATTTACAATTACATAAAAACAGGACCTGTGATTGGTCATAGCGAGACAGGACTTGGGACAGCCTCGGCCTACAAGTAACGTGCTTTCATTAACCGATTATGTTATAGGATATTTTATCTTACAAAGTTCTTTGAGATCTACTGTATTTAACCTTATAAT
The DNA here is from genome assembly GCF_038048845.1 of Mixophyes fleayi. Lineage (NCBI taxonomy): Eukaryota > Metazoa > Chordata > Amphibia > Anura > Limnodynastidae > Mixophyes > Mixophyes fleayi. The sequence continues at coordinate 60,997,854 of NC_134406.1, forward strand.
TTGTTTTCATAGCTGTCTTGTGTAAATTAATCTGATCAACAGCCAGCATCCAGATATGCATAAAACATCCATTTTAATCTCAGTTTATTATACACTCACCGCATTAAAATAATAGGTTATTTTATTATAATGGGAAATGCATATTTCACCATTGCACACAAAGGGCTCAAATGATCAGACGTGATTATGCAACATGAGACATTCAAAAAAATTATTTTTCTTATACTCCAACTTTTGTATACACAAGAGTCCCTGCAGATCATCCTATTATACTGTCCATCTTGGAGACTGTTCTGTAGCTGTTTATGTATGCACATCAGCACTCTCCTAGGAGTTTCCAACTGGCAGCAAAATTCAATATCGTAATATTATAAGAGAGTTTCTGATTTTCTGGTGTCTCTGAAGCTGTGTACTGTGTTTATTTCTATGTAATATTTTATATTTACCCAAGTGTGCTCTATGATCATAAATAAAATGTCTGTTTATATTAGTTGTGGTCGCCTAGGGCGCATGGTTTAGGAGGCGCCTAAAACACTGAGAGATTGACATAATGTCACTCGTTCAGTATGTTTAATGTCCCCCTGGCGCAGCCACTGACAAGGAAGGTGAGCAGTCAGCAGCTTCTTACCTGTGACGCTGCCGGCTGCTGTTCCTCAATGTCAGTGATTGGCTGAAAGTGTTGTGATATGATATCACACTCCCAGTCTGACAGGAGCAGAGGACGCACCTTTCTTCCAGCCTGCAAATGTAATAAGTCGGGGGCAGGTGTGTACTGGTGCAGTGGAAAGTGTGTGTCCAAGGGGGTGGGCCTAGGGCGCTCATGTGCCTTCTGTCGACCCTGTACCCACTGATTAGCAATTTGGAGAGATGCAGACTCACAAGTAGAATTCTCCACACACTGTTTCTGTGCAGTATTGTTGCCCTTCATAAATAAATAAATATATATATATATATATATATATATATATATATTTATTTATTTTTTTCATGATTTTACATGGCCTCTTGCAACTTTGACTAAAGACAGTATTTTTTCTTCCTAGCATTCTTCTGTGCTCTAAGCTATGCATTTATATGGATAATGAGCCATAAAAATCCACTTCTGCCTAACAGCACTGGGGTCATGAGTTCAATTCCCGACCATGGCCTTATCTGTGAGGAGATTGTATGGTCTCCCCGTGTTTGCGTGGGTTTCCTCCGGGTGCTCCGGTTTCCTCCCACAGTCCAAAAAAATACTGGTAGGTTAGTTGGCTGCTAACAAAATGACCCTAGTTTGTATGTCTGTCTTTCTGTCTGTGTGTGTATGTTAGGGAATTTAGACTGTATGTCCGAATGGCGCAGGGACTGATGTGAATGAGTTCTCTGTACAGCGCTGTGGAATTAGTGATGCTATATAAATAAATGGTAATAATGGTAATAATAATGATATAAACAAATGTCTGGAAAGAACACATGGAAGGCAAAAGGGTGAAGCAAAGTACCTTTAGCCCTTGATGGAACTATGATCATACAGGGAGATATTTTCCTGTACACAGCAGACTTCCTGCCTCTCATTCCCACTTACATGAGCTGTTTCTGAGAGTGGAATGGCGTATAGCAGAGAACAATAGTTTGGTCTCCGCACAGCAAATGTAAATACAAATGAAATATCTCACTTGCTGTCAAGATATGGAAACTTACAGCTGTAAGAGCTGTGAATATTATATAAGGCAGCTTGTGCGCTCCCATTACTCTTAGTGGTCCTTTATCATGTTTCTGGTTTGGCCTAGTCAGAGCTGGGAACATATCACCTCTGGATATGTTCCCCAAGTAGTGATTCATCTTATCAACAAGTCTAGTTTGTGTCATTTATTGTCCTTCTTTGTACACAGTGCCAGTGGGAAAAAATATAAATGTTATTGCAAAACTCTTGGAAGTGGTCCATCCCCACAGACATGTAACAGCATCACTCTGATGCATAATATAACCACTCCCAAGGCCTAGTACAAAGCAAAACAACAATGCATAAGTTTTATATCTATATATTAACATTTTCAAATAACTTTATATTAACATTGTAAAGAAACTAAAATTATGCATTATGCTGTGAAAATTTCTGGAATTGCCATAAGCAAGTTAGTATAATACATACGTACTGTTCAGTTTATGTATAAACCTACAGGAGAGCTATGTGACCCCAAATTAATTGGGTCATGACCCGACCCTCCTTTTTGCTAGGGTGATTGAATGTGAACTTAAACTGCTGCATATAGAGGGTGATGATGTGGGTGGTTCAGTCAGCTGTGTCAGCCATCTCCCTCTGCAGAGCTCTAAATTAATATTTCAACCGTGGACAATTATGGGACTGCTGGTGTCCTGAACCACAAGAGTACCAGGTGCCAGGTCTTGTACCCAAGGGGTTCTGTTAATTGGTGGTCATTATTCAAATAAAAAAACATCATGGAGTTTTAAAGGGATAATATGGTTAGTAATAAGTCCTTCCACATTCTGAAATTCCCTTGTGTAGGAAATAGGGTCAGCAGTGTTAACCAATGTAAAGTCACCTGTATAGAGGAGACTGTAGTAGGAAGACATTTCTATAGCGTGTTATATCACAATAACAGAGGTGGAACTAGCGAGCTATGGACTGCAAGGCAGGGAGGAGGGGATCCCATTACCTCCATCTGCCATGGAACAGGCCCCATTATCTCCAAGGGGCCCAGTGTGCTGTAGTTTCGGCACTGCACTGTAAAGATAGAAGGGCATCAGATGCTAGAGATCAGTAATTTAATTTTATGTTAGCATTAGAAAAAAACACATATATTAAAACTGTCTGAAATATATTTATAAAGTCCAGGACCAGTTCAAGCCCTGGATGGTGCCCTCCAACAGCCAGAAATGGCCCCCTCGATCCCATTGTTTCTTACTTTAGGAGACAAGAGGTGGGGCGGAATCCTCTGCTATTTAGATGGGGAGTGTGGCGCTTGGCTGTGACATCAATTCGCCACACTCCCAGCTTAACACTGACATTGAGGAGTAGCAGCTGACAGCTTCACATATAAGAAGCTGCTGGCTTCTTCCCTTTCATGTCATTGGTCGATGCTCCATGTGGTGGGGTGTTGTGGGGGCATTAAAACATTGCATGAGTGACATTATATCACTCATCCAGTGTTCTAGGTGCCACTTAACCATTGGCTTTGCCTAACGGTAGCACTGGCCCTGTGGAAGGCATAGGACATCCTTTCCATCATGTCTAACATGTACTACAGAAGGCCGCAAATAAAGGGGAGGCTTTACCACCACTCCTACTTAGAATTCTTAGTAAATCTAGCACTTAGTCTTATAATATAACATAAATGATGATGATGATGATGATGATGATGGTTGTGCTGTTATAAAGTGTTCCTGTATAAAGCAACGAATACATATTTTCTTTTGATATATGTAACAAATAAGCGTTTACTTTTGGTGTATGTATTTACTGGTGCTCGCTTTAAACTGTTTTGTCCAAGAACTATATAATAAAATGGGACCAGTGATGTAAATTTCCATTAACAGGAATAAAGCAGGGTTACTTAATGGAGTACAGTACCTTCTTCAGCCTCTAGATGTCACTGTTGCAATTGAAGTCTTTAGAAAGTATTTGGTCGACGGCTACATTTTTTTGTGTACATTGCTGACCCTGGCATACCATAAAATAAAAAAAAGGATTGAACAAATTAACATTAATCTGTGATAATTTCTTTAACACCACATGTCTTGTGTATGTTTATGCCACTGAAGCTCTCTCAGTAATGCTAAACATGTACTTTTGTATCAGAATATGCTTATTGCATATTATGTAAATGTATTAAATTTTTTTACTTTCAAGTTTTTTAATATAACTTTTTATAAAAAAAAAAGCATTTTGAAAGAAAAATTGATGTTTTGAAAGCCAATTTTAATAAAAAAAATTTGGGGGGGGGGGGGGGGGGGGATGACCTTCGCAAATGAATTCACCACCAATGAAAAACATTGACATTTTTAGAAACTTGAGATTTACCAAATCAATGTCTCCTAGGTTTATTCCTCTCTAAGACTATCATGTATGCCATATCAGAGTCTTAAATACGGATGAGTGAATCTGTGCAGTTCAGGAAAATGCAGAATTGGGCCAATAGTTGGGCAAATCAATTAATATATATTTTGTTATTGGTTCATATAAACATGTTTACAGGGTATAAACATTGTATAATATGTAAATTTACTCAGTTCTTTTGTTCATTTTGTTGTGAGTTCCATTTTTTCACTGCCTTCAAATCACTGTATTTCAGAGAATCTCAGCCTGCTGAATTGTTTCACTCATCACTAGTCATACGCCAGTAATGGAGAAATCCTGTGCCTTTAAAAATAATCAATTAATTATATTTCAAACATAAACCAGTTGTAGAAAGAGGTCACTAGAAATGATTCCAGTTGTTTCCCATTCTGGTTTATGTGATATAGGGACTGATGTGTTCTTTGAAATTAAACTGAAAAGGAAGAATAGCTTTGACAACTACTGGGATGAAAAGAAAAGAGCAGCAGTAATATATGTGTTCAAAACATCTTACTGCAGATGCTTTATAACCCTAATCCTGCGACTATTCATCACTGAGGGGATTGAATCTCAAGTTGGGGGTCTGTCGATTATGAATTAACTTTGGATTGCTTAGAATTGGTGAAAATGTTTTAAGTGGAACCCTCAGATAAAAAAAAAAAGCTTTTAGTTGATTAAAAGTATACAAGAAGAACACCAAATGTACTCCATAAATAATAATAAAAAATCTCCAGACCTCGGAACTGCTGAGGCCACTAAGTAAATGCACGGTTTTACTTCTCATGCAGCAGACAAGGGCCATAAAGCACTGAATCACTTAGAACTGAATGCAGTATTGTTTAACTGAAACAAACAAGCGCTATCAGGCTTAATAGACTAATTAGCACTTACATCCCCTGACAAACTGCTGTTGATGGCTAATATAAAATAATCCACTGCTTCACAAATTATACATAACGCATTCACTGATCATTATTAAAGGAAAAATCCAGTGCATTCAACATGCTTACCTCCTAACTATCCCGATTTCTGTGTGACCATCCCGGAATTAGATCTCTGTCCTGTTGTCCAGCCTGGGGATAGGTTTGTCCAGTGTGTGGGAATGTTGGTGAAGGGACATAGCTAATGGCTATGCCCACATCGAAACATGGTGACGTCCCCTGTTCCGCTGCCAGCCAGGGACTTGCATGTTAGGAGGTCTGGAATATGTTAACATAAAGTCACCATTCCCCAGTAAAATCAGTCAGAGCTTCAGTTGTCATTCTGCATTTCAGACTCACTGATATTCCAAATTCTCCTGATGTTGTAGCCTGCAAAATACTGAGACCCAGAGTGTACCCTGCCTTTTAGAGAGGCTTTACTAGTTAAGAGAAGGGCGCAATATATTACAATATACATTTTACTGAAGACAGAAATCATCACAGTGCAGTTTTTATTCTTAGAATTGTTGTGAAATAATTAGTTCATTGTCACTATACTTTATTGGATAAAAAAATAAATATATTTACTAGAGAACATCAGCTCTTTATCGTGAGAACAGCCTTAAATTGGACCTAACCTAAAAAACATTTTTGAAATAGCTTAGAGGAGGGTAAACTTAGGGCCGGTGCTAGGGTCCTCAGCGCCCTAAGCACAATTTCAAAATCCGTCCCCCCCCCAGGCTTTCCTTACCTTAAACTTGGCTCCATTAAGCTGCTCCTCTCTGTCGGGTCCCGTCCCTCACTGACACTGTCGGGCCGTGATGATGATGTCACGCCCAACAGTGAGTGAGGGGAGGGGGAGTGACGGAGACAGAGGGACGTGCAACGGTGCGTCCCATCAGCTGTTGGAGGGGAGGGCGGCGGTGGTGATCCATAGCCCCTCCCCGTGGATCTATCTGCGGCGGCCGTGCAAGGTATGCTCAGCGGTCGCCGCACAGTATTAAAGTATAATATCTGCATTTTACTTCTGTGGCGCCCACCAGAGCCCGGCGCTCTAGGCAACTGCCTAATGGGAGCGCTGGGCCTGGGTAAACTGTACTAATTTCTATTTTGCTGAATGCCAGAACTTGCTCATTGCACATTGCAATTTATTGGTAACCTCCTCGGTCATTGACTTGGACAAATAAAGTGCTCTGTTAACAACAAAGCGCGCCACAGCAACCTTTTATTTAAACCTTTTAACCTCCTTTAGATATTTGTGTAGCCATGTAGTACAAAGAAATATTACAATGAAAGCGAAGCAATATACCTTTCTCCCAGCATAACTAGCCCAGTGACACCCGCTTTCATAGTGCTCATTACAGTAACTGAAGGCACCTAAAGATTGAGATGGTATAAGTGATATGAAACAATATATAACTTTCAATTTGATGACTGGATGTGTCTTGCATTAAGTTTTACATTTACTATTAGTAGTTTGCTTATATTAAAGTATGTTCATTTCCAATTTATCTACAAAAATCTTACAAACGACATGTTTACATATTTGTGAACAATGTAAATAATAATAATAATTTACTGTTTTTAGATAGTAGAGACCATTTACAAAGTAAACAACGTCCGCTGCATGGTGGAATATCAGATCTGGTCCTGCCATGCGCTCTGATTTGTACAAGTGCGCCTATATTTTCATTGGGGCACATGGGTTAGTGGAGCAAGAGGTCAGAATTTGTGGGGAGCTGAGGTTTTCCCAAGATAAAGGATAAAGTTGTGCTGCGGAATTTCTAGTAAAATTCGAGCATTTCTAAGTGCACTCCAAGCAAATTAATAATACACAGTGTCACATCTAATAAAGACATGTAGTCTACATGTCCCTTCACTCTCGTGTCAGAAATTCAGCTAAACCTCCCAGTATTTTAGGCAAAAAAAGGTAAAGCTTAATTTTATGGCAAGGGGGGTAACAAAGTTATAGGAGGTTGGAATTTGATGTGATGTTTACCATTTTGCACAATGCACCCATCATGATTTTTCCATTTCTCAGACCCCCAGGCACACTTCTGAGAGCAGAGCATAGTAGTGCTTCTGAGAGTGGTTTGAAAACCTGAATGAGAGGTAGAGAGACAACAAAAGAAATAGGAAGAGTAGCCAGAGAGGGGAGGAAAGAACCAGAAAGAAGGGATGAGAGCAAACAAGAGAGGAGAGAGAACCAGGTAGAAAGGGGCAGAATCAGATAGAGTAAGGAGAGGAAAGAGGAACCGAGAGAGGAAAAAAAAAGAGAGAACCAGAGAGGGGATGAATAGAGAGAACTGGAGAGAGGGAAGAGGATAGAGAACCAGATAGGGAACACATCCAGGGAAGGTGGGGAGGAGAGAGATCTGAAGGGAGAGAGAACCAGAAAGGGGGAAAGAACTGAAGAACTAAAGGATGAGAGAACCAGTGATGGGGGTTGTAGAGAGAGAAAACAGGAGGGAGAAAGAACTGGAGAAATGGACAAGGGGGGGGGGGGGGTAGAAAACACATATCTACTGTGAAAAATGGAAATATTGGGAGAAAGAGAAGGGAGAACTGTGGTGAACTGTCAGAGGGGGGATTGGAGTGACGATAGCCATGCCCCCTCCAGTGGCCTGTGAGCTCCACAATGAGTATCACACAGTGCTCTGCATTTGCATAGCCTGGGCCTGTATATGGTAAATTTACTTTCCCCTCTACAGTTGATTGGATGGCCTCTTCGTCATCTGATAACTTGCAGAGCCCATCAGAGAACATTGCTGAGCGGTGAGAACCTATAAGTGCTACTTTGTAACAGGTATTAAAAAAATATATAAGTTTTATTGTAATATGTACCTCACATGATAGAGAAAATAAGAAAGCAAAAAAAAAAAATGAAAAAAGGATATAAAAAAATGAAGAGAAAGCACACACCAGAGTAGAACATTTTATAAATAAGTCACAAAATAAATGGTATATTTCTAGGATAACACTAACAAAGTCAAAATGGCAAAGGACAAAATGGAGTAATTTTGCCATTTTTTTTTATGTTGAAGCATGATACTCAGATTATAAGGCACTTTCTGTATAAGACACAGAACACTGCAGGATATGTACAATGCATATGTGGAATATAAAGTCCCAGGTGAGTACACAGAAACAAAAGTTTCAATTATTGTCACTTGTTAATAGCTGGTGCAAGTGATACGAAAGAAAAACATGTACCTTTGAGATGCCCTTACTGTAAGTTTACTACATGCATACGCCTATTCCCCTCCCCATTCCACCCATGAAGTCAAAGGCTGTTGTATTAGTTATTTATTAGTATTTATTAACTTACACACTTTTACAATTATAAGGTCATTTGTGTGTTAGATCGTGCCTGCAAGAGATTTTTAGCAGAAATCATTGGTTTCTTTGTCATTTTTATTAAAAATATATATTTGAACAAAAATCAGAGAAGCGCAGTGTGAAGTATAGAATTATTGATTCTAGTTTTGAATTCCATAGAGTGTCACCATTCAGAAAATATATAGTTTGAGATGCTTCAATGAATTTTACAGTCTATAAATCATGTTTCATTGATGTGCAAAAATGTTAGGATTGACCTGGCCCCTGGAGGTGTAAGACCTCAATAAACCTCAATAAACCAAAGGGCTAAATAAATATAATGTACATAATAATGCCAATTTGAATTACTTTAAGCCATTAATTAATCACAAGTTTAAGATATGGTTGGCACAACTTTTAAAGTCTTGTAAAGCACAAGTGATCTTAATATATGAATAAACTCCTGTAAATAATATATGTATAAACAATACATTCTAATGTTATTGCTTATAATAGTTGGCTTATGATGTGACCCTTTCAATATTTATTAGGAAATTTTTATATAAGAAGAAATAATGCTGTACTGTAATGCTCTACTGTAAGTTATTATGGATATTAGAAGTCACCTCGGACTTCTGTGACCTGTATAAAAGCATTCAGTTTCCTGACTTTTAGTTCTACATTTCACGGAGCTATCCATATAATTTACTGTACATAATGCATTATCTTATATATATTTGAATTACTTTGCTACAAAATTGAGACAAATGACACTGATTATACTGTTTGTTACTTACATAATATCCATCAATAATTTTATAAATAGTGAAATTCAAATAGCATTAAATACATAATTATAGATATAGGCACAAAATAGTTTTTTTTGCATGACAAATGCTAAAGCCATCTTCAGTCATACCATTACAATTATCAGGTGTCTTGGGAGTTAATCAGGATTTGAACCTTATACTTTATTTCCCCCAGTGAATGGAAAGATTGAATACACATCTGGTAACACTTATTAGCTAATGAATACTAATAGCTTAATGATAAATCACTCTGATGCAAACAATAGCGTGCAGATATATAAAATGTTCATTTATTTAAACATTCTGCATTTCTGACTCTTCCTAAAATCAGGCTTTTAAAAAAAGATGTCATCAATTTATTTGTTTTAAAACTTTGCACATCTTTTAGTCCGAAAGAGTAATTTTTTACATGGTTACTAAGGTTGGAAAGACTACGTTTATTCAGAGAAAGGTAAAAAGACCCCCACACAGAAGGAAAACATATTTCCTTATCCCAAAAATATAATTCTCTATTGACTCTCAGCCTTGTGTATTATGAGTAATAGTACATTTGTAGGCTCATTTTGAATGGATCACAAGATCCATTCAAAATGACATTCATTAGATTGCATGCTGACATTCATTACATTGTTAGCCAGTGCTCCTCACAGTGACTGATACAGGTGGGGCTATGCCATCCTGTGTGTGTTTGACATTGTCACCTCCCAGCAGCAGTTACTTATGTTTTTTTTTCTGGATTTTGGAATTTTAAGATAATAGGTTTCCAGATAATAAATGCCATACCTGCATTTTCAATACAGACAATATATGTCATACTGGAATTGTAAGTCCCTGCCCCCAAGGGATCTTACAGCTACGGTCTAAAGACAATGGGAGAATGTACCTATGTAAGTTGAAGGTAAACAATACATGGAAGTTTATGTGATGGGATTGGTGAAATGATAGTCCTTGTTGTACACCTTTATCAAGAAGTAAGTTTTTGGAGACCTCATCATCATCATCATCATCATCATTTATTTATATAGCGCCAGCAAATTCCGTAGCGCTTTACAATTGGGAACAAACATTAATAAAACAATACTGGGTAATACATACAGACAGAGAGGTAAGAGAACCCTGCTCGCAAGCTTACAATCTATGGGGCCTCTTAGAAGTTTAGATGCTGGAAGAAGGGGCATACATAACTGAAGTCTAACACTGATGTAAAGAGAGTATGAAAGAAAGACAAAGGTTGCTGTTCTAACGGATAACAAGTTAAATCTGTAGAACTTTTGAACAATAATATGGGATTCACATATTAATTCTGATGTTCACATCTGTACAGATCTTCTGCTATGCATATTGCATTATATAGCATGTACAAACTGTAGTCATATTACTGTTTAGAATGTTATTTTGCTTCCACTATTAAGCGTTTATTCTACTTACTGCTTTCTAGGATACTTGACATTACTTTTTTTTTATTATTTTAAAATGTCTCTAGCATGTTATTTTTGTTCATGATTTAGTTAAAAAAAAAAAGACTTAGAGCCTAAAGCAATTTATATTTCCACTATGAGCAAAAAATACAGGATGACATCTGTACCTAGGAATTGTGGTTTTAAGTGAACATGCAGAACGCCATGTTATTTTACTTTTGTGTTTTTTAATGTATCATGCAGTTTTTATTGTAATAAAAAATAGCAGATAGGCAGAGATACAATTCTAGATCGTATACAATTCTGGAGTTTAAGTTTAATTTTAAACTTGTAAAAGTATAGCTTATCTCAAGAAGTTTCTGCTTTGTAGACTTGCCTAATATACTCTTTGCCAAATATCTGTTATGTGACCATCGTTGTTTTGTTAAAAACATTAGGGGCTAGATTTACTAAGCTGCGGGTTTGAAAGAGTGGGGATGTTGCCTATAGCAACCAATCACATTTTAGCTGTCATTTTGTAGAAGGTACTAAATAAATGAAAGTTAGAATTTGATTGGTTGCTATAGGCAACATCCCCACTTTTTCAAACCCGCAGCTTAGTAAATCTAGCCCTAGGTCAGGAACTATTCTCTGTATAATCAGCTACTTTTTGTATGTGAATATTTTCAGCCGGCTGCTGTAATTTCTTGCTCTGTACTGCCCTGCATGGAACGGATATTTTATACTGTAAATAAATACCAATATAAGAAAGTTGGCCAAAATCGTAACTGGTTATGGTGCCGTGGCTTCTTTTAATGTCCATCTTCAAATATTTAAAAAATCCTACAAGTGTATTCAAAGCTCCTGACTTCAATGTCCCAGAGGAAAGATTGAAAAAGGTTGTAAATATATTTCATTCTTTCTACCAGACTAGACAGTAAACGCCTATGTTGTGGGAGGATGGTATAAAATTGCCTCTCTGTCCCTGCATTTAGTGAAAAGTGGAGTGACAGCCAGGCTTGGCTACAATCTCCAGACCACAGTCTGCTGGAAGGTACAAAGTAACTGTCGGACTAACCAGCTATGGGAGGGGACTGTGGTGTCACACATTGAGGAGCTCACAGATGTTAGAACTGGTTGTATGGACAATACCTTCCTCCTAAATCTTGTCAGATATTGACCAGGTAACATCAAGAAAATAAATCAGGTTTTATGGGAAAAGATGTTATGAAAAAGATTATATTTAGTCATAGCTGTACACAATTTTTTTTATATATGTTTCCTATTCCAATGAAATGTAGACTTCAGGAAATTACTATAGTTAATCGGGTAGAGTAGAGAACTTGTCCACTGGCTGTCACTAGCATCTGGTATTCATCTCTCACGTAGTAAAAGCTACATTGTGGGTTTCATTAAAATTGAGTTTACACTCTTATTTGAATAAAGATGACTTATCTGATACATTATTTATTATACGAACAGATAATTTTCATACACAAAATGACAAATGTCAAAAACCACTTTCTATACTCTAAATTATACACATTAAATAACTATTATACACAGCTATGGCTTCCAAATACATGTTCCGTAGTTTCTGTCTAACTTCACCTAACAATCTATCAAACTACAAGTTTATTAATAATTTGATATCTGCATTAGAAACAAATGAATATGACAGTATATGATTTCCTACAATATATACACAATTTAAGTACAAGTTAGAGCGCGGTTCATATGGTAAGAGAATAGGCATAGGGACTATAAGGAAAATCTAACAGTTTTAACGTGCTTTATGTATGTTATATTATATTTGAATGAATAACAGGTTAATTTACTCCCAGTTTCTTATTTCTTTCTTTTGTCACAGTTCTTGTTTAAGAACTTTACCATTATGGTGTTGCTAGTAATGTAAGGTTATCACAAGCTTCCAATTCACCATTTTCATAAAAGCATTGCTCAGTACATCATGGCTGCTCTCACCCTGAAAAGAGCTTATGCAACATTAGAGAAGGGACTCAACCAGAAACTAAAAATTAAATTTACAATGGAGTACAGAGAATTAAAATAAAACCCCAACTTTTACATACCAGCTATGCTTTGTTTCTCTGTATTGCCGGTGTCCCCAATAGGTCTAACGGTCTCACTCCTATTTGAAATAAGCCTAGGACCTAGGTGATGCCATTGCTCCTAACCTGAATACTGAAAAGGAAGAGGAGAGTGAATTGCAGCATGGTACTGTTAGTCCTGTCCAGGAACCTAGTGGCTCCAACGTAACATGTCAGTGACATTTAGGTTTTTAGCTATTTTTAGTAAGGTGGTGGACAACTGAATTCACTATTATACTATTAGCAGCGTCACTGGACTAGTTCTCTTTTCACCTCCCTGGTTTCTGTTTTCTCCTCCAGTTTCTATATACTTTTCCCAGCTTAATGTGTCTACCCTTTCTATCTTTTTCTTCCCCTAGCTCTCTCTATTCTTCTCCTTGCGTCTTTCTTTTCTCCCCCTAGTTCTGTGTTTTCTTCTCCTTGCGTCTTTCTTTTCTCCCCCTAGCTCTGTCTTTTCTTCTCCTTGCGTCTTTCTTTTCTCCCCCTAGCTCTGTCTTTTCTTCTCCTTGCGTCTTTCTTTTCTCCCCCTAGCTCTGTCTTTTCTCTTGTAAACAATTCCCCACATATTTCTCTGATTTCCCCCTGGTCTCTCTTTACCTTCCAACTCTGTCTTGTCACCACTTTTTCTCCCTCAGATCTTTTTATAATCCATCTTTTTTTATTTATTTATTTTTTATCCCTGAGTACTATTTATAATCTGCCTCTCTTTCTTTTTCTCCTTTTTCTCCAGTAACTCTTTTTTGGATAAAAGCTCACTCATTTATCTGATAAAGTCAGTAAAATAACTGGAAGATAGAACATCACTAACAAATTTCTTTCTTTTCATTGTCCCTCCCAGAACATTTTTTTTCTCAACATCTCTTATTTTCCCTCCTCTCTGTTGGCTCTTCACACTCCAGGTTTTCTTTTACTCACCATCCCCAATTTACCATACCTCAATTTCTCTTTGTTCTTCTTCTGTTTCCCAATGTACTGCATGACTGCGTGAGTTTTAGTGCTTGCTGGACACTGCTGGTTACCAACCAACCAAAGACCAGGCAGCATTTTCTGTAGTTGGCTGGTAAGATGCAGAGGGCCCCCATAGTGTTAGTACAAAAATAATCTGACTCGCATACTGTCAAAAATGACCATGAAAGTTGCCCTTTACACAGGGCCGATGCTAGCCTCCATGGCGCCCTAGGCATTTTTACAAAATCGGTGCCCCAGCCCCCCCCCCCCCCGCAACAATCGGCGCCCTCCTCCCTCCTCCTTCCTCCCCCCTCACCCCGTATTTCCTTACCTCACCACCGCCGCCTCTCTGCTCCGTCTCCTCCCCTCCACTCACTGACACTATTGAGTGGAGGGGAGGAGACGGAGCAGAGAGGCGGCGGTGGTGAGCAATAGCCTCTACCCCCCCCTCCCCCGTGCATCTGAATGCTGTGCGGCGGCCGTGACAGGTATGGTCAGCCGTCGCCACACAACTTTAAAGTAATTTTCATTCTGGAGGGCGCCCTCCAGAGCCCGGCGCCCTAGGCAAGTGCCTAACCTTGCCTAATGGGAGCGCCGGGCCTACCTTTACATTTAGGGTATAGTGAAAGTACATATCATACGCTGTGTAGGTTGTTGTTTACCACTGCCTGATAAAGAGAACAGAACAGAGGAAGCAACGTGACTAGATGGTGGAAAGATTTGTAGGTCAAATCAGGCAAAGACCACACATTTTTTAATGTAAAGTTCGCCTCTAAAAGACTTTTAGTAAACCTTCCATTTTTTCACTTTTTAGTGCTAATCTTGCACTTATAAGTGCATTGTATTTTGTTTGAAGCATGGCCTAATTAAGGGTTGAGGCCATCCTAACTAATACTCGCACAGCGCCCCCTCGCCTTCCATGCCAGACTAAAACGCAGTAGGTTAAACAATCTCATCCTTAATTTAAAATCCAGCTGCTTTCAGCCCCCCTCCCCCCACACAATGTTTATGTTTTCATGTTTTTCGAAATTCAGCTTTTTAAAAGGGTCACATGGATCTTTGTCACTCATTTCATTTTCATCAATATCAGAACTAAGGGAGGAATGACTGCTACTGAGGGTAAGGATGGAGAAGGCTGCCACTCTTTCGTCTGTCACTATCCTTGTCCACCCTACTTGCTAAAGCAGCTGCCCAAGGCTGGCTCATTGGGGTAGATTTACTATTCTGCGGGTTTGAAAAAGTGGAGATGTTGTCTATAGCAACCAATCAGATTCTAGTTATCATTTATTAAGTACATTCTACAAAATGAGAGCTAGACTCTGATTGGTTGCTATAGCCTCTCCACTTTTTCAAACCCGCAGTTTAATAAATATACCTCATTGTCTTCGGCCTTTATCATGGGAATTTTTCATGACTAAAACCTTACAACTTTTTTCTTTCATGTTTTCTTTTTACTTTGGAGACCAACTATTCTCTTATATTTTAAATTAATGCAAATTTATAACTCTCCCTGTCATAATTTTGCTCCTAAAAATGTTGCTTTCCCACCCCCCAAATGCCCAGTGCCTTAGGCTGCAGCCTTGTCAGCCTATTGGATAATCAGGCCCTGGTTTGAAGTGTTTGTGTCCCCTTGTTGAGTCATTATAATTGGTTATCTAAATCACTCACTACTCTATTGTGTGAGTGTTGAGGAATTGTGATAAATATTTATATTTTGCAATGAATACTGTTCACTGCATTTGCCTGCTCACCTGGCACTGAATTTAAAACTGACCAACAGTGAGAGAATATTGCTGAGATGACCAGAAATCTATTAAGATTAAACTACCACAAAATAACAAAATTTTGTATTAATAATTAACTGTTTACCTATGTATTTTCTTCATGTTTGTGATTAATGTCCATACTCTCTGTGCACTGATCATGCACTGAATTAAGGCTGAATTATTTGCATTTTATACAGATGGAATGTGGTGAGGGCTGGTACCAAGGAGAGTTATGGCGAATGTTAGGGTGGCACAGTAAAAGCTGCCCAGGATGGCAAATGTAAATCCAGGCTTGGCAAGGGACAATACCTCTAACATCTCTTTTACTGTAACTAGGATTTAACAAAAGATATAAGCTAGGCCTGCTTATTTATTCTTAATGTCTCAATACAAATGTATGTTATTGCGTAGGCAGATGCCACAATCAGTAACCTGTTTTACATATTTTCATGAGTCATACACGCAGATTAACAGCATGAACCAGCATTATCCCTTATAAGATAACATAACACTGTTTGATGAATATACCCTTAAGTGGGCTAAGTGCTTTTTTATCTACATCAAAAAGTCATGTGTATGACCTAAAACCATCTTTAATTCACGATTTGCATGCAATCATGAGAACATGTATAGAAGTCTATTACAGACGTTTGTCGTCTGTCAGAGACCATTTTCGTGGAGGAATTGAAATGTACTATTGGCTAACATGAGGTTTTTAGGTTAGCAGAATGGGAGGGGTGACAGACTGCCTCTTGTGTCTTCATGTAACCACAATGCTGGTGTGTTTTCAGGGGAAAAGAAAGGGGTCAGGGGAGGCATAGGGCTTCAGGAGGGTATGTCTGGGAAGACTGGCCATACCCCCTTGTGGTCTGGTCACACCCCCACAGTTACATGGCTATGCCCATCTTGAGGAGGCAACACCCTGCAGTGTCCTGAACAATTGGAATGTTGGGAGGCATGAGGATATTAGAAGTCATTCTGTCACACTGTTTTTACCAGTTGAATGAACAGGCCTCAGGTTAAGTGTCATGGAAATCCAAGGTGATATCGAATATCCATAATAATTTATAGTAGAGGGTGTGCTATTTCTTGTTATCAGAGCCTGATTATCCAATAGGCTGACTAGACTTTTGACAGGGAGAGGTATAAATTGAAATTAATTTTAAAATACAAGATAATAGTTGTTCTACAAAATAAAAAGAAAACATGAAAGAAAACGTTTTAATCTTGACGTATTCCAATGATAAGGCTGAAGACTATAAGTCATCCTTGGGTGAGCCCTTGAGGATAAGCCAGTAGGAGAGACAAGGATGGTAACAGACGCAGGAGTGACATCCCTCTCCACCGTCACATCTTCACCATCGGTAGGGCTTGTTCATGCCTCCGTTCTGCTTGACTTTTGATTTTAATGAAAATGAAATTAGCGACAAAGACTGCCGTGACCCTTTTGAAAAGCCAAGTGGACCTGCGTTTAAAAAACATAGGAATATAAACATTGGTGGGAGGGAGTCTAAAGGAAGCCATATTTTAAATAAAGGATTAATTTGTTTTTACCTGCTGTGTACTAGCTGTCATGAAAGGCAAGGAGGCATTATGAGCATATTAGCCTAGGGCGGCCTGAACCCTTAATCGGGCCCTGCTTCTAATACCAACATTTTTTCCAATTAACACTGAAGTGGTGTCATCGGAACGCACCGATTACAATGACATAATCGAAATTCACCATTTATACAGGCTCAACACCACATTTAGATGCAAACACAGCAATAAAACACAGTAATAATTCAGCAAATAGCCATTATCTTCCTAGTGCATGTTAAGCTGGGTACACACTACAGAAATTGCGACCAACTTTTTATGCCGAGCGATTTTACATGTGATCGATGGTCTGATCGCTCGGTCCATGGACTGCATACACACTAGCCTTGTTTAGGACGATAAAGGGAAGAGCGGACGTCCCTTTAGCGACTTTTTACAGCCATGTTGTCGTGAGCAATGACTGTAATTTCTTACTCACTGTCGTGGATCGGTCGGAAGTTTATACACACTACACAGCGGAAACAAGATTGGAACGGAAATATTAAACGGTACGACCAACCAAATGAGGCGATAATCGTCCATTTGGACATACTTTCGGCCATCGTGTCACTGCACACACTGACCCGACTTTTGAACGAGCGGTCACATGTCGGCTGTTTGAGCAGATTATTGGACGAAAACAGTGTAGTGTGCACCCAGCTTTAGACACTGAAAACAAGCATCCGATTGGTGGTTTTGGTTTAGTGCACATTTTACAACTAAATGTAATACCAGTAAATACACCTTATTGTTTATGCAATGTAGTAATGTAAATTTACATGTATGATATTTAACAAAAAAATAAAAAAAATTCCAATCTTAAGTATAATTAATATAAACAATTTCTTTAATTAATATTTGTTTCTTATTATTCTGTGAAATAAACAATTTCTGGCAGTTTGTACATTCCTACTTAAATTGAAAATATGAGTAACTGACTAAACAATAATTTATTGTGTGGTTACTTATACATATAGGTATGTTGTTGAATTGCTATATATATAATGTGCATTTTAGTAAACTAAATTCAGTATATGTTTTAGTTTGAATTTTAGGGGTTTTATTTTATATTTGAAAATGTTTTACCAATTTTATCATGTTTATTAACTCTGCACTGAATGGATTCCACATTTATTTTATACTATGATGTTTTGTCACCCTAAGAGACTAGCTGAAGGGTAATCCCTTTTGCCTATTTGCCCCTGAAGACTAATTGTTAGTTGCTAATGTCTTTTCTACATTTGTATTTTGTGATTAATGATTAATACGGCCATACCCTCTGTTCACTCGTTTATATGCAACTTAGGTTTATTACACATGGCACACTAACGATTTTATAGAACTGATAAATTATAATTTTTACTAAAAAAGGAGAAAGCAAATGCGGTAATAAATCAACAAAAAGCAATATAATTATCAATAGCAAAAGTCAGTATACTGTAGAATAGAGCATAAAAATTATGTTAAATAAGTACAATAAATAAATGAGTCACCTAAATGGTTCATTCAACCAGGGGTAATATAATTAGCTGGTGAAGTGGTTGAACATGAGGGCAGATTTACCATAATGTACAATTTATTGAAAGTGACCCTCTGATTATTACAGAATTCTTTCTGCAATCAGATTACACCTTACTACTAAGGCTGGGTACACACTGCAGAAATTTTCGAGCGATATGTTATCTACAACAACTTAACCTACAACTTAAGTTACGATCGGTCGGGTGTTTGTTGCGTACAGGCTATACACATTTTCAACGACTTTTGCAGGAGAGAAGCGATTTTGATTAGACATAACGTCGGCTCAAAAGGTTGTGATTCCGAACAAAATTCCAAATCCACAAGCGGTGGTCAGACTTAAAAAAATAGGGAACAACGAAGGCTTTTTATAATTCAAAAGAGCATTAAAAAAAAGTGAGTATAAAAAATGATTTTTAATTTTTTTTAAAACCAGGTATTAAAGGGTGTTAGTAATTAGCGGTAACAATAACGATTAGTATTAGTTTTATATCTCTTTACAGAAGAATGCACGAAGAGGTGTGCTGTGTAGGTACTGAAAAAATGAAAATGGACGAATGTAAAGTGCCTCTAAAACAAGAGATTACAGAAATAAAAGTGGAAAGAAAGGAAGGTAATTAAAAATGTTATGATCGTTTAGGAAAGGTTAATGTGCATCCTGTTCCATTATAATAAAAAAATGGCTCCTATTTTCTAGATACTGTGGACCTACACGCCAGCATGTCTGACCAAACCCAAGAGACAGCAGCATAAAGTGATATCAAACAGTGTCTAAGGTGAGCAAATCGTAGTTGACCTTCTGGTATAAGCAAACTTGTGTTCCGTTTGTTCGTTATACGTAATTAAAATACTTGTCCTTTCCTCATAGATATCATCGTCATATCTGACGAAAGTTCTGAAGGAGTGAAGGACGCAACACAGCGATATTTGTAGTCCTTCCGGTGATGGGAAAGGTGTGGTCAAGAAAATGGAAAAGCAGAACGAATAGTTTAAAGAATTAAGGGCAAACATCAATGATGTTAAAAAGAATTTCAAGAAACTGGACAAAAGTTACCTAGAATAGTTTGAAGTATATCATCATCATCATTTATTTATATAGCACCACTGATTCCGCAGCGCTGTACAGAGAACTCATTCACATCAGTCCCTGCCCCATTGGCGCTTACAGTCTAAATTCCCTAACACACACACAGACAGACACACAGACTAGTGGTCAATTTGTTAGCAGCCAATTAACCTACCAGTATGTTTTTGTAGTGTGCAGGGAAACCAGGGCACCCGGAGAAAACCCACGCAAACACAGGGAGAACATTCAATCTCCACACAGATAAGGCCATGGTCGGGAATTGAACTCATGACCCCAGCGCTGTGAGGCAGAAGTGCTAACCACTTAGCAACCGTGCTGCCCTATGAGAAAATTATGTCAGAATGCAGTAGCCGTGCTACACGTTAGATATGTGAGAATTCTGTGAATTAAGAGGTTCCGTTATTTCTATTTTTCTACATCCTTTTCAGTGGATATCGTGAACAAAATAAATGCTATTTATCACAACTATTTGGTTTATTTGGTACATTTGCAAGAAAAATATACTTCAAATAAAGACAAAAACAATTAACATTTCAAAACACATCTATAGTCTCTGGGATATAAACATGGTGTATGCAGATGAGAATTATCCAAGGAGACATATGCAATACACATCTATACAGTCATAGGCAAACCGAGAGGGGGTTTGCTAGTCCCCGGAAACCCCCTCCAAGCCTGGGGCACTGTATAATTCAGGTGGCTGGACCCTGCCCCCGCTTCACACGGCTCTGCTTGAAAAGGGAGAACTGCGTGCACCTAACCATAGCGCACGCAGCATTGCCCATGTATATTATGGGGATAGGAAGAGTTGGAGAGCAGCCAAGCACTGTCTAAAATTATAGCCATGCCCCATGCATGCTGGTCACGCCCACTGGCAGCATGGTGCGGAAACCCCTCTCTACAAATCTTGCGTTTGCCCCTGACAGTGCACATGTCTATGCACAGGTGTATAGTTATGCAAGGAGATATATGCAATACACATCTATATAAATTGCCACCTACACAGCCATAACTTTAACACAGTTCCATACAATTTCAGGTTTTACTGTCTATAATATGTAAAATAAATATACACACATCTAAGAATATTATGTCATTTTATGTTAATAGTAATTACATATAAATCAAATCAAACATTTCAAATACAAATCAAATATAAGGTCATATGTCACTTGTGGAATTACATGAAACTGTATTGAGAATATATATTTTCACAAGTGGTAAAAATACATGCTGTATACACTTGCACACAGGAACACATTCATGTCATGTGGAATGTTCTAAACAGGTTTACTATTGCATCTCCTTCAAGAGCAAATTATTCCCATTTAACTAACGTTTCGAGACCGCACCACGTGAGAGAGATAGAGCCATCAGAAATTCACAACTAGCTGTTTGAGGAACTATCGCCACTTGGTTGAATAATCGGTCGTGATTTCATACACACTGCAGGATCGAAAGGTGGTGGGAACGAGATTATTAGGTTTACCGATCAACCAAATGAACCGACGATTGGCGCATTGTAACGGCTGTCAGTCATCGTGTAAGTGTACACACTACTGCGATATCGGGCCGACCGGTCGGTTTTCAGGGTGTTTGACCAGATAATCGGATAAAAACATTGTAGTGTGTACCCAGTCTAACTGTAGCTCCCCCACACTCTCTTGGCCCCACTGTTTGAATAGGCTCTCTATTGGCCCTTTTAATGTAATTATTCTTAATTTATATTGAAATAATCAAATTGTTTTGTCAGTTGTGTCTATAGACACTTTATTGTTATTTTAGTAACATGATTTATTAAAAAGAAATGAAAAAAACAGCAATGTAACATATAATCAGTGTTATTTACTTAACAAGCTGGCACTGATTGCATTGGCTGTGCCTACTGTCCAGTCAGATCCTACATTCATTTATTGATTAAGCTTTTCTGGGGTGTGCTCCCTGAAACACTATGTGTGGTGTACTTTTCTTGTTTTTCATTTGAATAAGAGAAAATATCTGCAATATGTTCAATATATATTTTAACGAGTTGTTTACAATGCGCTGATCCCTGGGTTGGATAAAACTCCTCAGCTTAGATTCAATGCCATTGTCTCTATCACTACTAAGTAAATGAACATGTAGTACAATGTTTTGAAAAGACTCTGCTGCAATGGTTGCAAGTGTACAATGAGTCTTATTGGCTGTTTAGAATGACTAAATACAGTGTATATCTAAATTCCGTTTTCAGAAAATCTGTGGCTGTTGTGGAGTACCAATGCAGGACGTGTACAGACTACTGAAACAGCTGCAGAGTTATAGATTGCCTATATACAGTAACAGTAGACTAGCAATGCAAAATGGTGCAGGCTACAAATTTAGCAGGAACTCTCAACAAGAACAGAAATATAAAAAATATATAAAGTATATATATATATATATATATATATATATATATATATATATATATATATGTTGGGTTTCTGCTGAGAAACATTTTTCTTAATTTTCTTAATTTTGAGGCTCGGATTTATAAGTCACCCAGCACCTGTCAGTGACATCTATGATGTGTTTTGAATAATAATAATAATAATAATAATAATAATAACAATAATAACCCTGAGCATTGTGTGTGTGTGCTGCAGCAGTGGGTCTATAGAAATCTGGCGTTACAGTCACTTTAATGAAGACATTCACAGATAATTAGTTACTGAAGATCAGTCTGTTATGCTCAATCGGTTGTGGATTACGGTAGAGGAATATGTTGTGTAGTGAGTAGCCCAGGCCTGCCATCCAGCCACCATGTTCCTGACCATAGCCTCACCCTCTTACTGCCAAACATTGAAGATTACAGTGAACATGTTTTTGTTGGGACAGAGCATTGTTACTTATTTATTTATAAACTTGGCAGACCCTCAGTTTGCTAGAGTGCAATGTCAGCACTTTGATAAAAGGAATAGATAACACTCTCATTTCATACACCGCTAATGGTGGCTTGATGGTATGTTTTTAATTACAGGCTTTACACACTATTTAAGGCGACTATGCTGCTAATCTCTAATTAAAAACAGAGTTTGCCAAAATGAAATTACATTTCAAGTAAAATTAAATGACTTGAATAGTTTATTATTATTATAGTTTTGTTTTTTTTTGCATTTCGCTTGAGTTTATACTTAGGTCGAAACAAAGACAGTGGAGGCTCTAAACTGTATCTGTATGGTATATTTACTAGC
This sequence comes from Mixophyes fleayi, assembly GCF_038048845.1. Lineage (NCBI taxonomy): Eukaryota > Metazoa > Chordata > Amphibia > Anura > Limnodynastidae > Mixophyes > Mixophyes fleayi. Next base: position 61,020,572 of record NC_134406.1, read on the forward strand.
AAGTTATGGTGAAGCTGTAACATACGGATTCAATACCAGAGGTTAAAGGTATACCATTGACATTTTTATGAGATAATTCAGTCTTCAAAGGGAATATATTGCTTATAAGACACTGGTTCTTGGAAACAGACGCCAGATGAAGATTTGCAGGCTGTTTTGTAAGCCTTTCAGCCATTTTTGAGAAGCGTTTTGACTATATAGCGATCATAGAAAGTTCGTTTGCATAGGTATTAATATACAACATATGGTTATTATATAACTAATATTGCTGTACAGATAGCGCATCTGTATAGGTCATAGGCTGTCTTTTATTGTAGCCCTTTCAAAATAATTATTGCAATAATATATGAAGTAAATATTTTAGGGTCATGGACATGTTCTGTACACTGTATATACACATCACTTAATGAAAAATAAACCCAAATGCTCCTTCTTTGCTAGAAAACTAAAACAATTGTGGGGGTTCCTACTAGGGATGAGCGCACTCGGATTTATGAAATCCGAGCCCACCCGAACGTTGCGGATCCGAGTCGGATCCGAGACAGATCCGGGTATTGGCGCCAAATTCAAAAGTGAAACTGAGGCTCTGACTCATAATCCCGTTGTCGGATCTCGCGATACTCGGATCCTATAAATTCCCCGCTAGTCGCCGCCATCTTCACTCGGGCATTGATCAGGGTAGAGGGAGGGTGTGTTAGGTGGTCCTCTGTGCTGTTTAGTGCTGTTTATTGCTGTTTAGTGCTGTGCTGTGCTGTGCTGTGCTGTGCTGTGCTGTTTAGTGCTGTGCTGTGCTGTGCTGTGCTGTGTTCTGCAGTATCAGTCCAGTGGTGCTGTGTGCTGTGCTCTGTCCTTCTGAGGTCAGTGGTGCTGCTGGGTCCTGTGCTGTGTCCTGTTCAGTCCAGTGGTGCTGTGTCCTGTGCTCTGTGCTTCTAAGGGCATAGTTATTTCCCCAATATTCCCCTGTGTTTAAAAAAATAAAAAAAAGTTTTTTTAAAAAATACCAAAAACTACTTTAATATTTTTTAATTACCACAAAATTTGCACAACCAATCCTGCAGTATAAGCCCATTGGTACTGCAATATTACCAAGTTCACACATTCAGCAGTAAAAGTCCAGTGGTACTGCAATATTACAAAGTTTACACATTCTGCAGTATCAGTCCAGTGGTGCTGTGTCCTGTGCTCTGTCCTGCTGAGTTCCGTAGTGCTGCTGGGTCCTGTGCCGTGTCCTGTTCAGTCCAGTGGTGCTGTGTCCTGTGCTCTGTGCTTCTAAGGGCATAGTTATTTCCCCATTATTCCCAAGTTTTTAAAAAATAAAAAAAAAGTAAAAAAAAATAAAAAAATTTAAAAATAAATAAATATATAATAATTATAACCAAATTTGCAAAACCAATCCAGCATTATAAGTCCATTGGTACTGCAATATTACCAAGTTCACACATTCTGCAGTATCAGTCCAGTGGTGCTGTGTCCTGTGCTCTGTCCTGCTGAGTTCCGTAGTGCTGCTGGGTCCTGTGCCGTGTCCTGTTCAGTCCAGTGGTGCTGTGTCCTGTGCTCTGTGCTTCTAAGGGCATAGTTATTTCCCCACTATTCCCAAGTTTTTTAAAAATAAAAAAAAAGTAAAAAAAAATAAAAAATTTAAAAAAAAATAAATATATAATAATTATAACCAAATTTGCAAAACCAATCCAGCATTATAAGTCCATTGGTACTGCAATATTACCAAGTTCACACATTCTGCAGTATCAGTCCAGTGGTGCTGTGTCCTGTGCTCTGTCCTGCTGAGTTCCGTAGTGCTGCTGGGTCCTGTGCCGTGTCCTGTTCAGTCCAGTGGTACTGTGTCCTGTGCTCTGTGCTTCTAAGGGCATAGTTATTTCCCCACTATTCCCAAGTTTTTTAAAAATAAAAAAAAAGTAAAAAAAAAAAAAAAATTTAAAAAAAAAAAAATATATAATAATTATAACCAAATTTGCAAAACCAATCCAGCAGTATAAGTCCATTGGTACTGCAATATTACCAAGTTCACACATTCTGCAGTATCTTGTGCTACATATAATGGAGACCAAAAATTTGGAGGATAAAGTAGGGAAAGATCAAGACCCACTTCCTCCTAATGCTGAAGCTGCTGCCACTAGTCATGACATAGACGATGAAATGCCATCAACGTCGTCTTCCAAGCCCGATGCCCAATCTCGTAGTACCGGGCATGTAAAATCCAAAAAGCCCAAGTTAAGAAAAAGTAGCAAAAAGAGAAACTTAAAATCATCTGAGGAGAAACGTAAAGTTGCCAATATGCCATTTACGACACGGAGTGGCAAGGAACGGCTTAGGCCCTGGCCCGTGTTCATGACTAGTGGTTCAGCTTCACCCACGGATCTTAGCCCTCCTCCTCCTCCCCCCCCTACAAAAAATTGAAGAGAGTTATGCTGTCAGCAACAAAACAGCAAACAACTCTGCCTTCTAAAGAGAAATTATCACAAATCCCCAAGGCGAGTCCAAGGGTGTTGGTGGTTGTCAAGCCTGACCTTCCCATCACTGTACGGGAAGAGGTGGCTCGGGAGGAGGCTATTGATGATGTAGCTGGCGCTGTGGAGGAACTTGATGATGAGGATGGTGATGTGGTTATTGTAAATGAGGCACCAGGGGGGCAAACAGCTGATGTCCATGGGATGAAAAAGCCCATCGTCATGCCTGGTCAGAAGACCAAAAAATGCACCTCTTCGGTCTGGAGTTATTTTTATCCAAATCCAGACAACCAATGTATGGCAATATGTAGCTTATGTAAAGCTCAAATAAGCAGGGGTAAGGATCTTGCCCACCTAGGAACATCCTCCCTTATACGTCACCTGAATAACCTTCATAGTTCAGTGGTTAGTTCAGGAACTGGGGCTAGGACCCTCATCGGTACAGGGACACCTAAATCCCGTGGTCCAGTTGGATACACACCAGCAACACCCTCCTCGTCAACTTCCTCCACAATCTCCATCAGATTCAGTCCTGCAGCCCAAGTCAGCAGCCAGACTGAGTCCTCCTCAATACGGGATTCATCCGAGGAATCCTGCAGCGGTACGCCTACTACTGCCACTGCTGCTGTTGCTGCTGTTAGTCGGTCATCTTCCCAGAGGGGAAGTCGTAAGACCGCTAAGTCTTTCACAAAACAATTGACCGTCCAACAGTCGTTTGCCATGACCACCAAATACGATAGTAGTCACCCTATTGCAAAGCGTATAACTGCGGCTGTAACTGCAATGTTGGTGTTAGACGTGCGCCCGGTGTCCGCCATCAGTGGAGTGGGATTTAGAAGGTTGATGGAGGTATTGTGTCCCCGGTACCAAATCCCCTCGAGATTCCACTTCACTAGGCAGGCGATACCAAAAATGTACAGAGAAGTACGATCAAGTGTCCTCAGTGCTCTTAAAAATGCGGTTGTACCCACTGTCCACTTAACCACGGACATGTGGACAAGTGGTTCTGGGCAAACGAAGGACTATATGACTGTGACAGCCCACTGGGTAGATGCATCCCCTTCCGCAGCAACAGCAACAGCTGCATCAGTAGCAGCATCTACAAAATGGCTGCTCATGCAAAGGCAGGCAACATTGTGCATTACAGGCTTTAATAAGAGGCACAACGCTGACAACATATTAGAGAAAATGAGGAAAATTATCTCCCAGTGGCTTACCCCACTTAGACTCTCATGGGGATTTGTGGTGTCAGACAATGCCAGTAACATTGTGCGGGCATTAAATATGGGCAATTTCCAGCACGTCCCATGTTTTGCCCACACCATTAATTTGGTGGTGCAGCATTACCTCAAGAGTGACAGGGGTGTGCAGGAGATGCTTGCGGTGGCCCGCAAAATTGCTGGACACTTTCGGCATTCAGCCAGTGCCTACCGTAGACTAGAGGCACATCAAAAAAGCTTGAACCTGCCCTGCCATCACCTCAAACAAGAGGTTGTGACGCACTGGAACTCCACCCTCTATATGCTGCAGAGGATGGAGGAGCAGCAAAAGGCCATTCAGGCCTACACAGCCACCTACGACATAGGCAAAGGAGTGGGGATGCGCCTCAGTCAAGCGCAGTGGAGACTGATTTCCGTGTTGTGCAAGGTTCTGCAGCCATTTGAACTTGCCACACGAGAAGTCAGTTCCGACACTGCCAGCTTGAGTCAGGTCATTCCCCTGATCAGGCTGTTGCAGAAGCAGCTGGAGAAAGTGAGGGAGGAGCTGGTAAGCCATTGCGATTACACCAAGCATGTAGCTCTTGTGGATGTAGCCCTTCGTACGCTTTGCCAGGATCCGAGGGTGGTCACTCTTTTAAAGTCAGAGGAATACATTCTGGCCACCGTGCTCGATCCTCGGTTTAAAGCGTATGTTGTGTCTCTGTTTCCGGCGGACACAAGTCTACAGCGGTGCAAAGACCTGCTGGTCAGGAGATTGTCCTCTGAAGAGGACCGTGACATGCCAACAGCTCCACCCTCATTTTCTTCCACATCTATGGCTGCGAGGAAAAAGCTCAGTTTTCCCAAAAGAGGCACTGGCGGGGATGCTGATAACATCTGGTCCGGACTGAAGGACCTGCCAACCATTGCAGACATGTCTACTGTCGCTGCATTGGATGCTGTCACAATAGAAAAAATTGTGGATGATTACTTTGCTGACACCATCCAAGTAGACATGTCAGACAGTCCATATTGTTACTGGCAGGAAAAAAAGGCAGTTTGGAAGCCCCTGTACAAACTGGCTCTATTTTACCTGAGTTGTCCCCCCTCCAGTGTGTACTCGGAAAGAGTTTTTAGTGCAGCGGGGAACCTGGTCAGTGAGCGGCGAAGGAGGTTGCTTCCTCACAACGTTGAAAAAATGATGTTTATAAAAATGAATAATCAATTCCTCAATGAAGTACAGCACTGCCCTCCAGATACTACAGAGGGACCTGTGGTTGTGGAGTCCAGCGGGGACGAATTGATAATGTGTGATGAGGAGGAAGTACACACTGTAGGGGGAGAGGAATCAGAGGTTGAGGATGAGGACGACATCTTGCCTCAGTAGAGCCTGTTTAGTCTGTACAGGGAGAGATGAATAGCTTTTTTGGTGTGGGGGCCCAAACAAACCAATCATTTCAGCCAAAGTTGTTTGGTAGGCCCTGTCGCTGAAATGATTGGTTTGTTAAAGTGTGCATGTCCTATTTCAACAACATAAGGGTGGGTGTGAGGGCCCAAGGACAATTCCATCTTGGAAATTTTTTTTTTGCATTATATGACCAAGCAACAGTCGTTTGCCATGTTCAAAAAGTAAAACCAAATGTAAAAAAATACAAGAAATTAAACCAAAAGTAAAATGCCGTGTCATAATTTAAAACAAGAGGTATTGACGTGCTCTAAAACTACTGTATTGTTGTTTATATTTTATAAACACTACACTTGAAAGCTTGAGTCTTTCAATAGAAAAGTAACTGTCCATTTGTCACTCACCGGACCGTGAGTGCCTCTTCCCGGACATTTAGGAACCGTGGCCGTCCACCATCCTGAGGGTCTGCGCATGCGCAGCCCTTTTCTATACTTCAGTGTATACCCCTTTAACTTAATTGGCAGATCAGGCAACCTCCCTATATTAAGCACCTGTGGTCACTACCACGTTGCCTGATCTTGGAGTCTCATTCCTCCATGAGTCTCTGAAGGTGTTCCTGTATTTCTTGTGTATTCAGTGCTGCTGATTCCTGTGGTTTCCAAACCACTTCTACTTCTGTGGTTCCATACCACTTCTACCATCAACTGTATCATCATGACTGTTTGCTGATTCCTATCCGCTGCCTCCGTGCACTACAGTCTTCTACACCACTTCAACGTTATTTTATATCAATGTGACTGTTTGCTCATTGCTATCCGCTGCCTCCGTGCACTCCAGCTTTTACCTCACTCACCTGCTTCTCATCAAGTCTGTTTGCTGATTTCTATCCGCTGCCTCCGTGCACTACAGTCTCCTGCTTGCAACTCGCCTGTGTTCAACATCGTGACTGCCAGCTGGCTACTATCCGCTGCCTCTGTGCACTACAGTCTCCTGCTTGCAACTCGCCTGTGTTCAACATCGTGACTGCCAGCTGGCTACTATCCGCTGCCTCTGTGCACTACAGTCTCCTGCTTGCAACTCGCCTGTGTTCAACATCGTGACTGCCAGCTGACTACTATCCGCTGCCTCTGTGCACTACAGTCTCCTGCTTGCAACTCGCCTGTGTTCAACATCGTGACTGCCAGCTGATTACTATCCGCTGCCTCCGTGCACTACACTCTCATCTCATCTTTGCTGTGACTTCCTCGAGACTGCCGCTTTTCATTACCATCTGCTACACTTCGTGATCTACAGCTCCTGCCCTGCGCTGCACTCCTGTTTCCCATCGCTGTTGGTTCCTGTGGTTGCTACTGGTTACCTCCGTGTGCCGCTGAGTCCTGCCGCTGTGGTCAGCGCTATCGTCCATCTCCTGCTGATCCACTTTCCACGCCTTCACGTGTTCCACTGGCCTCTACCCTCCTGTCAGCATTGGATTTGTATCTCTTCTACTACCCTCTGCTGGATCATCTCCATTCTCCTGGGTTTCCTATGAGTCCAGTTCCACGTGTTGCTGACTCCTTTGGATTCGTGTCCCTGTCGGTCTACTCACCTGTGCGCTGCACCTGCTAGACCGCTGCTTCTCCTATCCAGGGACTTCCTATCCAGTCGGCCTCCAGCCGCTCAGGTACCGCTGCAATCCCATCTGACTGCTACTGCTGAACCACGGTATGCATACTTCTCATTGACTGTGCTGTGTATTGCATATCTTGCTGGACTGTGTTTGGTTCTCTCTGGAGTCTGCTATCCGCTGAGTCTATTGCCATCATTGACTCTGTTATCATTGTGCTGGACTACTTCAAGAGACTTTCTAGATTGCAGACCTGATCAGTCATTTACATATATATATACCTATATTGTGCATATTACTGTGGATCGTGTATAAGGTGCCTGTGTATATCCTGTGTTGCAGTCTTCCCCCGTGCACCTCCTCACATATATATGCAGTGGTACAACTTGCTGATGTCAGACCACTGATCCCTGTTTCCGGTATCACCTGTTCCATTATCCTCTCACATAGCAGTGGTACTACTTGCTACCGCAGACCACTGACTACCTGGATACCTCCACTTGGATTCCATTCCTTCACTCAGACAGCGGTACAACTTGCTACCCGCAGACCGCTGACTCTCATCACCTCCTTGTTTCTGTTGGACATTCCTCCTCACTATAGCAGTGGTACAACTTGCTATCGCAGACCACTGACTACCTTCACGTGTCCTTGTCCATACAGTTCCTTGTGTATCATTACCTCATTATTACCAGTGTTGCTAGTCATAGACTTTCCTGAGCATCTCATCGGCCATCATTTCATGTTCCGTGATCACCCAGCTACCAGAGTACCCTATTACCATCTACATTGCTCTGGTAAGCCTACCATCTGGTGATCCCTGGGTAAAGACTCCTAGTGCCCGTGACAGTAAGATCAGGCCATGACAGACCCAGATGTGGAACCTACCGCCAAAGAGATGCTGCAACATCTGGTTAGCCGTGTGGAGCAACAGGATGCCCGCCAACAGCTGTTACTTCAGTGTTATCAGTCATTAACCTCCCAAGGAACATCTGGACAGACTGTGACAGCTACTACTGAAGCTCCTGTGCTGTCCTCCGTTTCCCCATTGCCATCCCAGGTGTCTATAGCTTCCACGCTTCACCTGCCTACTCCGTCAAAGTACGATGGAGACCCCAAAACTTGTAGGGGTTTCCTTAACCAATGTTCAGTCCATTTTGAGCTCCAACCTCAAAATTTTTCTACCCATCGTTCCAGAGTGGCCTATCTTATCTCTTTGTTTTCAGGACAAGCCCTGGCTTGGGCCTCCCCTCTGTGGGAGAGGAACGATCCAATATTACAAGATAGTGCCAAATTCATTTCTACATTCCGAAGTGTGTTCGATGAACCAGGTCGTGTGACCTCCGCTGCTTCCAGCATCCTCCGTCTGCGACAAGGATCTCATACTGTAGGCCAGTACGTCATTCAATTTAGGATCTTAGCCTCTGAACTTCAGTGGAACACTGAAGCCCTAGTTGCCGCCTTCTGGCAGGGGCTTTCCGATAAAATTAAAGATGCACTGACTACCCAAGAGCTTCCTTCGTCACTTGAAGATTTGATCTCTCTATGCCATCGTGTTGATATGAGATTTCGTGAAAGAGAGGCTGAGAAAACGACTTCTGCTAAAGCACCTTTTCGCTCTAACCCTCAATTTCGTCCAGTGTCACCCGCTGTGATTCCCATGGAGATTGGACGTTCCAAGTTATCTTCTGAGGAGAGGAAACGAAGAGTCAAGAATAGACTCTGTATCTATTGTGCTGATTCCACTCATGTCCTCAGCTCCTGCCCTAAGAGATCGGGAAATGCCAGGCCCTAACTAGTTCTGGAGAGGTGAAGTTAGGGTCCCTGGAGTCCTCTCCATCGTCTATGAAATCTAAAGTCTGCGCTTTTGATGTGACTATTTCTTTTGCTACCAAGACCTTTGAGTCACAGGCATTGATTGATTCCGGAGCAGCAGGAAATTTTATTTCCAAATCGTTAGTTAATCAATGGTCTCTACCAATGATTACCTTAAAAACTCCCATTACTGTGACGGCTATCGATGGATCACGTCTCATCAACGGTCTCATCACCCAGAGTACGTCTCCAGTAACCCTTCAGATTGGTGCTCTGCATCATGAAGAGATATCGTTTTTAATTCTTCCTGTTACGACAAGTCCGATTGTCCTAGGCCTTCCATGGCTTCAGTGTCACTCTCCCCAGATTGACTGGCGCACCCCTCAAGTCACGTCTTGGGGGCCTGAATGTCACCATCATTGCCTTTCCCAAGTCATTCCTCTCAAGGTACAGCAAGCTTCCATTTCAGCTATTTCACCGGGACTCCCTCCTCAATATGCTTCATTTACCGATGTTTTTGATAAAGCTCAGTCTGAACGTCTTCCTCCTCATCGTTCTTGGGATTGTCCGATTGATCTTCTTCCTGGCAAGACTCCTCCCAGAGGCCGGGTCTATCCACTCTCGTTACCTGAAACTCAAGCTACATCTGAATATATACGGGAGAACCTCCAGCGTGGGTTCATTCGACCTTCCACCTCGCCCGCTGGAGCTGGGTTCTTCTTTGTCAAAAAGAAGGATGGATCATTACGCCCTTGTATAGATTTTCGTGGACTCAATGCCATTACTATCAAGAACCGGTATCCCATTCCGTTGATCACTGAGCTATTTGACCGCATTAAGGGAGCCCGTATTTTTACTAAGTTGGATCTTCGTGGTGCTTACAATTTAATCAGAATCCGTTCCGGTGACGAATGGAAGACGGCGTTTAACACCAGAGACGGGCATTACGAATATCTGGTAATGCCTTTCGGGCTATGTAATGCCCCCGCTGTTTTTCAGGGCTTCATCAATGAGATTTTTCGGGACTTATTATATGTATGTGTCGTCGTCTACCTGGACGACATATTGATTTTTTCACAGGACCTGCCTTCTCACCACCAACATGTGGCAGAAGTCCTCTCCAGGCTACGGAAAAATTCATTGTTCTGTAAATTAGAAAAATGTTCATTCGAATTACCCCAGATTCCATTCTTGGGGTATATTGTTTCCGGAGTTGGTCTGAAGATGGATCCTGACAAAGTAAATGCTGTACTACATTGGCCCCAGCCAACTACTCTTCGTGCTATCCAGCGTTTTTTAGGTTTTGCCAATTACTATAGACGCTTCATTCAAGACTTTTCTTCCATTGCATCTCCTATTGTGGCCCTGACTCGTAAAGGGGCTAATCCTAAGCAATGGTCTACTGAGGCTATTCAAGCCTTTCAAACATTAAAAGAGTCCTTCTCTTCGGCTCCAATCCTTCGTCAGCCTGATGTGACACTCCCTTTTTTCCTAGAAGTAGATGCCTCTAATGTGGGCTTAGGAGCTATTCTCTCCCAACGCTCGGAACAGCAAAAATTCCACCCTTGTGCCTTCTATTCTCGGGGTCTCCTACCCGCAGAGAAAAATTATACCATCGGAGACAAGGAATTACTGGCTATCAAAGCCGCATTAGAGGAATGGAGATACTTGTTGGAGGGAGCTCGCCATCCGGTGACGATCTTCACGGATCATAAGAACTTGTCATATCTCCAGTCTGCCCAATGCTTGAACCCTCGTCAAGCAAGATGGTCTCTTTTCTTTTCCCGTTTTGAATTAATAATTACCTTCAAACCAGCTGCCAAGAACAAAAAAGCTGATGCCTTATCTAGAGCCTTTGCTACGTCCTCTGATATAGAAGAGGTTTCCAACCATACCATTCTAGACCCCAAATGTATCTCACTGGCTGCTTCATCCACCAAAACGCTACCATTTGGGAAGACCCTCGTGCCTCCTACTCTAAGGAGGAAAATCCTTTCGTGGTTCCATGCCTCTCGTTTTTCTGGACACGCCGGTGAACACAAGACTTTTGAGATCCTCTCTCGAAGTTACTGGTGGCCTTCAATGAGGAGAGACGTCAAAGAGTTCATTGCTTCCTGTGAATTATGTTCGCAATTCAAATCCTCCCGCAGAACCCCAGCAGGGTTGCTGCGACCACTACCCATTCCGTCCAAACCATGGACCCATATTAGTATGGATTTCGTTACTGACTTACCACCTAGTAAGAACCATAACACTATTTGGGTCGTAGTGGACAGATTTTCGAAGATGGCTCATTTCATCCCTCTGTCTGGTTTGCCTTCCTCGTCTATCCTGGCTGAACATTTCATTAAAGAGATCTTCCGTATCCATGGATGTCCATCTGAGATTGTGTCTGATAGAGGAGTACAATTCGTGTCCAGATTCTGGCGAGCCCTTTGTAAAACCTTGGGCATACGATTAGCACTCTCATCTTCTTACCATCCACAATCCAATGGACAAACCGAACGTGTCAATCAAGATCTTGAGACTTTTATAAGGATATTTTCATCAGCCAATCAAGACAACTGGGTAGAGTTACTCCCTTGGGCTGAGTTCGCCCATAACAACATGTACCATGAGTCATCATCCAAAACTCCATTCTTTGTGGTCTACGGTCACCATCCGTCTTTTCCGGAATTTCCTGCCCTCCCGCCCACCCAAGTTCCTGCGGTGGAGACTGTTTGTCAGACCTTTAAAAATATCTGGTCTCAGGTTAGAACCTGTTTGAAGAAGACATCTGTCAAATATAAATCTTTCGCTGATAAGAAGAGGCGGGCTATTCCACCACTAAAAATTGGAGATCGTGTCTGGTTATCCACAAAAAATATTCGTTTGAAGGTTCCATCCATGAAATTCGCCCCTCGTTTTATTGGTCCATATAGGATCATTCAAGTTATCAATCCAGTATGTGTGAAACTCCTTCTTCCTAAGAGTCTTCGGATTTCTAATGCCTTCCATGTATCTTTGCTCAAACCTCTTATTATCAACCGTTTTTCAACTCCTCCCTCAGCTCCGCAGCCAGTTCAAGTCCATCAGGAGGAGGATTTTGAGATTACCGAGGTACTAGATGCAAAAATTTCGCGAGGAGTCCTCCACTTCCTCGTTCATTGGAAGGGCTTTGGTCCTGAGGAGCGCTCTTGGATCAAAGCTGAAGATCTTAATGCTCCTGCCCTTTTGAAGAAGTTTTACTCCAAAAATCCGGACAAGCCCGGTTCCAGGCGTTCTGTGCCCACCTTTAAAAGGGGGGGTACTGTCACTCACCGGACCGTGAGTGCCTCTTCCCGGACATTTAGGAACCGTGGCCGTCCACCATCCTGAGGGTCTGCGCATGCGCAGCCCTTTTCTATACTTCAGTGTATACCCCTTTAACTTAATTGGCAGATCAGGCAACCTCCCTATATTAAGCACCTGTGGTCACTACCACGTTGCCTGATCTTGGAGTCTCATTCCTCCATGAGTCTCTGAAGGTGTTCCTGTATTTCTTGTGTATTCAGTGCTGCTGATTCCTGTGGTTTCCAAACCACTTCTACTTCTGTGGTTCCATACCACTTCTACCATCAACTGTATCATCATGACTGTTTGCTGATTCCTATCCGCTGCCTCCGTGCACTACAGTCTTCTACACCACTTCAACGTTATTTTATATCAATGTGACTGTTTGCTCATTGCTATCCGCTGCCTCCGTGCACTCCAGCTTTTACCTCACTCACCTGCTTCTCATCAAGTCTGTTTGCTGATTTCTATCCGCTGCCTCCGTGCACTACAGTCTCCTGCTTGCAACTCGCCTGTGTTCAACATCGTGACTGCCAGCTGGCTACTATCCGCTGCCTCTGTGCACTACAGTCTCCTGCTTGCAACTCGCCTGTGTTCAACATCGTGACTGCCAGCTGGCTACTATCCGCTGCCTCTGTGCACTACAGTCTCCTGCTTGCAACTCGCCTGTGTTCAACATCGTGACTGCCAGCTGACTACTATCCGCTGCCTCTGTGCACTACAGTCTCCTGCTTGCAACTCGCCTGTGTTCAACATCGTGACTGCCAGCTGATTACTATCCGCTGCCTCCGTGCACTACACTCTCATCTCATCTTTGCTGTGACTTCCTCGAGACTGCCGCTTTTCATTACCATCTGCTACACTTCGTGATCTACAGCTCCTGCCCTGCGCTGCACTCCTGTTTCCCATCGCTGTTGGTTCCTGTGGTTGCTACTGGTTACCTCCGTGTGCCGCTGAGTCCTGCCGCTGTGGTCAGCGCTATCGTCCATCTCCTGCTGATCCACTTTCCACGCCTTCACGTGTTCCACTGGCCTCTACCCTCCTGTCAGCATTGGATTTGTATCTCTTCTACTACCCTCTGCTGGATCATCTCCATTCTCCTGGGTTTCCTATGAGTCCAGTTCCACGTGTTGCTGACTCCTTTGGATTCGTGTCCCTGTCGGTCTACTCACCTGTGCGCTGCACCTGCTAGACCGCTGCTTCTCCTATCCAGGGACTTCCTATCCAGTCGGCCTCCAGCCGCTCAGGTACCGCTGCAATCCCATCTGACTGCTACTGCTGAACCACGGTATGCATACTTCTCATTGACTGTGCTGTGTATTGCATATCTTGCTGGACTGTGTTTGGTTCTCTCTGGAGTCTGCTATCCGCTGAGTCTATTGCCATCATTGACTCTGTTATCATTGTGCTGGACTACTTCAAGAGACTTTCTAGATTGCAGACCTGATCAGTCATTTACATATATATATATACCTATATTGTGCATATTACTGTGGATCGTGTATAAGGTGCCTGTGTATATCCTGTGTTGCAGTCTTCCCCCGTGCACCTCCTCACATATATATGCAGTGGTACAACTTGCTGATGTCAGACCACTGATCCCTGTTTCCGGTATCACCTGTTCCATTATCCTCTCACATAGCAGTGGTACTACTTGCTACCGCAGACCACTGACTACCTGGATACCTCCACTTGGATTCCATTCCTTCACTCAGACAGCGGTACAACTTGCTACCCGCAGACCGCTGACTCTCATCACCTCCTTGTTTCTGTTGGACATTCCTCCTCACTATAGCAGTGGTACAACTTGCTATCGCAGACCACTGACTACCTTCACGTGTCCTTGTCCATACAGTTCCTTGTGTATCATTACCTCATTATTACCAGTGTTGCTAGTCATAGACTTTCCTGAGCATCTCATCGGCCATCATTTCATGTTCCGTGATCACCCAGCTACCAGAGTACCCTATTACCATCTACATTGCTCTGGTAAGCCTACCATCTGGTGATCCCTGGGTAAAGACTCCTAGTGCCCGTGACACCATTGCACGAATATTTGCAACAGGGACAATTTTAGGGTTAAGAAAGTCAACTAATAATAACACTTCGACGCTGTGTGTCTTTATAAACACTACACTTGGAAGTTGGAGGAGGTATTGTGGCCCCGGCACCAAATTTACTACCGGGGACACTCCACTGTGCAGTCCATATTTAGGTGTATCAGATATTAAACAACGGTGACAGTTGATGCCCAATTTTTTAATTATATTGTGGCCTCGGTACCAAATTGTGTACCGGGGCCACCCCACTACGCAGTCAAGATACTTGTTTGGTGGAATTCAGACCAGTTGAGGGTTTTATTATTATATTGTGTGGACCACTCTATCTATACCACACTACAACTCTATACCACTCTATTTCCTACTTTAATTCTATTTCATACTTTAATTCTATTTCCTACTTTAATTCTATTACTAATTAATTACCATAAAGAGGAACAAAATAAACCAATTTTACCAAAAGTATAATATGACTTAGACTTACAAACACTACACTTTAAAGATCGTGCCTTTAAATGAAAAAGTCAGTCTTCATTGCACGACTATGTGCAACAGGGACATTTTTTTGGGTTTACAAAGTCAAACAATAACACTTCGACCCTGTCTGTCTGGGGTCTCTCAATGACGAATTGTCTGTACCATGTTTGGAGGAGGTATTGTGGCCCCGGTATCAAATTGGGTACCGGGGCCACCCCACTATGCAGTCCAGATACTTGTTTGGTGGAATTCAGACACGTGGAGGGTTTTTTAATTATATTGTGGCCTCGGTACCAAATTATGTACCGGGGCCACCCCACTACGCAGTCAAGATACTTGTTTGGTGGAATTCAGACCAGTTGAGGGTTTTATTATTATATTGTGTGGACCACTCTATCTATACCACATTACAACTCTATACCACTCTATTTCCTACTTTAATTCTATTTCATACTTTAATTCTATTTCCTACTTTAATTCTATTACTAATTAATTACCATAAAGAGGAACAAAATAAACCAATTTTACCAAAAGTATAATATGACTTAGACTTACAAACACTACACTTTAAAGATCGTGCCTTTAAATGAAAAAGTCAGTCTTCATTGCACGACTATGTGCAACAGGGACATTTTTTTGGGTTTACAAAGTCAAACAATAACACTTCGACCCTGTCTGTCTGGGGTCTCTCAATGACGAATTGTCTGTACCATGTTTGGAGGAGGTATTGTGGCCCCGGTATCAAATTGGGTACCGGGGCCACCCCACTATGCAGTCCAGATACTTGTTTGGTGGAATTCAGACACGTGGAGGGTTTTTTAATTATATTGTGGCCTCGGTACCAAATTGTGTACCGGGGCCACCACACTACGCAGTCAAGATAGATAGATGCGTATTGCGTATCATAGATAAAGTACATTCAGTGGTGTGGGGCAAATTGAAAAATATTCAAAATGCACTGACATTATCAAAAACAAGAGGTTGTCACACGCTAAAACTCCAACATGTATATGATGGAGAGGATGGAGGAGCAGCCGTATGTGTAGTGTAATGCAGATCTGTTGAAGGTTTTTTATATATTTTATTGTGGTGCCCAGTGCACACTCCTCTACGCAGTCCAGGTACAATTATTGGTGCGAATCATAAAAGTTCAGGGTTTTTAAGATATTGTGGTGACCCACTCCTCTACGCAGTCCAGGTACAATTATTGGTGCGAATCATAAAAGTTCAGGGTTTTTAATATATTGTGGTGACCCACTCCTCTACGCAGTCCAGGTCCAATTATTGGTGCGAATCATAAAAGTTCAGGGTTTTTAATATATTGTGGTGACCCACTCCTCTACGCAGTCCAGGTACATTTATTGGTGCGATTCATAAAAGTTCAGGGTTTTTAATATATATTGTGGTGACCCACTCCTCTACGCAGTCCAGGTACATTTATTGGTGCGATTCATAAAAGTTCAGGGTTTTTAATATATATTGTGGTGACCCACTCCTCTACGCAGTCCAGGTACATTTATTGGTGCGATTCATAAAAGTTCAGGGTTTTTAATATATATTGTGGTGACCCACTCCTCTACGCAGTCCAGGTACAATTATTGGTGCGAATCATAAAAGTTCAGGGTTTTTAATATATTGTGGTGACCCACTCCTCTACGCAGTCCAGGTACAATTATTGGTGCGAATCATAAAAGTTCAGGGTTTTTAATATATTGTGGTGACCCACTCCTCTACGCAGTCCAGGTACAATTATTGGTGCGATTCATAAAAGTTCAGGGTTTTTAATATATATTGTGGTGACCCACTCCTCTACGCAGTCCAGGTACAATTATTGGTGCGAATCATAAAAGTTCAGGGTTTTTAATATATTGTGGTGACCCACTCCTCTACGCAGTCCAGGTACAATTATTGGTGCGAATCATAAAAGTTCAGGGTTTTTAAGATATTGTGGTGACCCACTCCTCTACGCAGTCCAGGTACAATTATTGGTGCGAATCATAAAAGTTCAGGGTTTTTAAGATATTGTGGTGACCCACTCCTCTACGCAGTCCAGAAAGATACCTTGTTGCAACGTTTTGGACTAATAACTATATTGTGAGGTGTTCAGAATACACTGTAAATTAGTGGAAATGCTTGTTATTGAATGTTATTGAGGTTAATAATAGCCTAGGAGTGAAAATAAGCCCAAAAACTTGATTTTTAAACTTTTTATGTTTTTTTCAAAAAAAATCCGAATCCAATACCTTAAATCCGAACCGAGACCTTTCGTCAAGTTTTTTGCGAGACAAATCCGAACCTCAAAAATAACGAAAATCCGGATCCAAAACACGAGACCTCAAAAGTCGCCGGTGCACATCCCTAGTTCCTACTGATAGAATCCCCACTGTCAAATTTGCCCTGCAAACATGTGTCTGAGATGAAGCAGCAAAGCTCTAGAAAAAGTTATCCCTGACAACAGTTCCTGATTGGAAACTTACTAGCAAGCCAGTAAATAGATGACTTCTAATGCTTACAATCGGAGGCTGTGATGTCACAACATTTCTAGCGACCAACAAAGAGCCTCATTTATGAAGCATAAAACTGCTGAGGCACAATGCCAAAATTTTGGAGGTGCCATTCATCTCCATTTCTGCAAGTGCACCTACATTTATACCCAAGCATATGGCCTTTTCAGATCAACATGGCAGAATTTGCAAAGAGTTGCAATGACATATTATGTTGTGTTGTACGTTGAGGGGATTATAAAAACAAACATGTTACATACAATGACATGAAACAGAACATAAAGATGGTCCTGTACAAATGAGCTTATAGTATCAGAGGTATGGTGAACACTTGCTACATAAGGTAGTGGAATAACAATGGTAGTTGCTGGTAGGGAAAGTGCGTATGGCAATTGCAAGGCAGAAACATTATCAGCCGCCAACAATAAGTAACCATTGATGACTGGCATTTCTGTGCAGCTACTGGTGATGTGGCATGGTTGGAGGAGAGACAGCGGAAGACGGACACATGAAACAGGACCTAGTCATTGTATAAATCTTACAACAGCCAACTGCTAACCACTAAAACAGTCCTTCATCATTTATCTCATCTTCCTCTCCTGGTTCTGGAGAAGGCTGTCACTTTCATGCCGCACAGGCACTCTTGTGGCCAGACATATGTTCACCATGTTCGACACCAGTTGCTGCCACAAAGAAGTCAAAGGGGATCAAAAAAGGAGGAGCAAAAGCAATGACCGTGCATTGGGATAATGTTCCTTGCAAAGTAAGAGCACAAGTGTGTCTTAGTTTTGTACATTTAGGTGTACTTCTAGTTTGAGGAGTAGTCTTCCAACAATGCAGACTATACTTCCATGTTTATATACAATTAGGTAGAGA
Organism: Mixophyes fleayi; assembly: GCF_038048845.1. Lineage (NCBI taxonomy): Eukaryota > Metazoa > Chordata > Amphibia > Anura > Limnodynastidae > Mixophyes > Mixophyes fleayi. The sequence goes on from NC_134406.1 coordinate 61,038,291, forward strand.
TAAGCAACATTTTTAAAATCGTTCCATGAAAAATTGCATTGTTCTACATTTCATTTGTAATTTTTGCTATATGGATTTTGGCCTTAAGTGTTCCTATTCCTATCCCAATTAACTGACCATTGTTGCCCCCTTTCTATTCATTCTGCAGTTAAAAATACAGGGGGGTATTCAATTAGGTTTCCGAGGAACCTGCGCAGTATTGCCGGTAATACAGTACCGCAATAACGCAGATTTTCCTACGCAATCCTATGGGGTGCACACGAAAATCCACGTTATTACGGTACCGTGAATTGACTTCGCGACCCGTTCCGGTGCGTTCCCACGGACCAGAAACCTAATTGAATATGCCCCCAGGAGTCTACTTATTAATATTGGGCGATATGGAAGACCTACCATCCAAATTTACAAGAAACTGTCATCAGGCAGCTGTCAGTGGTGGAAGGAGTCTTACTGCTCACCAGGCCAGTCTGGGGTCAATCTATGCATTGTACAGAGGCGGTGCACGTACCTCCGCTGTACATGGTAAATAGACTCCCCATGCTTAGCATGTTGAAAGCTTTGCTGTAGGCCCCCAGCAAAGGCTAATGCTGGTGATAGCCTTCACCAGCCCAGGGGCTTTGTTAAACAGGGATTAGAACTCAAAGATTGTATTGCTGGATCCTTGTACCTTTGATCAACAGCCTATTCCACCATAAGGCTCGAGCTAGGCTCAGGCTAGGCTGAGGTGTTAGTGGTTTCAGATGGACATGACAGCAGCTTGGTAACCTACCATAAAGATCACACTTTGATTTTGCACTTAGAATTCTTTAGACATTGCTCTGTTCACTTATAAAACGCTCTTTTTAGTTTTGTTACAGCTGTTCAATGGGCAAGAAATGCATTGTTTAGTGCTGTTATGTAAAGGTGTACAGTGAAAGAGGATATGTAATGTATCCTTTAAGTCAGGGTAAAATGATCCCTTTGTGTCATAATCAGACATTGAAAGAGTAGACACTGCCAGGTTCTTTTTCTTATCACAACATATAATTTTGGCATTTAATTACCTTCAACTTCTAGACAAAATATAGACCTGTTTCTAAAATACTTTACTAGGTCCCTTTACTTTTGAAATCCTTCACAAATACAGAGGGAAGGTGCCTTCATTACACTTTTTATTTTTACATCTATAAAAACAGTACAATATAAGTTAAAAAAGAAAAAAAATGTTTTATTATTTTTGCAAACTCACTGCTATTAAAATTTTTGTTCTACTTGGCTAACTGTACATTAGTGTTTGCATTGGGGAGACGGCTGCACTAAGGACAGGATGGAGATTGTCATCCAGGCCACTGTTGTATTCATCATCTAATAGTATGGCACCAAAAAGGGTTATGGCCGACTCTTAATAGAGCTACACATTGCCCTTAATCTTAGTAATATGTTAAAACTGTGCATATAATTACACCCTTATCTTCTCTTTTCTCTTGCTTCTTCCTCTTTCATCCACAAATCTTGCCACTCTCAAAAATAGAAATATTTTTTCTAGTTTTGAACAAAAAGCCCCAAAATTACCTTCTGCACTTTCACATCAGCTGCTAACTCATCCAAAATAAAAATCCACATGCCACTCACAGTCCCCATTTGCCCCAACATTCCCTCAGATGTCCTCACACTCCCACTTGCCTCTAAATGCCCACACATACCATTCAGACCTCCCACTAAATGCTCCCACAAAGATCTCACGTGGACTCCAAAACTTCCTTCAGACGTCTCACATGTCGATCAAACCCCTCAATTACTTACCACATTCAAATCAGACTTCCCACATGCCCAGACTCATGGGAGTACCAGTGGCCACTCACTACAAAAGTAATTACAAAGTAGTCACTAATACCACCATGTCTAAAACTTCATTTCTCAATAGAAATCACAGTTGTAGCTCTTTCCCGCAGTGGAAGGAGGGAGAGAACACGGGGCAGACTGCACTCCCTACTCCTCTGATCTCAGATGTGCTGACCTTAGTATGTTATGCTGAGGAGATCGCGTTATTCAGAATTTGGTTGCTCTAATCACATTCAGTCTTATTCTCTGCTTAATGATCCACTGATATACTGCCACCCGGCCCTTAATCAATGAGAGCTGGGACACTTTGTCATTCAAACAAACATTCAAATAAACACATGTACTAAAGACAATCACAGCATTTCTTAAGTATCATAATTAATTTAGAACTTTAATGAGGCAGAATCGAGCAAGTAGTATAGGTAAAAACTAGAGATTAACGCACTCGGATTTCCTGAATCCGAGCCCACCCGAACGTTGCCGATCCGAGTCGGATCCGAGACAGATCCGGGTATTGGCGCTAAATGAAAACTTGAAAGCGAGGCTCCGAGTCATAATCCCGTTGTCGGATCTCACGATACTCGGAACCTATAAATTCCCCGCTAGTCGCCGCCTCTTCACTCGGGCATTGATCAGGGTAGAGGGAGGGTGTGTTAGGTGGTCCTCTGTTCTGGTAGATCTCGTGCTGTGCTGTTTAGTTCTGTGCTGTGCTGTGCTGGGCTGTGCTGTTCTGTGCTGTGCTGTGCTGTGTTCTGTTCTGCAGTATCAGTCCAGTGGTGCTGTGTGCTGTGCTCTGTTAATTTTGAGTTCAGTGGTGCTGCTGTGTCCTGTGCTGTGTCCTGTTCAGTCCAGTGGTGCTGTGTTTTTTTTTAATTACAACAAAATTTGCCAAACCAATCCTGCAGTATAAGCCCATTGGTACTGCAATATTACCAAGTTCACACATTCAGCAGTAAAAGTCCAGTGGTACTGCTGCAATATTACAAAGTTCACACATTCTGCAGTATCAGTCCAGTGGTGCTGTGTGCTGTGCTCTGTCAATTTTGAGTTCAGTGGAGCTGCTGGGTCCTGTGTGCTGTGTCCTGTTCAGTCCAGTGGTCCAGTGTCCCGTCCTCTGTGCTTCTAAGGGCATAGTTATTTCCCCAATATTCCCAAGTGTTTAAAAAATTAAAAAAAAGTTAATAAAAAAAATATACAAAAAACTAATTTAAAAAAAATTTAGTACCGGGGCCACCCCACTACACAGTCCAGATTTTTTTTTTTTGGTGCGATTAAGACCAGTTGATGGTTTTCTTATTATATTGTGGTGACCCACTCCTCTACGCAGTCCAGATACATTTATTGGTGCGAATCATACAAGTTCAGGGTTTTTAAATTATATTGTGGTGACCCACTCCTCTACGCAGTCCAGGTACATTTTTTGGTGCGATTAAGACCAGTTGATGGTTTTCTTATTATATTGTGGGGACCACTCCACTACGCAGTCCAGAAAGATACCTCGTTGCAATGTTTTGGACTAATAACTATATTGTGAGGTGTTCAGAATACACTGTAAATTAGTGGAAATGCTTGTTAATGAATGTTATTGAGGTTAATAATAGCGTAGGAGTGAAAATAAGCCCAAAAACTTGATTTTTGAACTTTTTATGCTTTTTTCAAAAAAAATCCGAATCCAAAACCTTAAATCCGAACCAAAACCTTTCGGCAGGTGTTTTGCGAAACAAATCCGAACCCAAAACATCGCGAAAACCCGAATCCAAAACACAAAACACGAGACACCAAAAGTCGCCGGTGCACATCCCTAGTAAAAACATATGAATGTGGTGTAAGTAGCCAAACACGCCAAATGTACCCAATATTACATACTAGATATTACATGCTAGATTTTATTGAACACTGTGTGCAGTGGGCCTTGGCTTCACATACAGTTATTGGAGTAACATACAAATATTTTACCTTTTTTTAATTTTTTCACTCTATTGTTCCTCTCTTGTAAGGTAACTGTTTTATTGATCCCTTGATCATTGCACTCAGTTATATACTGATCACGTACAGTAATTTGTGGCTAGACAGTAACTGGGAACTACTTTATTTTGATCAACTACCTTCTTAATGGAGTCTGTATTCTTTCGGCAACAAAGGCAGCTTTTAAAAATCCATTTGACAATCTGGTTATCTTCATTCAAGGCATGTTCTGTACTGTATTCTTACCCTAAGGCATAATATTTTGGCCATCTGAAAGTTGAAATGTGGAACTGTCCCTTTAAATACAGTGACAAAATTAGCAATTACTGCTGCCATATGTCAATTTGGCATAATAGATATACTGTATGCTTGGCATGTGTAGAGAGCTTTCTTACCAGTTTGTTGCCCAGCAGTGAAACAGAACAGTATTTTCATTCTAACCTGCTGGGTTCATGCAACATTTGCTCTACACCTTGCTTTTCAAAATATTAAGAAAACAGCTTTTATGCATGAAAGGTATTTAATTGCTGTTGTCTTTTGAGTTTTTGTGTGGAAAGCAGCAATAATTTAATATTCATTTTGGAAAGCAACTATAATCAGCGAAAATTACAAGATTATTTAGGGTTTGGAATAATGGACACATGTCACATTCCCAGTGTACATTCTGTCTGAGTGGTTTAAATAGTGCCAATCTTATTGCTCAGCACTGTACAGAGGATTCACATCAGTCCTTTCCCTATTGGAACTTACAATCTTAATTCCCTATCACCGCATATACAGACTAGGGTCCATTTTGTTAGAAGCCAATTATCCTGCCAGTATGTTTTTGGCGGAAAACAGAGTTTACAAACTCTACACAGATAGGACCCTGATCAGAATATAACTCATGACCCTAGTGCAGCAATGCATGTCAATATATTTTCAAATCAGTGTAGCGGTGACCAGCAATAGCCTATCACTGAAACAATGCTGTTCTACTATTACTTTGTACAGAACCAGCTGACTTCCCTTACAGTCCCTGCTGTTTACAGTACAATAATTAAATCATTTAAAAAAATGGACAGCTACCTTCCCAAAACCTTAATCAGACCCAGCAAAACAACAAGAAAATCCAAACCCTTGTTCATCATGTTAATAAAGAAATTCTTAGGGGTCTATTTGATAAACCGCGGGTTTGAAAAAATGGAGATGCTGCCGAGAGCAACCAATCAGAGTCTAGCTGTCATTTTGTAGAATGTACTAAATAAATAACTACAGTCTGATTGGTTGCTATAGGTAACCGCTCCCCTTATTCAAACCTGCAGTTTCGTAAATCTAGTTTCTTATTCTTGATCCAACCATGTCCAAATGAGAAGTAAAAAAAATCCCCATAATAAATGATCTGCCCTACACACTAGCGCAGACAGGAACTAAATGATTAAAGTTTGGAGTCCTCTCTAGCCAGCCAATCACAAATGTTTTCCACACTGGCAGGTGAAAGGGAGTCATGGGGACAACCAGCTCTCGGTGCTAGCTTGCAGGGGGTAATTTTTTAATGGGATTTTTCAAATTTTATTTTTTTGCCTTAGGGATTCTTGTCCATTGTTGCGGGACTACTGGGATGATAAAAGTTGCTATTCCAGGGGTATCAACTTTGTTCATTACCACAGCCCTCACAGCATAAAGGGTTTGGAAAAAGCCACTGTACTTTTTAAAGGACAGGATTGGTAGCCTGTGGGGTGGATGCTGTGGGTACCCACTCATTGAGGCCCCAACCTACACTGACCAGCCTGGGGCAGGTTGTCACTATGACAGGTGGACCTGTCATCTGTAGTCTCTCTGTTACAGTGGAAACCAGCCCAGGCTATGTAATGTTGGGGTTAGATAGGAAGGAGAGCAAGTTGCATATTAAAAAAAAATCACTTTGAAGAGCAACAGTCCTGGGAAATCGGGGATGGTGCTGGGGCCAGGTAAGGTAATTTTCCCTTTTATATTTGAGAATATTTATGAATTTGACTGAATTTCTGCAACAGAATTTCTGGGGTGTCACCCACCTCTAATCATTAAATAGGTTTCTACTTTCCATGCTAAGGCTCTGCTGTGTATACTTGTCACCACAGAGAGCTCTGCTGTGTATACTTGTCACCACAGAGAGCTCTGCTGTGTATACTTGTCACCATATAGAGCTCTGCTGTGTATACCTGTCACCACAGAGACCTCTGCTGTGTATACTTGTCACCACAGAGAGCTCTGCTGTGTATACTGGTCACCACAGAGAGCTCTGTTGTGTATACTGGTCATCACATAGAGCTCTGTGGTATATACTTGTCACCACAGAGAGCTCTGTTGTGTATACTTGTCACCACATAGAGCTCTGCTATGTATACTTGTCACCACATAGAGCTCTGTTGTGTATACTTGTCAACACATAGAGCACTGCTGTGTATACTTATCACCACATAGAGCACTGTTGTGTATACTGCTCAACACAGAGAGCTCTGTTGTGTATACTTGTCACCACAGAGAGCTCTGTTGTGTATACTTGTCACCACAGAGAGCTCTGCTGTGTATACTTGTCACCACAGAGAGCTCTGCTGTGTATACTTGTCACCACATAGAGCTCTGCTGTCTATACTGGTCAACACAGAGAGCTCTGCTGTGTATGCTTGTCACCACAGAGAGCTCTGCTGTGTATGCTTGTCATCACAGAGAGCTCTGCGGTGTATACTTGTCACCACAGAGAGCTCTGCTGTGTATGCTTGTCACCACAGAGAGCTCTGCTGTGTATGCTTGTCACCACAGAGAGCTCTGCGGTGTATACTTGTCACCACAGAGAGCTCTGCTGTGTATACTGTTCACCACATAGAGTTCTGCTCTCTATACTTGTCACCACATAGAGCTCTGCTGTCTATACCGTTCACCACATAGAGCTCTGCTGTGTATACTTGTCACCACATAGAGCTCTGCTTTCTATACTGTTCACCACAGAGAGCTCTGCTGTGTATACTTGTCACCACAGAGAGCTCTGCTGAATATACTGTTCACAACAGAGAGCTCTGCTGAGTATACTTTTCACCACATAGAGCTCTGCTGTGTATACTGGTCACCAAAGAGGAGACTAATGTGCACAATGGACTCTATACAGACCTCTGCTTGTATGCGGGTCACCAAAATAGAGCTCATCTTTGTGTACTGTAACCTTATTAAATTTATCTTTATACACTAGTAACCAAATTAGGCTCAGCTTTATATACTATTTACTAGGCTGAACTCAGCTTTATATATTAGCAACACATACAGTAGGGTTTTGTATACCAATCTCCAACTAGACCGTGACTTATATTCAGTATTGGTGCAATCTGGCACTGATGGACCCATAAATGAAAGAAGCTTTGTATACTAGTTAACAGATTGAGCTCTGAATATAAAAAGTGGGGGCATAATGGATATGGGTACTTCAGTGCATATATTACTTGACCATTGCTTGGCATAAAGTATGAAATCTGTTGAGCATAATGTGTGTGGACGCCAGTTTTGCAGTAGTCAATGTACAGTAAGGGCGTGCCAAACTCAAGCACATGCAGCCTCATCCGAACCAAGCTTTGGGCATCTCATAGTTGTTTTTTTTCCCATATCTCTTGCTCCAGCTACAGTACTGTGTCCTGATCAGTAGTGATGACAGTCTCCTTTGCATGCTAGAACATGTGTTTGCAATATAATTTTTAACTGTTTTATCATTGATGCCTTTATTATTTAGAATAATTATTAAATAAATTAATTCTGTGCGTTTTTTGGCTAATTTGTAATTCACATTGTCATTAGACGTATCCTGCAGTGTCTTGTGTAGTAGAGCATAGCTGACCTACACCCAAATTCATCAGCGCACGTATCTTCAGATCCACTCCAGTTGAATTGGGAAGTACACAGATCCGTTCCCTATTGAATTGGGGAGTCCACCGAGCCATTCCCAGTTGAATTGGAGAGTACACCGAGCCACTCCTCGTTGAGTTGGGGAGTACACCGAGCCGCTCCTCGTTGAATTGGGGAGTACACCGAGCCGCTCCCCGTTGAATTGGGGAGTACACCGATCCGCTCCCCGTTGAATTGGGCAGTACACCGATCCGCCCCTCGTTGAATTGGGGATTACACCGATCCGCTCCCCGTTGAATTGGGGAGTACACGGTGCCGCTCTCCGTTGAATTGGGGAGTACACGGAACTGCTCCCCGTTGAATTGGGGAGTACACCTAGCCGCTCCCCGTTGAATTGGGGAGTACACCGATCCGCTCCCCGTTGAATTGGGGAATACGCAGAGCCGCTCCCCGTTGAATTGGGGAGTACGCGGAGCCGCTCCCCGATGAATTGGGGAGTATGCGGAGCCGCTCCCCGATGAATTGGGGAGTTCAAAGATACGATTTTAAACAAGTGCATGTTGTGCTCAGAATGTGTGCCCTGATGAATCAGCCCAATGTGTGTTGTCAGTGCTTTGTATTATGTATAAGTACTATACTGGACGCAATGCATGTAGGCAACAGTCATTGTAATACATAATGATAAAAGAGGTTCAATCAAGAATCACATTTCTACCAGTGATTTGCTTCAATTTTCTGGTCTGAATTGATGAATTTTAATTAGCTTCTCTCGGTTTTTTAAAATTTAAGTGTTTTTGGAAATGGCTGTACATAGCAAGGATTACCCCTAAAAATGTATCCACCATTTTGTCTAAATTGATTAGCTATGGTCAGTGGAACAATATCTCAGTTTTGCAGAGTTTCACAAGACTAAACACTACACTTATGCCATTGGCATGTGCGAATGCTGACATGTTGTCCCACAGAACCATCCACGGCGGCGGAAAGCCAAGTACGACTGAGCAAATCGAGGCATGATTATTTTTTAATGGGAATTTTGTGCTGTGCTTTGGCAGATACGCTCTTCGTAAATGAAATCTTAATAATAGTGATCTGCTGAGAAATGTAATAACTACAACAATAATTTGATTTTGCAGTTTAAAAATTAATGGAAGCTAGTTTCTACCTTTTGTAGAATGTTTGTTTGTCTTATTAATATCTATCATGGCACAGTACATTCCTTACCTAGTGCATTTATTGTAATTGTAACTGAGGATGTAACTACCATTGATGCAGGGGGTGCAGCTGCTATGGGGCCCACAGCTGTGGGGGCCCGCCTTCCCTGTCATGTGTAAATGTAAGATTTTCCTCATTGTGGCTGGTACATGGGGGTACATGGGGGCCCTTGCACTTTGCTATGGGGCCCTCATATGTCTACTCATTCACCTTATTGTAACTCTAGTGCATACTTGTCTACTCTCCCGGAATTCCCGGAAGGCTCCCAAATTTCGGGGAGTCCTCCTGGACTCCCGGAAGTGTAGGTAAACCTCCCGGATTTGCCGTAATTCATGGCATTGAATGACAGGGGTGGGGCTTAATCGTGTCATTAAGTCCCGTCCCCGCTATTCAATGCTGTGAATTTCTGCATTTTATAGTTATTAAGCCCCGCCCCCTCCCACTTTTGAAATCTGGCATATGCTCTAGTGAGGGGTATTTAGGGCTGTGGATTAATTTGAACATTTTGAGGATAAAAATGACTGCACTTGTCAGGCAATACATTATTACATTGGATAGCATTTAATTGGAAAATTTACTATTTCTGCCACTGGTCAACAAAACTTCTGCATCAATCCCAACAAAATAGATTTTCTTTTGATGTGCTGTAGATCTTCTCTTTCCTCTGGGAGGGGGATTTGGTGAACGTTTTCTGAATTTCATTATTATGTTTGTTACCATTAACATGACGATATTGTGGACACAATGATTCACTGGTGTATGCAGGGCTGGCAGAAGATTCTATGCCTGTAGGCACAGGCGATGTGTCCCCCTATGTTCTATGCTGTAGGCACAGGCGGTGTCCCCTATGTTCTATGCCCGTAGGCACAGGCGATGTGTCCCCCTAAGTTTCAGTCCCTGCTCTAAAAAGAGTAGGTATCGGAATAAGTGCTGGGGACACGGGATTGGCACATGTGCCACCTCCGGGCAGGGGGTAGCTGGAATCCCAGCACTGACACTAACTGTATGAATAACTGAAGAGTGTGTGTAAGTATTTATTAGCAATGCACAAGCTTTGACTCCCTTGCAAAAAGTGTGCCTATTACATAAATACAACAGTTGATATTTCATTAAATTACCTATGTATTTCTCTACACCTTAATTGGTAATAGTGATGATGACAAGGACAGAGAACAATTGTGTTCTGTATTGATCAGTGTGTTGTAGTGCGGGTGTAAACTATAGTAAAGAAGAGAAAAGATAGACCAAGCAGGCAATGCTGCAGAACTGTTCACACATCTAAGTTACAATTGCAGTACACTAGTCTGCATTACTCATAGTCACAGAGCATCCACAGACGTTTTCCTTTACCACAATCCCAGATCCAGGAGAATGTGTGTTTGAGATGTTGTAAGCTCCCTGTATAACACTCTAGACATGTGACATATGCTGATACTTGCTGATTAGCGTCTATACTTTCCATGCACTGTGATTGGCCTGATACTCCAGTGAGCATTATTCTGCACATTTTTCGTCCATTGAAGTAGAAATTCATTGCTGCATTCATTTCCATGTTATATTGGAAATAGCAATACCATGTTTCTATATACAATAGTAAAATAATCTGCCTCCTTCTTTTTCTTTGTTAGTTTCGTGGTGGGCATATATCATACTTGCCAACTCTCCCGGAATGTCCGGGAGACTCCTGAAATCCGGGCCGGTCTCCTGGACTCCCGGGAGAGCAGGCAAGTCTCCCGCATCCCACAATTCCCTGGCCAAAATAATGCGATTTGCGGTGAATCACGTCATTTTGGCCCTGCTCCCCGCGACAAATCTTAATTTCCGTTTGGGAAAAGGGGGGGTTGTTTTGCAAAATGACGCGCTTGACCGTGCCTCGTCCCTCCCGCCCCCTCTCTAGTCACGTCCCTCTCCCGGATTGCACTGCCTGAAAGTAGGCAAGTGTGGTATATATAAGAAAATGAGAAGCAGAGTAAATGAGAAAAAAAACTGCTTTACTTAATGAAGACTTGTTCGCTTTAAAGGCAAGACATTGTCTCTTAGTTCTAATATTCATTAGTGTGAATCAAAACTTGTAATAGTAGTTTACTTTCCTCATATCGTGAACCACAGCTTAAGCAGTTGTTTGTAGATACATACAGTTGATGAATACAAATCCATGCTTCTGTCAACAAAGCGGAGTTCTGGGAGGAAGTAATAGGCTGTGAAAATGTTGTATTTTTAAGTAAACCACATATTCCTTTCCTTGGATAAACAGTTATTAATAGTTTGAGCTTGATTATGTTGGAAACCAACATTAATGTTTGCAAATATAATTAAAAACACAGCCACAAGCAGCTTTTTATGACATTGATTTTGGCTACAAGTTCACAAAGTGCAATATGACCTTTTATTATACATCTGTTATTATGTTACATTTTATCCAGATTTTCTAGACCATTAATTAAGAATTATAATTGTTCATGATTTACACAAACAATATCATGCACATTTTAGTGGTTGGCTGTAATGATTAATCTATGAAACAAAATACAGGTTGATTTACTTGAGTTGATTTTTTTTCAAATTAAATCTTTGTTGTAATGCTAAATAATATTGAGCCACCAAAAGAGGGTGGCAAGAAGACATTTTCCACCCGACCTGGACATTCCTTGTCAATCGGGGCTGGCCCAGCAAATCATGTATTGGACTGTGCCGGCTTCTGGCTATCGTAATCATCATCATTTATTTATATAGCGCCACTAATTCCGCAGCGCTGTACAGAGAACTCATTCACATCAGTCCCTGCCCCATTGGAGCTTACAGTCTAAATTCCCTAATATAGACAGACACTCACACACACACACAGACAGAGAGAGAGACTAGGGTAAATTTTTGATAGCAGCCAATTAACCTATCAGTATGTTTTTGGAGTGTGGGAGGAAACCGAAGGAAACCCACGCAAACACAGGGAGAACATACAAACTCCACACAGATAAGGCCATGGTCGGGAATTGAACTCATGACCCCAGTGCTGTGAGGCAGAAATGCTAACCACTAGGCCACTGTGCTGGCTATGACTTCTCACTTGACAGATCTGAAGCCAATTAAGCATTTATGTGATATTCTGGAATCACACCTGAGACAGCATTCTCTACTACCGCCAACCAAGAATGTATTGGTTATACCTTTTGAAGTCTGTGAAAGGTGTCAGTGGTGTTGAGTGGATATAAAGCAACAGACGCTTTTAACCTAACCAGGTTGCTGGTTTATTGAACTTCGAAACAAACACAGTTAATGCAGGTACTCACAGTTGTAGTTGTAGCAGCAACAGGTATACAGTCTTCTGCAGCATGCACTGATATGATATGAAGGGGTCGCAGGGCTGCCGCGATTTGCTCTCGGGGATTACCAGTGTGAGAGAGCCAGGGAGTAGGGACTGCTGGGAGAGTGGGTGAGAGAGCAAGGGGGTGCTGGGAGAGGGGGTGAAAGCCAAAGGGGAAGGAGGGGGTGCTGGGAGAGGGGGTGAGAGAGCCAGAGAGTGCTGGGAGAGGGGATGAGAGGTCCAAAGGGGAAGGGGTTGCTGGGAGAGGGGATGAGAGATCCAAAGGGGAAGGGGGTGCTGGGAGAGGGGATGAGAGATCCGAAGGGGATGCTGGGAGAGGGGATGAGAGAGCCGAAGGGGGTGCTGGGAGAGAGGATGAGAGAGCCAAAGGGGAACGGGGTGCTGGGAGAGGGGATGAGAGAGCCGATGGGGATGAGAGAGCCAAAGGGGAAGGGGTTGCTGTGAGAGAGCTAGGGGATGCTGGGAGAGGGGTGAGAAAGCCAGGGGGTAGAGAGTGCTGGGAGAGGGGGTGAGAGAGCCAGGGTGTGCTGGGAGAGGGGGTGAGAGAGCCGGGGGTGCTGGGAGAGGGGATGAGAGATCCAAAGGGGAAGGGGGTGCTGGGAGAGGGGGTGAGAGAGCCAGGGGGTGCTGGGAGAGGGGATGAGAGATCCAAAGAGGAAGGAGGTGTTGGGAGAAGGGATGAGAGATCTGAAGGGGGTGCTGGGAGAGGGGATGAGAGAGCCGAAGGGGGTGCTGGGAGAGGGGATGAGAGAGCCAAAGGGGAAGGGGCTGCTGTGAGAGGGGTGAGAGAGCTAGGGGGTGCTGGGAGAGGGGTGAGAGAGCCAGGGAGGTAGGGGGTGCAGGAAGAGGGGTGAGAGAGCCAGGGAGGTAGGGGGTGCAGGAAGAGGGGTGAGAGAGCCAGGGAGGTAGGGGGTGCAGGAAGAGGGGTGAGAGAGCCAGGGATGTAGGGGGTGCAGGAAGAGGGGCGAGAGAGCCAGGGAGGTAGGGGGTGCAGGAAGAGGGGTGAGAGAGCCAGGGGGTAGAGGGTGCAGGAAGACGTGTGAGTGCCAGGGGGGTAGACAGTGCAGGAAGACGTGTGAGAGTGCCAGGGGAGAAGGTGTTGCAGGAAGACGTGTGAGAGTGCCATGGGAGAAGATGGTGCAGGAAGACGTGTGAGAGAGCCAGGGGAGAAGGTGGTGCAGGGGGTTAAGTGAGAGGGACAAAGGAGAAGATGGTGCAAAGGGAGAGACATCTTAAGAATGGGAATGTCAGGGATACAGCCGTCATAAAACACAAGTAGTAATGAAGAATGGGAATGCACAGAGGGGACATTTCACTTATATTTTCCATACTCCCACTTCTAAATTTCTGCTTCGACCACTGCCCTCTATTCCTGCTCCCGACTGCCTGTGTGAGCCGACAGCTACTGATCCCTCCTCGCCCAGCGCACCCAGTAGGAGAACAGAACACAGGCTGCCATAATCAGATAAGTTCAAATATTTTCTCGTGTGCAATGTGTTTTTAACCATCCTTTCTTGAACTGGGGGCACTACTGTGTATCAAATGACATTTAAAACATTATGTATTGCTCATTATTGCGCTGTAATGTTTCTTGCATATTTATCTGTACAAAGATTTTTAATTAAGAGGAAAAAACATTGCTTGTCATAAACTTTATCTGATTGTGTCAATATATCTATTTATGTTTGCATTGTAAATGGTGTATTAAGCTGCTCCTGGGACTTACACACTCAGTATCTGATATGCTGTACCAATTTTTATTTGTGAATGAGTTTTTGTCTGGGCACTACTAATGATTTGTGGGCACTACTATGGCATAATGTTATTTGGGGACACTATTATGGCATAATATGACCTTGGGGCACTACGATGTGGCATAATATGAACTGGGCAAGTCTTTCATTGTTGAATATGATAAGAGCCCAAAGAAGTTGCTGTATCGGGGCCCAAAATTCCTCTTGTCGGCCCTTCCTGTGAGTCAAGGGGGTAGACGTTTCCAGGTAAATAATCTAAATGTTTCCTATCTAATCAAACTGATGGATCACATACAATTATCTCTCATCCACCTCCAATATCCCCCTTAATTTATATACTGTGTTATTTAAAATGAATAGAAAAAAGACGCATATCCAGTTACTAAAAAAAAAGTTAGTAGAAAAAAATATTTTTCTCTGACATTTTGCTGTAGATGGAAATACTTTTAATGCGGCCGTGTGGGTTCAAATGATCATTCATTAGTTATGTTTTTTTTTTTTTAGATATATGTTAGTTTTATTTCATGTGGAATGATTCATGAAAATTCTGCCATTACTATTTAATTGAGGGAAAAGGATACCTGTTACCTATATGTGTGTATGTATTCTGTTGTTGCTATCTTGTGGGAGATTTGAAATAAGCAAAACATTGGTTTCCTACAGTGGCGCCTGTATAATTGGTGGTATTGCTGTAGTATGGGGTGGCGTGGTGGCGGCAATGTTCTAGTGTGTTTGGGGCTTAGTATTGTTAATAAGTTGGAGAGGGTATTGCTGTAATGTGGGGGGTGATGCTGTACGCTGTAATGTGGGGGGTGATGCTGGATGCTGTAATGTGGGGGGTGATGCCGGATGTTGTAATGTGGGGGGTCATGCTGGACGCTGTAATGTGGGGGGTCATGCTGGACGCTGTAATGTGGGGGGTGATGCTGGTTGCTGTAATGTGAGGGGTGATGCTGGATGCTGTAATGTGATGCCGGATGCTGTAATGTGGGGGGTCATGCCGGATGCTGTAATGTGGGGGGTCATGCCGGATGCTGTAATGTGGGGGGTCATGCCGGATGCTGTAATGTGGGGGGTCATGCTGGATGCTGTAATGTGGGGGGTCATGCTGGACGCTGTAATGTGGGGGGTGATGCCGATTGTTGTAATGTGGGGTGTGATGCCGGTTGCTGTAATGTGGGGTTGATTGATGTAATATGAGTGTGCGTGCGGGGTTATTTATTGCTGTAATTTGGGCACTAATAATGTATTGTCATGGTATTTATTGATGTAATTGTGGTGCTAACAATGTAATGCTGAGGGTCATTAGGAGAAATAAATACCCCCACACACACACTCACTCATACTACATCATATTATACAGCACTAGCAACGCGCACTGCGCTAGCATCAGTGCGAAACAATATAGTGCATGGAGCTCACAACACGTGGGCCTGTGTGCTATAAATGCCAGCGCTGATTTTTAGTCCTAGTCCGGCCCTGGTGTCAGATGATCCATTCTTAGAGATAGCCGTCAGTGAAGTAATTCTGTGGAACAGTTTAAGCACTGAAGGGTCTTCGTGTATGGGAAAGACAGGATGGAGATAGCCAGGGATCAGCAAAGGAAAAATGCTTTATTATTCAAATAAAGCATGTTTTCCAAAGTTACGTATAGTAAAATTATTTGTTTTTTTATTCTGTTCCTTTTTCCGTGAAACTGGAATTAAGTCCAGATGTCCAGTTCACTGCGCTTGCTCACACCCTCTGAACACTGGCCGGTGTAAGACTCCACTAACCGCTGCCAGCCAGTATCATGACAGTATCGGCGACATTTCATTGGTAACTTTCAATAGATTCTACCTGTCAGTGAGTTACTGGGGGAGAGGGGGGTTGAGCACAGGTATAGAGCTATTCAAACTATTATAAATAATGAAGAAAGACGTGCCCATTAAATACTCTTAACAAAGGAACATAATGACAACGTTGCTAAAATTTGATTTTTTTTTCCTGTAAGTTAGGTACAATTAATAACAAAGTATAGTATTCATTTGATGGAGAATAATGTGAAATCCCACACAAGAACAGTATTGGAACCCAAAATGTGAACTAAAAGAGTATTTATATTAACCAAGTACACTCTTATTACTAAGTGATGAAGAATACTATTTGTTAACCTCTTCTGTATGTTTATTGTTTATGTCACCAGCAGATACTGCTTACAAAAGATGAATCCTCTCTCTGTTCTCTCTCAACTAACACATATTAATTCAGTGGTACCATTGTACTGTACACAGCACAAAATATGGATGATCTTGAAAAGTAGCAATGAACACACCAATGTATTATTAACGCAGGCAAGCGAGCACATTAGCTACAAATGGCTGTAAGTTATTAACAATGCACTGTCTACATTCAGTGAGTGTCTTCTGTCTGACCTGAATACTCATGAATTGGGAAGAGGACAAAAACAGAAATGACCAATTAGTGCATTGTTTAGTCTACATAAAGTAGCTCTTTCTCAAGTACTTTATAACAATAAACGATTAACAGCCTTATTGTCTTTTAGTACAGATGGTCTACATGCACATCTGTGCTATATGTCTCATTGTCAAGAAGGGGAAAGTATGTTGCTGTTCTTCACTTAAACCAACTAAGTATAATTCATTGAACACATTAAAAAAGCGACATTTCAAAGATAGATTAATTGTCTTGTCTTGCAAGGAAAGGCAAAGGATCTCTGTCTTTTTTTATTGAAAATATTGAATGGCTCGTAACTTGCTACTTTTGTTTATTTGGCATTGATATGTTAGTTTCCACTGATTAATAAAATCAAATACACATAGAATTTAGAGACTCTGCTCAAAATAAGTTATGCCTATAGGTATATCCATACTTACGAACTTTTCAAAGTGGGATGCGAGGAAGGAGGGAGCCGGGGTGTGATGCATTTTTGGCCCTGCCCCTGCGATGGTTTGCAGAATTTTGCCACATTGAGCGGGTCAAAATGCCACGGTTCACTGTGAATGCCATCACAGAGGCTCCCATCCTGCCCACTTTACTAGGAAGTGGGTAGGATGCGGGATTAGGGCCTGCTCTCCTGGTAGTGAGTCTCCCAGACATTCCAGGAGAGTGGACAAACATGGGTATATCTGAACTCTTACAGCTACATATTTTGCTAAACTTTTTTGATAAATAGGACTCAAAAGAATAGTTAGCTATAAAGAGCAGACATATAGGTGTCCTATTGTTAAGCAGCTAAGTGTGATATTAGCATTTTTTATAGACATAACTCACACAGCACCTCTTGCTAATTAGAAATACCATTGTATTAGCAATACCCCATACCCCATTCCTACTAGACTGTGGTTCCTACAGATGGTGTACACCGCTGGGATATTGCATTACTTAAAGTCACAAAAACAAGCTCACTAATGAACAATACCATATTGGGCTGGTAATGTATATATGTAATACTTAAGCACATCTTCATGTAGCCATAAAGCTTTGTTGTGTTTTACAGGAATAATAATTCTCTATTTATAAAGTGACTTTCCCCCAATAGGACTCAAAGTACTTTACATTGTTGCAGAGGATGCAGCATAGTAACCTACTTTCCCGGAAAGTCCGGGAGACACCAAGATTTCCCACATCCCTTCCACTTCCCTTATGAAGTGAATGGGGGTGGGGCTTGATTATGCACAGTGGGGGTGGGGCAGCAGTGGCGTGAATTGGCGCAGCCATGCCACCCACAACCGGCATCAGGAACTCCCCTCTGGTACTATCCAGTTTGAAGTTCTGAAATGTTTGCAAATATGGGGTGATGCAGCCGCTTCAGGTGTGCATAGCTGCTTTTCTGTGGCATGTATGGGGTGAAGCACTAGTCTGCAAGGCACATCTCCCAACTGTGCTCAAATCTGGACAAATGTCCTGATTGGTTAAACAGTCCCCTCTAGCTGGTGATGTCCCGCCAAAATTGGGACCATTGGCAGATATGCTGAATTCTGTTTTGTTTTTGGTATAAATCTCTGTTTAATAAATGTGCTTTGAGCGTCACTATTGAGTGGCATAATATAAATTGGTGGCACTACTGTGTGGCATAATATAAATTGGAGGGAATTCTATTTGCCATAATATGAACAGGGACACTACTGTGGCATAATATGAACTTTGGGCACTATTGTGCGGTATAAGATGAATTGGAGACACTTATATTTGGCATAATTTGAAGTGGGGGCACTACTGTCCGGCATAATATGATCTGGGGGCAATACTGTGTGGCATAATATGATCTGGGGGCAATACTGTTTGGCATAATATGAACTGTGATACCAATGTGGCATAATATGATCTGGGGGCAATACTTTTTGGCATAATATGAACTGTGATGCTAATGTGGCATAATATGACCTGGGGTCACTAAAGTGTCACATAATATGATTTGGGGGCACTTCTGGGCACCCTCTCCTCTTGGAGGTGCTAGACATGCCCCGCCGGCAGCAAGCTGCAGTACAGAGTATACCTCTTTAGGGTTCCCTGGGTGCACACCCTAATGAAATGTGCTGCGCACACCTATGACGAGAGGTAGGATTGTTAATTTGTGAATCCTATCTATGTACCAGTCTCCTACCAACTGGCATTCATTACATTTCTTTTACTAGCATTTTTAATACCAGTAAAGCGCATGTAAACTGGCACAATACTAGCAATCTTTGTGTCACTATATCACTAAACCGACTATAGCTGTTACTAGCATTTGCTTGCATTGTGATAGTATTGCAGTTCCAGTTTTTGGAATATATCTTGTTCTGTTTAATGCACTTACCGTGGTTAAATACCTTGGAGAAGCCTACAGTGAGCTGCAAGCACTGGTAAAAATGTTAGTAACAAATGCATTTTTGCGTTGGACCTGCGTATTCACTCACTTTTGTATTATTGTTAAAAAACACAACACCAATAGTTACATTAATGCAGTAATCCCACTTTTTTTCTTTAAATAGCAAGTGAAATACCTTTTAAGTGTACTTCTGAGTCACTTTTCTTAGCACTCCAAAGTCCTTCTGCTCACTACATCATATGCCATGTGATTGTGGTTGCCATGGTAGTCCATGACACTGCACAGAATTATAAATAACTAGCTGAAATACTGGCATTGCCCAGGTTTAAATCTTCAAGTTATTAAATTATCAATAAGTTGGATGTAACTGTCACCTTTTTAAAAATAATTAGCAGCTTCGCAGTTCTTCCAACATACGCATGAGGTGGTTGCCCAGTGGCATTTTTGCTTTTATATTAAAAGTCATCCAAATCCATCCAGTGGAAGGCCCAGAACAGCCTCCCCTGGTCAAAGTTATGCCCAGCGTACACCAACAGGAGGTCCGACGAGGTCCTCAACCCCCTAGTATGTCTTCTGGGATCCAATATTACCAGTCTGTGAAGTTTTCATCCAAATCTATCCACTGAAAGGCTCAGAACAGGTTCCCAGGTCAAAATCCTGCTCAGCGTACACCAACAGGAGGTCCAACCAGGACCCTAACCCCCCCTAAAACCTGACCGGGATCCAACTTGACCAACTCGCGTTGGTTTCATCCCAATCAGTGCAGAGGTGTACGAATGCATAACCGGACAAACAGACCAATGATTTTTATATATAAGATAGCAGCCTGAAAAAAAAAAAAAAAAAAAAAGAGAAATGGTAAATACCAACATTATTCTTATAGCCAGACTCAGTGATTTATGTTAAAAAACACACCTCGTTTATTCATGGGATTGCTGCTTTAAACTATTTTAGAGATGGCAGGAGACTACAAGTATGTTGCCTGGGAATTATAGTCTGTCTCTGTTAACTTTTGTTTTTCATTCAAGAGACATCTGTATTCCCACCTTTAATTTTGGCAGCAGTAATCCCTCGATTGGGGAAAATGAATGCTTTTCAAATCACTCCAAGTTTTATTTACTTTTTTACAATTTTTCAAGGGTTTCTTTTCTGACACTATTATAAATCTGTGTAACATTCCTAATGTCATCCAACTTATTTATAAAGGTTTCCAACATGGATCTGTATCTAGATAGGAACTTGTGTATTCTTTTACATTAGCACATTTATCAGATGTACACTTATTTTCATCATATGGAAATTTTGGTTCAAAATTGCTAGCTTCAATATTAGTGCAAAAACCTGCCTCCACGAATGTAGTTTTTGCAAATGGTTTCTGCTAGTATTTACTAAAACAATTTGCTTTAAAGAGGTGATGCCCATTGATGTGACTTCACAATACGAAGTTAATCACCTGCCCAATCTTAGACATCAAGGAGTAAATAATTGTAGTACTTTTTTAATGTTATTACTAATTTATTCTGAAAAGGATCTGGACTCATCTAAGTGTATTCTCTCATCTAGCACCAGAAAACATATTACTGGTAATACATGGTATATCCTGAGAACATATCAGATATAGCAACAACTACAAATATGTAAATGTATCTATTTTATGTAGAATACACTTATAATATGCTTATAATTTACATTAGTTAATTAATTTTAATGGCTATATGTTAACTAATATATAAATTGTATTATTTAAGAAATATAAAAAGCGTGAACTTGGTAAATGATGTGCAGATCATATTTAATCTCATATCTAAGCTGCAACTATTCATTAATTGTGATCTGTTAATAATAATAATCCTTAGGGCTAGATTTACTAAGCTGCGGGTTTGAAAAAGTGGGGATGTTGCCTATAGCAACCAATCAGATTCTAGCTATCATTTTGTAGAAGGTACTAAATAAATGAAAGCTAGAGTCTGATTGGTTGCTATAGGCAACATCCCCACTTTTTCAAACCCGCAGCTTAGTAAATCTAGCCCTTAGTGTTGGTTTATGGAGTGCAATAAAGCTTCCTCAGCATTCGAGATCATGTGATGCCCATTGACTATCTAATAGGAGAGGGGGGGTTAGAGGTCCGAAAGTTCAACGGAAGTTCACTGATTCAAGCCAGAATGCAAATTGGTCGCAATTTTCACGTTTAAAAAGAGTATGCAACTATTGTGTAGTTCAGCCCCTATTTAAATCAAATTTATTTTTAAATCTTCTCAAGTTCCGATTTGAATAGGGGTGGAAATACACTCTGCATAAACTTTATTTTCCGTAAATGTAGACACACATAAGAGTCTGAAGTATACACATATGCGTTTTATTTAATAATAAATTAAAATGTCAACTGCTAACAATAAAATAATTTTACAAAAAAATAATTATAATCCATATAATTTTTTTGTTTTATAATTATTTTACAATAAATCACTAAATAATTAACTATCCAATGCTTAAAGTGCATACAGAATAAAATATATTTTAAAGGGTTTATAAGTGTCATGCATATGTATATGAATTATATGTAATTGCATTCAGATTAGCTGGTTTCTGGGCGTGCCCAGTGCAATCATACAAGATTCACTATGTAAACAGTCGTACGTCCGGTCTTGAGTCAGGCCCAGAAATGTTTAAATGACATCCAAGTAGTGGAAAAGGCGTAATTAGGGGTTGATTAGTGGTGGCTGACATTTTGCTCCCCATGAAATTACTGCATCTGTAGGTGCATTTTGACCAAACTAGTCTTGAAACAAACAACTGACACAAGTAATATAGACAGTCCCGATGTCCACTCACTGTTATGATTAACACAATACCTAAAGTATGCTATATTTAGTATTTTAGGAGAAAAACGAAAAGGTTGTAATTGACATTGCGTATTTCGGGGGGTATTAAATTGTCGGTAGAAACGCCGAAAATCTTGCGGTCCATGCACTATTACCGTTATTACGGTAACAGTGCGCGGAAAAGCCGTTACTATGGTAATTTTCTCGCTGGATTTCAGCTCGCAGCTCCCTGAGCCGCGAGCTGAAATCCAGCTAACTACTACCGTAATAACGGTAGCAGCTTTTACGTGTCGCGGGAACCCAACAATTGAATACCCCCCTTCCAGTCTGATCCGCAATCCTGCAAAAGTAGTCGTTGATAGATTCTCCAGGATCAGTTCCCAAAACCAGGTTAAAGACAGACACCTACAAATGTATTAGACAGACATGTGTAATTGTACAAATGGAGAAGCTCTGCTTGCTCTCATGTTTTATAAATGGCCTTTTGTATCTCAGTAGGGGGGTTAAAGCAAGATTATGCAACATTCTTTGTTATATGGTGTTGATCTACTGTTTGGTGGTATAGCTGCTTTATCCTGGCACTTTGGGTTGAAAAGCCTGTATGACTTAGGGACTATTTATGAACCTCCGAAGAGGTTTAAATCCCCCTAAAACCGCTGTTTTCGGGGGACTACCGCATTATCAAGTAACAAGGCTATTTATTATTAGAAAATTGCAGCAGATATCAGAGATATCTGCTTCTGTCCCAGCCTCAACGATCGCAAATCCAGTCCCCATAGATGACTATGGAGACGGTGATTATGCCCTATTTACCAAGCTCTGAAATTCGGAGCTTGGCCCCAACCACTGACGCCATCTGAAGATAGCTTTAGCCATTCTATCCTATGGGTATTGCAGGATAGGGATCTTCGGATACTTTTCCAGCAGGCTTTGTGCTCCTCCCCATGGTAAATTGTGCATGGCCATAAGGACCTGTACCATAGATTATTTGCCAAACTAGGCGCCTATCGGCTTCCCTGTCTCGGCTAATCAATTTGAATAAATTTCCACATTAATTAATTTCTTATCATTGCGATAAGAAATAATAATTAACATAAGCCATATGCAATGGGTCATAAATAGATCCCCTACACTTTCATTTTTGTATACTCTTAGTCGTTTCCATGACTTAGAAGAATATATTTTATTACCTTTTCTATATATATACACATTTAAAGCAGCAACTTAAATGAATCCTGTCCTTGCTCTTAAACAAAATCAGAAGAAATTTAGAGAATAGCTGGTGTTTAACTATGTATATTCATCTAAATGCCTGGCACCAAAGTGTTACCCCCTTTGTCTGCTAAATATAAATGTGCCTAGTTACATATATGATACATTCTTTGTGAACCTGGTGGTATAGTTTAACCCTTGGTTCTGCTAGTGGCAGATAGAGTATCTTGGCTGTTTGGAGACAGAAATCTTGTTTTCTGAAAGTATGGACTTGACATTCATATAATAAAAAGTGTGATGGAACCCATCTCACCAATAACAGCTATTATCAGTATATGTATCCATGCAATTCAATTTATGCAACATATTTTCCTACCCGCAGCAATGTAATGGGTGAATCTATGTATACAACCCTGAATACAACATCACTTCGCACCACAGTAAACCAGAGAGAACAATTGTACTCTTCCAGTTATGGTTTGCTGGTAAATCATTACTGGACGATTGGTAAGATCAAACCTCCGGTCATAGTCATCCTTCTAGAAAATTGTTATCTGCTACAATGTCTTTTGGAACATGATGATTACATTCTACTACATCTACTATATTAAGGGATTGTATACTGTATCATTGATTTACTACAATATAATAAATGGTCAAATTTTATGTTTCACTGAATCTCTAAATGAAAATAATTTAACTCTGCCTCTGCCATGTACAGACTTAAATATAGCATAATTCTGCACAATGTAATGAAGTACAATATTTATAGCAGTAGAATATTTCTTAATTATTTAATTAACAATGACTGTGAATAATTATTGTGCTGATGCATCATTTTATTTATTTTTATTTAAACTTTAAAATTACATAAAAATTATGTTTTACTTCTTTAAAAAAAATCTCCAGTGATCTTTCAGCCATAATAGGTGGAGGAGCCACTTGGTCTTACTACCCGTGCTCAACAGAGATTCCCTCACACAGAGGTGTAATAACTGGTGACCACCAGGCCGTACGCCAGTCATCTGGAGATGGGACTGGCTGTACTTGGCATATATACAAGTGTATCCACTTTCATAATTACATCTTCCCTGCCATATGCGTGTGCATAGGGCATGCTGACTGTGCCCAGGCACACCATAATGCACAGACAATTTCTGATCTGCTTTAAGAAACGGAGCTGCTGTGCATGACCAGCCACAGTGGCTCCTACCTTTCCATTGCGGAACTGAAGATGCCTGGACAGGACTCTGGGTGCTGACTCCAGAGGGGAGTCGCACAGAGCCGCTTACATATGTTTTTCTTAATGCATGTGTTTAATGGTGATGTGTCAGTGTTCGTACATAAAATTGGTGACACCTTTGTGTGGCATAATAACAATTGGCGTTACTACTGTGTGGCATAATAGTAACTGGGGGCACTACTATGTGGCATAATATAAACTAGGCGGCACTATTATGTGGCATAATATGAACTTAGGGCACTACTGTGTGGCATAATATGTACTTGGGGCACTACTCTTTGGCATAATATGAACTGGGGGCACTTGTTTCACTATTATGTGGCATAATATAAATTGGGGCTACTATTGTGTGGCATAGTATGAATTGGAGGCACTACTGTGTGGCATAATAGGAACTGGGTAATTTCTAGACACCACCCTTCAATGTGTTAGACACACCCCTCCAGCATCGAGCTGTGCTCCAGAGTATGACTCTCTAGGGTTCCCTGAGTGCACACCCTAATGATATGTACTGGGCATGCCTATGATCTCTGCTAATTTGCAAGAGTCCCTGGCTGGAGGGGAATCACTGGGAAAGTAGGGATCACCACATAATGGAAGGTGCTTTATGCAAATATAACATTTTCCTGTTTTGGTAGACAGGGACTGGGAGGAATACCCCCAGGCAGTGATGGATCCAGAGGGGGCGATCGGAGTGGCTTGGTAGGTTTCTCTGTCTGCCTTTTGGCCGAAAGACACATGTACATAGTGTGCAGCCACAGACAGCCCTGTTGGTAGTGAAAGAGGGGGCAGGACACTAAATCCCCCCCCCCACCGACAAAAACCCTACATCCACCTCTGTCCCCAGAGCAAACTAAAGATGAACCAATGGTTCCCATCCTGCTAATCTGAGCCTGCGCAGGGACATGCACGTGTGCAGTGAAACATTTTTTGGGCTTTTAGTTCTGGATTTTTACTTTATAGCTAGTGGCATAATTACCACCAGGGGCCAGCACTTGCACAGTGAAGCAATGTTTGGGCTTTCAATTCTGAGCAGAAATGCCCTTTAGAACATGCGTTGGGGACAGAGCATTCACAGTGGGTCCCTGTTTGGGCTTTCAGGTTCAGAATTAAAAGCCCAAATAGAGCTTTACTGCACATGTCCAGAACCCCGTGCATGCTCATCAGAGGAGAACGGGGAGCCTCCAGACCAGTATCGCCTGGCCCCCTCAACCCCGGCCCTCATACCAGCCACATGCATTGCTTCACTTGGGCTTAGCTACATCACTGACTCTTAATTGTACAAAGCTGGCCTCCTGGTGTTGAATTTATAGTGATGCACTTCTGCACAAAGCACATTACTAGAAATGTAATGTAAAGAAAATATAAAAAAACACATAAGTGACACATGCAATAAATAAAGTCTCAATGTCTCCTGACAATTTAAACCATATTATTTAAACAGTGTTATGGATTAAAAGGAAAACCGTTTAAATTAATAAAGGAGTGTTCCTAAAGTGTTAGTAGATTGAACACCCTTTCCACCATGGACATTTTCAATCCAGTTCTACAGTATATTGATGTAAGGGTATGAGGGCAGCTAACCTCATATTCCGGGCACTGTGGCTTTTTTAGTATTCATTTATTTTTTAAAATTTTATTTCATTATTAAAATTTATTTAAAATGCTATTTACTTATTGTTTTCCTACAGTGCTCCTGCAACCAAAATAGCTGTAGGGGGGGGTATTTAGTTTTACTACCAGTGCTCATCAGCCGCTTCTGATTCACCAGAGATTCTCACACAGTGGAGCAATGCCTGATGAACTCAGGTGACCATCAGGTATAAAGCCAATCACCTGGAGTAGGGATCGCTTGTGCTTGTCATAAGCAGTGTATCCATTGTCATTAGTGCACTATCCTGATAATTTGCAGGAATCCCTTGGAAAGTAGTGATAATGGAAGTGTTTGTATGGGAATTTAACTGTTTCATGTAGACAGCTGCACAAGCATCTAATCGTGGTTTCATGTACAGTATATATTCATGTTTCATAGATATATATTGCCATTGGTAATACTTCAATACTTCTAAATTGTGAAGGCATAAGTTTTATAGGCAGAATGTATTGTAAGTGGTGCTGTAACACTGTTTTGTATTATAAAATAAAATCTCGGTAGAAAATCTTAGCAGCAATTGCTGTCAGATATCCTCCGCCTACACATACCTACCAACTGTCCTGATTTTGGTGGGACATCCCGACTTGCGAGTTGCAAAAAAGTTGTGGGACTTAACAGTGGGTAGAATTTTACCAAAATGTGCCCATTTGTGGGTGGAGGTTGGTCAGTACTGGGGTGGGGCTTATTTATCCTGCTTTTGGGATTTTAAATGTTGGGAGGCATGCTACATGTTGCGCTTTAACATACTTTTATGACACATGGTCGATATACTGTACAAGGTTTTGATATAGTATAAATATATATAGGGTATAGTACA
Organism: Mixophyes fleayi; assembly: GCF_038048845.1. Taxonomy (NCBI): domain Eukaryota; kingdom Metazoa; phylum Chordata; class Amphibia; order Anura; family Limnodynastidae; genus Mixophyes; species Mixophyes fleayi. The sequence goes on from NC_134406.1 coordinate 61,064,778, forward strand.
GTTTTTGGTCTGCAGTGTGCTGATGCAAAGCTATAGCTCATGGATGTCTTTTTCCAAGAATAAATCAGTAAAGGTTATAGAAAGACATGTAATTTCTTTCTTTATGAGAAATGTTATTTCTTGTCCTATTCCATTTTCTGTAAAGGAGAACGTGGCAGTAACTCAGTAACACCTATGGCTAGGCTTATTCATTGATACATAAAAGTACAAACCTTTTGCATAACATTAGGAAAAGGTGATGAATTGAATTACAAGGATATTAGTCGCAGGATGCTCTAACTTGGAAGCTGATCTACCTGTGGCTCTACAGCTGTTACTGAACTATAATTGTCAGCATGGGCAGACACGCTGACTGTCAATACGTAATGAGCATTGTAGTTCATCTACTGGAGTGACAGGTTGCATGCTCCTATGACAAGGTACTGACTGCTTGCCATGCTGCATAAACTGATTTCCTGGTCTTTGTGCTTCAGATTAATTTACTGGACATCATCCAGTATTTCCACCTGGATTCTAGCAAAGGCAGCATTCACTTTGGAAAGCACAGACTGCAGAGAGTTTTGTTGTTTTCTCCCTGCCTTCTCCATGGTGATCTTGGGTGTTGACTGAAAATTTATGCTGCTGTATTAAAACCAGATTCCCCGGAGAAATAAAAAGAACTGGCCCTCACTTTGGTTTACTAATAGTATAGCTGTTGGAGAATTGTGATGAATTGGTAGCTGATATTAACCAGCAAGATAAAGGCAACAATGGCCCACTTTTATTTATTATTATTTATCTTTAAGATGGCTGGTTTCACTTTGTAGTTGACGTTGAGCGTATGGTTGCTTATTCCAGCATTAGTTTTGCTGATTTATCTAAACTGTTCTGTAAGAAGCGGAGAACGAGGTTTTGCTGCTTCTACATCCGCTCTGCTAATTATGTGTTATTCATGCGGTTTATTTACCAGTGAGTGTAGAAGCTTTACCATTTCAAAATTATTTTGTCTAAAGTCCAACAATAGACTTTTACCAAGCTGCGCCCTTCTATTGATGGATGATCTCTGGACTGTGCTTACAGTGTGTTCTAGGACATCATTAATTCATACTAATAATTTAGCTACTTTACACCGACTGTGATATGCAATACCACTGGTAAGGCTAGTTACATCATTTTAAACATTTCCAATGAAGACACTTAAATATATGTATGTGGATACTTATGTGTCACTTAATTGAACACAATCAACAAAAAGATACTGTGCAATGTTGATCCAAAATAGAGCTGAAGCACACAATTAACAGCATTAATGTTAAATCATCTCTATGATAGTTTTCTTTTTAAACAATACTGAAAACATAGAGATAGTCATTGCAGATGACAGGAGAGCTACACTGCCATACAGCTGCAAAGTATTACAATACTCAGGGCCTGATTAAGGGTTCTGGCCGCCCTAGGCTAATACGGCAACAGAGCCCCCCCCCCCCCTCCTCCGAATATATAGGTGTATAGGAACACTCCTGAATATGAATGTTCAGGTGTATTCTCCAGCATTCAAATTTAGACAGATTGTGCCATTGTCTCTTACCTGTTCTTGCTCTTCTCTCTTGCAACTTTGTTATCCTCTCGCTGGCTTCTGGAAAGTTGACGTCCTGTTTTGAAAATGCAAAAATGTATTATAATGCAAACCCTGAATGATTAGGCTGTTTAGTTAAAACAAAACACTCCATAATGGGCAGCTAAAAGTACCCCATTGGACAGGCATATATAAGCAATATCTGAATATTTGTTGTCAATCAAATACAAACCTCTACCAGCCCCATCTCACTAATATTTAGTATTCTAGTGATTGCTGAGACCACCCATGTGACCACCACACAATCATGAGATTCTGCCCCCCAAAGCTGCTCTATTTTTTAAATACCCCCTGCAGCCATTTTCCTTAACCACAACCCCCGCCCCCACAGCCATTTTCCTTAACCCCTGCTGCAGCCATTTTCTTTACCTCCCACCCTGCATCCATCCCCCTTGCAGCTATTTTCCTTACCTCCACTCTGTAGCTATCCCCCCCGTCACATCAAAACTCCCCCAGTCACATATATCAGCCCCCCTCCTCTGCCCTCCTTCATACATATCAACCTCTCTCCCTCCCTATAGATTTTCATGGCAGCCCCCCCCTCCCACCCTATAGATTTGTATGACAGTCCCCCTCTCCCTCCCTATACATATGCATGACAGTCCCCCCTCTCCCTCCCTATAGATATGCAGGGTAGTCCCCCCCCCTCCCTATAGATATGCAGGGTAGTTCCCCCCCTCCCTATAGATATGCAGTGTAGTTCCCCCCCTCCCTATAGATATGCAGTGTAGTTCCCCCCCTCCCTATAGATATGCAGGGTAGTTCCCCACCCTTCCTATAGATATGCAGGGCAGTTCCCCCCCCTTCCTATAGATATGCAGGGCAGTTCCCCCTCCCTATAGATATGCAGGGCAGTTCCCCCCCCCCTCCCTATAGATATGCAGGGCAGTTCCCCCCTTCACTTACCTGTAGTTGTGCCAGCGTCGCTCCTCTCCTCAGATCAGCAGATAGGAAGTGAAGACGTCCTGCTTCCTGTCTGTTGCACAGCAACAGGCAGCCTGGCGATTGGCTGTGTGTTGCTAACCACTGACCACCAATGCTTTTGATCATCGAGCCCTCCACCCCCCTCCCCGCGGCGACACCCCCCCCCCACGCGCGGCGACCCCCCCTCCCCCACCCCGAAGAAAAAAGTGAATGAAAAAAAAATAAAAATGAAAAAAATAAATAAATACCCGCAGCGCCGCGCCCCCCGGGACCCAGCGCTCCAGGCTGCAGCCTGGTCAGCCTAGTGGTTGATCAGGCCCTGACAATACTACAAATATACAAGGTGGCATACTTTTGAAGAAACCACCATTGTTAGCAAAGAAAACGTCATGTGACGCTTATGCAGGGAGCCACCGTCGGTGGAGTTGTGAGACACAAACCAGGGCAATGTGTTCAATTGTTTACAATCTAAAATAGGAGGGACTAAAATCAAGTTCCGTAATGAATAGGATAGATTGACTATATCTGGATATTTGTGAATAAACCACAAAAGATCCATTTAAGATATCTGGGTTGCCCATTAATTGAGTTGTTTTTGACATTCTTAAGACTCCATGTTCCATTTTGAAAATTGAAAGTATTGATCTTGTACATGTTTCTTTATCACATGAACAATATTTCTCGCTGTATGTACTTAATATAAATTAGATGCTAATGTTTATATGTTTTTCTCTGTTGGTTTAGTGGCTAGCGCTTATGCCTCATTGCACTGGGGTCACAAGATCCTGAGATTCCTGAACATGGCCTATCTGTGTGGAGTTTGTATGTTCTCCCCGTGTTTGCGTGGGTTTACTCCATGTGCTGTAGTTTCCTCTCATACTCCAACACCATACTGGTGGGTTAATTTGCTGCTATCAAAATTGACCTTAGTATGTGTATGTGTGTGTTAGGGAATTTAGACTGTAAGCTCCAACAGTGCGGAGACTGATGTGTGTGAGTTCTCTGTACAGCGCTGCGGAATTAGTGACGCTGTATAAATAGCTGCTGCTGCTGATGATTATGATGATGATTAGTCCATATGCTGAGCACTACATCTTTCCCTTCAAATATACAAGGTGGACCTAAATTAATAACATAGCTTGGCTTACCCCCAACATATAGCAAAAAGATGCCTCACCACACCAAATACCTCCCTCTTGTTGACCATAAGAGTCATCAGGCTCAGATTATGCTGACTGGAAAACATTTCAAGACATCCATAGCTCTACATTAGAGCTCTATGAACGAGTTTTGTGAGTTGTGGGTGGACTTTCATTAACTTCAGACTGCACATCTATAGTTACTAAATACATTGTTCTGTATTTCTAACTACATGCTGCATTTATTAGCCATGTTAAATCTGCTTTGCATATACATGTGTGCATGGGCGTAACTAGCTAGATGCACCATGGGGCACTAGTGGGGGCGGAGGGGGTTTCCCGCTTACTGTGGAGAACATTCCTTCTTCTTTCACATCCTATTTGCCCCCTTAAATGTTGAAGCGCTGTTATGTCACCTTCATAATGTTTAAGGAGGTGTAAGAAAGCTCCAGAGTATGTTATGTTGTATCCACGCGTGGATGTTGCCACTATGGAGGGGACAATAAGTAAACTATTGGAGAGGTGGAGTGAAGGGTGGGGAGAGAGGGAATTGGGCAATCCAGAAGGGAGGAGAGAACTGAGCGGTAGTAAAGAATTGAAGAGCCATAACCATAAATTGTAGTGCCTTGGGCAAGTAAGACCATAGGCACCTGCTCAACGTTGTGCATTGCCTGTAGCCATCCTACTGCAGGGGCATGCCTAGCCCTTTATGAGCGCTGGACCGGAAGATTTGACTACTTGGTGCTGTTGCTGGTGTCTTAGCTCAGTTGCCGCTTTGCTGGATCCTGATTCTGCCCTTTTTGAAAAATAGATTATTATTCACCTCAAGGAAAGAACGTTATTCATATTATAAATAGGCATATCCCCCCCCCCACTACAAACCCAAACAATAATTTCTAGTCTTCACATTACATAAATAGCCCCAGTAGTAGATTAGTAGACCCATTACCACACCTTAAATTAGTAGGCATCATTAGATGGGGTCATTGTCTCCACCACCACAATCATCCAACAGTTCAATGAATAGCTCCCACCAATAAATAAATAGCCCTTACCCGCATTAAATTAATCGATCGCTCCCAGTCTCATCACATCATTAAATTTGCAACCTTCTGCATGTGACAGTATGCCCTCATAACCTTTCTCACACCGATGGGGGGAGACAAAGCGAGAAACTCACATTGACGGGAAGATAGAGGGGGACAGGGGAGGCAGAGGGAGAGACTCGAATACCAAGGAAGAGAGAGGATGGAGAGAGGGGAGACAGATTCACATACTGAGGGGGAAACAGAGACTCACATGCTAAGTCACAGACTGTGGGGAGACAGACTGAAGCTGAGGGGGAGGCAGAAGAAGAAAATCACATGTTGAAGAGGTGGATGGAGAAGGGAATGGAGAGAGAACTCACAGGCTGAGGGGTTGACAGTGTGGAGGGCGGTGGAGATAGAGGAACAATCTCAAATGCTGAGAGCATTACTTACCTACACAGATGGAGAACAGGTCTCGGCCTCGGCCTCCACCTCCAGTCTTCCAGTTACCCTACCTTGTGCCGTGGTTATCCTGATAAGCCTATACTATCATAGAGATAAGTCCTGGGGCCATCCGAGTACCGGCGAACGTATAAAGTTCTATGGGAAAGGCGGCTGCTATAGGTGAACACCTCTACCTCTGGTTCTAAAGGCTTATCAACAGCTGCGGTCCTAACACGGCACACTTGTAAGGGGAAGGGGGGTTGCAGGCACCATGTTTCCTTTCTAAGTCCTTTGTAAGTGTGTACTAAGCAAGAGCAGAGCGGGAACTCCTATCCCAAGGGAATGGATACCACCAACTATGCCTGGTGATATAAAGACATGGCTGACAAATCACAGAAACAGCAAAGGAAATGCAATTCAATTAGTAAAGGTTGCAGTAGGCTCTGCCATATACAATCCATTGCATTTAAGTAACTTGAAGATGGAAACCCTCTTTACAACAAAAAGAAAAATAGTTACATTCTGGTTCAAGATTTATAAGATTTTTATACTACCTATTTATCTCAAAGGAAATCCAGGAATCTATTTTTTATTTTTTGTGACTTTATTTAGCTGGTACACTTTAGTCTGTTGCTTAATTTTTTATGTGAGCTTTGATTTGTTTCTTCAATGCACTAAGTAAACTGACCCACCCAGCCACATTTCTAATTTATTGCAACAAAGACTTGTATTTCTCCTGACATCATAGTTTGCTGTGGATACGTAAATAATACTGCCAAACAATAAACAACGTTGCTTGGTTGTACAAGACTGTATTCAGTCATTCACTCTTTGGAAAATATGATATATCTATGGGTTTAGATAGAAATATTATCGAGCCATATCTTAATTCATTCTTCTAAAATAACATTCAGAAATTCTATCTTAACACAGAACTATTAGACATGACAGCTTTTCTATCTCTGTTCGGATATGTAATATGAGATGTGTGTTCAAAAAAGAAAAATGTTGTATTTCTTTATTATTAATAATTCAAAACCTAAGAGTGCAAATATATTGAATTGCTCTTTTAAAGTCAGTGTAACCTTTATTTTGGTGTCGAGAGCTTCAAGGCATTGCAATGTGATTAAATGACTAATTTTGTCAATTAATTCATTTTGGGATTAAAAAACTTTTTGGAGTTGCAGAGCGATAACAGGTTATGCAAGGACCTACATAGTGATATGCATCCAATGTGTATCTGTCATCAGGTAGTTGGAACAAGAGTGTTGTCTGCAATTATCTACAGAGATAAGTAATTAACCTGCTAATGATTTGTAACCAATCTATCTAGCATTAAACTACAGCCAACATGACTGGCTGAATAGTTTTAACAGGTGAGGTTTTGCTCTTGCAGATGGAGTATCTAAAGAAAAGACCTACATTGTTATTGGTATACTTAACTTACCTCTGTGCAGCTGTAAAAGATACAGGGGTATATTTACTGTAGCAAGAAATCAGATTTATTTGGCAAAAATCATGAGCTTCAAACAGGGCCTTTGTCAGTGGAAGCTTCCTATGCAAAGCATTTAAGAAGGACCACCACAATGACATGTACCACTGCAATCCTCATATTGCTATAGTACAGTATATTGACTGAAAAATGCTTTGTTTAAAATAATCTTAACCTCATTTTTATTTTATCTTTTTTTTTTTTTTACTATTTTTAAACATTGTATTTATTTATCTATTTATTGTGTTGAAAATGGAACTGGAAGCCCAAGTCAGTTCCACTGTGCATATGTAACCTGCAATGTCTGGTCACGCATGCGCAGATGCATGCAGGACTGACTGGCAAAGGGCTATAAGCCAGTGTTGCCACGGAACTGAGTATCACTCAACTGCCCCAGCAAAATTAAGTTGCGGCAATACATGATCTGTCCCAATAATAAGTGAGATAGAAACTCTTTGTTATCGCAGTATAATAGTAAATAGAGCCCACATTCCTCTATTATTATACATTGATTGGATGATGCGGAGGCTCAATGCTTCCAATGGACTTTACAGCTCCAAGCTATTATAATCTACTGTGTAATATCAAACTGTTATTATTACTAATGTATGTATCATTTACAATGACTTGTAAGTTATCAATAATTTTCTCAGACTTTCTACATTTATCTGTACAAGAGGTATACAACTTACTCTTCATAGTGGACATCAAGTAGCGTATGTGCATTGCAACAAATGGTGTGTTACACACATAAAACTGGTGCCCACAATGATATCATACGTAGTGAGTGACTGCAGCTTTACTCACATTTCAACTTGGATTTCCCCCGGACTTTAAAATTTGGCTTGAAATTCTGAAATGCATCTGACACTGGTTTCTTGGCCAAACACACAGATTTACCCTTCATCACCTCTACTTTACCCCATTTCTAAAGTGATCTAATCATACATATACGTGCCTTGGCATCGCTCCTGGCAGCTACGAAAATCTCTTCAGCAGACTAAGTAATGTTTTTTATTGACCTACTCTTGCAAGTGTAGTCAAAATAAGCATTTCTGATGGGCTTTAAAACCCATGGATTATTGTGAATTGGGCACAAGTTGTAAAAGAGTCGGATATTTCAAGATGAGTTCCCCCCTAAAAAGGAGATATGAATCACTAGTCACAAATCATATTGCTCTTTTGGAGAAAAAATCCACATGTCTGGCTGTTTTATTATTTAAAGACTCATTCTATCAGTGTTTAAGATATATGACAAGGTATCCTTCCTTTTCCAAACTTTACTTGTTATTGTTCTCTTTGCCCAACAACTATTAATATCCAAGGGTATAAGGTCTTAGCTAATGCCAGTTCTGTCGTTGTAACCCCTAGGGGCCAATCATTATAACCTTAAAAGCTGAATATACTGTACTATTATAAGTATGTTGTACTGTAAAGTTATACCAGAGTTAATGAGGACCTAAATACACAAATTGCAGTTAGATCCAAAAGCTCTAAGTACACTGTTTTAGCTGAAGCTGACTTACTAAAGCTTTTTTCAGTATCTAGTTTTATCTTAGCATTTGTAGTTTGTAGCATCCAGAGCTAGCAGTGTTGCCAATCATCTTTACACTTTGTTTACAATGCCTGAGACTGTTGTCCTCCATTTCCTTGTATATAATCTGTTCCTGCCTCCCATTGTCTGAAAACTAAGAACTGGGACAGTCTTTGCCATGGCCCTGGTGCAACCCAATATGTTTCTGCCCCCAGAACAGCCCATCTCTGCCCCCAATGTAACCCTGATATAGCAGGAGATCCTGGGTCAGCCAAGACATTTGGTGAGATCAGGATAATCTGGGACTACTTAGGATATTTTAGCTATTTTGAATTAAATTCACCAAAGTTTGCTGCGCTTCAAAACCTGGAGCCTATGATCTTATATCCACTAGAGTACATTTTGTGTGTACTAGCATATTTAACACTAGTGTAATGCATGTAAATGAGTCTGATGAGAAAACTCATCTCTTTCCATGCATTTGGGTGCGTTGTGGAAGAGGTGCCTGTTCAGAAATTTACTGCAAGTGAATTGCCCTCCTGAACAATAGTAACAACCGCATATCAAACACATTTGCATTTGAGATGCCTTTTCTTTTGCGCTGGAGATTTTTAATGCAAAAGAAACGTCAGTGGATATGAGGCCTAAGGCTGCTGTCTCAGTTTGACTCATTATAGTCCCAGCTCTACTGATGATGAATCAAAATGCCACTTAGAAATGTGAAAAGCAGTGTAACTGCAGAGGCCAGTCAGTATATTGTCTTCCAATCAGTCCTTTATAGGACAGTCATCTCTTTGAGTTAGGTGACATTTACTAAAGTGGTGATTGTTTTACTGATAAGAGTGTCATTGTTCAGTGACAATCCATCCAGTGCTACCTGCTGCCCTACAGGGCACAGAGAATAGAAGCACCCCCCCAACACCCCACCTCCTGATGACAAATGATTTGTACAGCTCATCACTGTCTAGAACTGCAGCAAGTCTGTAGCTGTTGCTGGCACCCGAACACTGGCTGTTTATCCAGGCTGTAGTCATAATAAATATGCCAAAGAGTATGCAAGACTATTCATACAAATATTTTTTAAATCACTTAAAGTGAGTGGTACGCCTGGCCATCTGTTGCTCTGGTTATGATCCATAACATATGTGTTTCCTTTTTCTCATTCATATCAAAGAATAAATGATTAAAATTTAGTTGAAAATGACTTGCGAGCTAGAGTGTTGTTTAGATTATAGGACATCATTAGATGTAAGAGCTATACATATCAGGGCTCAGGCTGCCTGTGGTGGGACAATACATTACCTTGTTATATCCACTTGTTTTGCTTTTCTGTTTCAAAAACCTCTTAAATCACTAGGCCACAAACATAGTACTATCCATTGTTAAGGAGATCTGTAGATATACTGTGTAACTTAGGCAACCCAAAAGCTTTTTATATAAGAGGTAACAAAACATATACATGCATTAAGTTAAAATGGCTATACTACCATGCTTGCCAACTTTCTATTACTCCCTTCCAAGAGATACTGGAGGGGAGGTGAATTCCAAGCGAGGACGGGTAGGGAGCACGATCACGTCATTGTGACGCCAAAATGACATGATTCCCGATGAATTAGTTTGATAAAGCTGATAATCTTCACATATTTATCAACCACTGAAATGGCACCATATCTCAGCAAGATTTGATTAATCAACTAATTAATTTGGTTCATAAATCATTTACAGCTTTTTTTAAAGTTTTTAACTGTATTTCTTTATTTTTACTTTTTTTATTTTAAAAAAACATCTTTTCAGCTTGTTTTTCTTTCTACATTTTTCCATATTGCACTCTTTCTTCCCCTGTCCTTCTTGGTTGTTCTGCCTTGTGATGCAGTGTTTTCGAGAACTATTCTTTATTTGGGTTGTTAATGCAATGTGAGTCCTTCACGTGGAAATAATTACTCTTCTTTAACAATTCTCTTCAACTTGGTATGTTTGGATTCAGTTTTTGACAAATAAATATTGTTATTCTCTCGTGATAAAAGGCAAAATAAATCTTTAAACTGCATTCCTGTGTAGGGTTAAAAAAATCACTCTGCCTACTGCCCCTCTCACCAAACCTTGGTGCAGCTCTCTTTCCTAAAGCTCCATCATTTGTCTCACAGTCATGTGGTGTTCCAGTTTGGAAAAGATAGATGGTAATCTCAGGGTTGCCATCAGAAATTAAAATTAATGAAACAGGTAGACCCGAATCCAAGATGGTGCCCGTCATCGGAGAGGACATCTGTGCTGAGATTCACGGCAGGGGAGGCCAGGTAAGTGGGCCAGACCCAGATCAGGAGCATGACACATGCCTTTTCCATACCCCTCATACCTCCTCATACGCCCATTAAATCCCCATCAGACTTCCCCACATGTCCTTTCCATGCCCATCAGACTTTCCCACATGCCATCCACTGAAACTCTGCATGTCCACTTAAATTTACCAAGTTCTCTACACAGTTAATGAGCTTGATTGCAGCGCTCCTTCCTCAGCAGCAGTAGATGAGGGTGATGTCACTGTCCTCTCCCCGTAAGCAGTGAGATGGGCCCCGCTTGTGTTCTCTCACGCAATGCTGTCACTTGGTGCTGCCCTCTTTTTTCCCTACACTCTGCGTGGCCAGTGTCAGAGCACCGAGCCTGCGCAGTGTCAGATGTGACTGCAACACGTTTGATGCGGACACAATAATCCTGATAGAGGGGGCCCGGATAATCAGTGGGCTGCCCATGGATCAGTCTGAGCGATTTACTGTTGTACCCCCCCCCCGTACCACCATGATGGAGGCCATGGGAACCCCACCCTTCCCTTATGAGTTATGCTCCAATCCCTGCTGCTTTTTACCTTAGCAGACAGAAGGTGGGGTCGGAATCCTTTGATTTTCAGTGGGAGCGTGGCACTTGGCAGTGACATTATAACCAAGCGCCATATTCCCAGTCCTTCACAGACATGGAGGAGTAGCAGCTGGCAGCTTCACAGGGAAGAAGCTGATGGCTGCTTTTCCTCCATGTCAGCAGCCGGCACTAAATGTTAGGCGACACTGTGGGATTAAAAACATATTACTTTTATTGTTTTAGAGGTCCCCTAACCATTGGCGCCTAGGAAACTACCTAGGTTTACCTAATATAAGTGTTGGTCTTGCTTTAACCACCAGTTTTAAGGCTGCACTTGGTTTATCAAGCACAGACTTTCTATGGTCAGGTTGCATACATTCACAGACTAGTGAATCCATATATCTTGAAGTGAGAACAGATCATGCATCTGGAACACTATGAAAGTTACATGTACAAGTGATACTTTACAGTTGCCTACAAAAGAGTGGAATATGCAAAAAAAATCACAAATGGAACATTTGCTGCATAGTAATAAGATTCACTATATAAATAAATGGTGATGATGATGATCTTTCACTCCTAAGTATTATCTACCTCTGGGCTACCATTGATATTTATAGGAATACATAGATAATATTTACATAATTCATCATAAAGAACACGGTTGATTGGAGGGTTTATAAAGCATTTCTAGTATTCCATTTCCAGTTTCCTATTTAGTCCTCCTACTAAGACAAGGGAATAAAATTGTCCTTTGAATGCAATGCTCAGCAGCATATTTTATCTGAGAATGTAATACACGATGACAAATAGTTTTCCTCTGAATTCCAGGAGTTTGCTGGGCTGGAATCCTCCAGCGTTGATGTAATCACTCAAAAATTATGCTCTGTGATGTAATCTCTGAATGGTTAATAAGCCTGTAATCGGTCGCTGTTCATAAAAAAAACCTGGCTTTCCTCCACTGGTGGAATTCAAATGAGTTTACCATTCGGAATTTGTGAAAACAAACATTGTTGCGAGGCTGTGTGTGGACAGCAGAGAGGGGAAGGAAATGCCAACTATGGACAGGGAGAAATTGCTATTCAACAACATTATCATAGTCATAAAAATAAAGCGTCTAATTTATGCCATATGCATAGTTACCCACTGTGGTGCTCTTGTGGATGTTGGTCAGCAGTGATTGCTCTACTTCCATCTTCTGATAGATCGTCACTGATTCCTGACAGACACCCCAACAAGCCCCAGTAATAGGACACATTTAATAGAATGTTCTCTATTAGCAGGATTGTATGATTTAGGAATGGACTTTGGAAGGGACAAAGGTGTAAATAATCACAGGGAATTAATGTAAACAACAATACTAAAGTTGACAAATAGGTTAATTAAAAAAAACAGTTCTGTATATACTACGATCTTCTTAGTTACGTGAAATCGGCACCAGGTCTACTGTGCTCTACTACACAAGATGTTGCAGAATACGTTTAATACTTATATTGATTATAAATTCGCAAATGAACGTACAGGAAATACATTTATTATAATGTTGTTAATGTCTACTGAGCATAAAATAAATTTTTGCAGTTATTCGTGATTGCAAACACATTTTATAGCATACAAGACTGTTACCACTACTGATCAGGACTTAGAATAGCCCTTTAGCTGTAGCAAGAGATATAGTTGAAACTACTTTAAATTGTCCATGGTAAAATGCCCCTTCCCCACCCCCTAACTCCCTGAAATCATAGACCATAGTAAGTGTCCTTTGTGTTTGACAATGCATCGGACAGGCTGCATTTACAGATGTATCTCCCGGCTCTGGGCATGAGTGATTTTGTGTACAATATGCTCAAACTTGCCAGATACGTGTCTTAATGAATCAGGCCCATAGTGCGGAAATTGAAGTGCTCCCACTTATTTATTTTAAGCTTTAATATTGTGATGGTAGTGCAGTGGACCAGCGGGCTCTTGTCATTAGGATGCTTGTCTCTTTAGAATGGACCTGGAAACTATTTAAAATTATTGGCAACTATGCACAGACAAAACTAGCAACAGCAACAAAATCACCTCTCTTAGCAGTAAGAGGTTATACATGCTCTATTAAATACCGTTTCACCTGTCCATACTTATAAAATAGCAGCATTAGATTTTATAAACATCTGCTCAATGTGGAGACTGTATATTGCTGGGCATTACCTCTTACCTTGAACTGGGCTTTCATTAGTAATACCTCCCAAGATTCTACATTTTGGAACCTCCAGAAAGGGTGGCGTGGTCACTTCACGCTGGATTCTTGTCTAGTGCTTCTGATGCTCTAGCCTGTCCCCAATCTTTCTCCCTATAAACCCATTACAATGCCGCATGCACCAATGGTAAGTGAACACTGCACCCACTTATATCTGTGAGTGAAACACACTTCCCAGCATTCACGGCTGATGGCCCAAAACACCTTCCTCTGACAGTTCACTGCAATAAAGACCTAAATTGGGACACTTTGGAAGTATGAAGATAACTCCATGTCCTACTGATCAGTGTACACAACAGCAGCATACCTCCCAACATTTCGGTAGGCAGTGAAGGGGACATGGCAATGTCACTATCGGGTCGTGACAACGGCACGATGGGGATATGGTCACATCCTGGGGGTGTGTCCATCGCTTTTGAAGCATTAGGCTGCCCTATTCTCTTCTCCCCTCCCATCCAAAACCCCTTCATTGTCGTGTGCTATTCACTATACTTTCCCACCGATCACTGCAAAGCTGTCCCAATTGGGATAGCGGGACTGGTCCCTCTTAATTGGGAAGGAACAGCTGTGACATCATCATGGATTTCTGTAAGTGCAAGAAGGTTCAAGTAGCTACTGGGAAGTGTAACATGAATCTAACAACATCTGGCATGTCAGGAGTTATAGACCCAGGTTACACTGAGTCTTTTAGGAGACTTGGACCTAAGACAGTGCATCCCTAACCCAACAAACAAAAATATGAAAAATACAATCTGTATGTTTGTTGATAAAAAGTACTGTGGACAACGTATTTTTTGCTATTACTTCTTTTTTTTTATAGCATGCAAGAAATATATTTTTCTCTCTTGTACACCCTGATAAAAGCATGTTGGTAGAGATTGCAGTAAGAAATAATTCATTGTTAATCAACACAGAGTAAAATGTCAAAATGTAGTCTAATCACAAAGATATAAAATCTTTCTGGTAATAAAAGGGATTAAAGACTAAGTAAAGTCACTTTGATCTTAACATTCCAATTTTGTACTTGGGGCAAGTGCTTGGTAACATTCGCAGCAGTCAGGACAAACATCCTAGCTCTAAGAACCGTGAGACAATCCCCAAGAATCGGGACTGTCCCTCCTAAATCAGTACAATTGAGAGGTATGCTTTGATATATTTATATTTTAAAGTCTGTGTAATATCTAAATAAATAATATAAGTGAAATAATTGTGGTTTACATTTTACTATATTCAGCATGTGATATATTCTTTCCTTTAGGGTAAGCATTTACAAAAAAACTTAGATGGAGAGTGTTTCTCTGCAAATCAATCACACAAAGCTTGTCTCTTAGGTAACATAAAGATAGATTTATCAAAGGGCAAAAGGTGCTATTGTTGGTGAAAACAGAATTTGCAATGCACCTTGGCAGTTTTTTACATTGTATATGATCTCGTGGTCGAGCTAACATCTCAGGAGGGTTCTGCTGAAACAATAAAAAAAATATAGCAAACATTTTTTATTGCAGTTTAATATCTAATAGAAGCAAATTTCTACTTCCTTCTAAATAATTTGTTGTTCCACAACAGTGTTACACCTATTGTCATACAATAGATTATTTTTCCGTAGTCACGGTTCTTGTGAATGTTGTATGAGGGTCAGTTTAGGGGTTAAACATTTTTAACCCCTAATTGTGGATTGTGGATTAATTTCCACAATTTTCTTGGATAACTGTGCAAATGTGTTCAAATTCACAGTTCAGCTGTGAAGACACGTTACACTAGAACATAGCCAGGAAAGCTTCAAATTTAGATAATTCTGGACACTAGTCAAGATTTCTCTACTAACATTCCAGTGGATCACTCTCCAGTGGAGGTACTATAGGTCAATTCAACTGTTCTCCACAATCTTATCTCCATCACCTGCAGAACAAGCCAGCTCTTTATCCTCTTTATATTTAGCAAACTAGGGCTATATCATTCCCATTAAAACATTGTTTATTTGTTATTACACACTCTACACATACAGTCGTCCATACTATGAATAGCGGCAGTCACAAACAGGGATGACTTGAAATTCTGAAAGTAGCCTCATGCAGACGGGTCCAAATAAACAGTAGACAGGGCCAACACAAAAGCAGGCTGGGTTAAAATAAATCTTCCCCATAAAAGATAATAATCACTAATCACCGTAGGCCTCACCAGGGTCTTAATCATCATCAACACTATATAGCGCCACACTCTGATTGGCCTGCTTCGCCAATGAAGGTTATTTATTGTCCAACCTGTGAATTAATAGACCAGTGGCACATTTCTAAAGTTTGTCCAAAATGTCAGAATCAGACAAGTTAATTTGTCCATCTCTAGCTTCAAACAAAGTAGATTAGAAATTAATTAATTTTAATTGCTTTTTTTACCATTAGTTGACGCTTTATGCTTTTATGTGTAGGACTAAATTTGTGCAAAGTACAAACGTCATATATAAGTAACTGAAAATCACACTACACTGGTAAAGATTGACTTTAAAAATAAATAGGATTATGCACAATTTGGATAATAGATCAGTTTTAAAGATGTCGGCCTCTAAAGGCTGAAATCATGGGGATTAGAGGATAAAGGATGATTTTAGTGGAAATCTACTCATTGGCATTAGGGAGATAAATGCGTCAAACCAGTGAGGTTTTTGGCAAATCATTTTCACTTGACATGAGATACAATCCGATAGCTGTCTCTCAGTCTATCAAAGTATTAGCTACCACAATCCAAACATTTAAAACTGAGTTTCTATTTCATTACCAGGGAGTGGACATAAGTGCTGAAGGCAATCATATTTCCTTCCCCCCTTTCTTTATTATGTATTACAGTATATCTTATTTAATCCTCTACCAAAGTACGTGATCGTTGAAGAAACAATGTAATGTATTATTTCTTTTTTTCAGCGAAAGTTGAAAGAGACACATTGATAAAATATAATATTTTAATATTTAAGAGGGAAATTAGTGAAATTGGCAAGTATATAAGTTAAAGATTCAATTTCACGGTAAAACAAAAGCTTGTATTTATTGAATGTAGTAACCTCTCTTGAGTGGCAGTAACAGGTGCTGTGGCATTGACTGCCATCTACAAGTGGCAATAACGACAGTGCCCTTTCAGGCTTTCCTCCACTACCTCCACCATGGGAGGCTAAAACACAGAGTGGTTTACATATACAGACAGTTACTTACCTGCCTGAGGTACCTGAATCATCTCATGTCATTGCCTCCCTTCATAGGCTTCATCATGCATGCCATGGAATGCACTCACTGAGGCCCAGTTACCCTCTTACTTTCTTCTTTTTTTCTTCCTCCTCTTTCATCTTCCTTCCTCCATCCTCCTCTTCCCCATCTATCCTCCTTCCTGATACTAAACTATAATACTTGATAAAGCTCATTATCACATGAGACTGAGCGTCAGTGTACTGAGTGCCAATTGGAGGACTGTGTGCTGCCACTTGTATTAAGGTTGCTGGTTGGGCCCTGGTAAGGGGCCAACCACCAGGAAGCAGCCCCTGATTGGGGTTGCTTCCTACAGTACCTGGCATAAAAGCTGATTGCTTGTTTTTTACTGTTAGCAGCCTGAAGAGGTTTTAAGAGGGGGAAGTGTTTAGTGTCATAGACGGCATGTGCCTGGTTGTAATATCCTTGCAATGCCAGATGTTGTTTACTACGGCAGAGATACTTAATATTTTTAGTTGGGTTCCCATCTGACATTGTTCTGGCATACTAATAAAGGTGGTTCATGATAGAATATACCTGGGTCCATCAAGGTACCCCATAATGAGACTCTGGGACCTAACTTACAGATAGTACATTTCGGTACTTTCTCTTGTGTAGCAAAAAAATTTTTTTTATTATTATTGCAGTACCGTTTTAGCCAGAAAAATCTATGTGATGTGAAATACTTTTGTGTCAAAAAAGACAAAAGTGTTATAGGAGTGATACCTTTATTGGCTAACCAAACAAAATATTATTATATTTGCTAGCTTTCAGAGCACAGAGGCCGCTTCATGAGGCAAGGCATAGGAATCACTGACAAAAAGGCACAACATTTAAGAGCTGTTACATCAAGAAATTTGTACAGGGGGGGGGGGGGTGGTGGATACATCATTAAGATAAGCTAAAGTAATAAAAAGGAGGTTTTCATTATGGATGGAAGAGTAAAAGTCCTACGAGTTCAGAGGTCTGCACTCTGCTGTGGGGTGTGAAGTGTGTCCATGGAGTGGGTCATGAATCCAGCTGTTAGATTGAGTCCTTTAGTCAATGTCTGGAGTGTTCTTATCAGCTTGAATTCTCATATTTTTCTCTCCCTGTCATTTTTTAAATGGACCTTTCAGTATTAGGACTTTTAAATCTGTCATACTGTGTCCTGGTCCGGAGAAGTGTTTACCCACGGGAGTGTCAAGAGTCTTCTTTATTGTGTGTCTGTGTAAATTCATCCTGGATTGCAGTTTCTGCTTGGTCTCTCCAATGTATATTCCCTCAGAGCACCTTGTACACTGTATCATGTACAGCACATTGGAGGATATACATGAGAATGTGTTAGTTATTTTATAGTCCCATTGTGTGTTGGGTATGTGGACTGTGTTTGTTGGTAGGACATGGGTGCAGGTTTTGCATTTTTTGTTTTTGCAAGGAAAGGTGACAGTCCCTGATGGTGATGGGAGGGCACTTCTAACGAGGAGATTTCTTAAGTTGGGAGGCTGTTTGTATGAAAGGAGAGGTACATCTGGGAATATTTCCTTCAGTCTATTGTCTTTCTGAAATATAGGTTGAAGGTCAGCAGTAATTTTCCCCAAGATGTTCATGTGGGGATTGTAAACAACCACTAGGTGCACCCTGCTGTTAGCCTCCTTCTGTTTGTAATCCAGGAGGATACTCCTTGGGATCCTTGTGGCTCTGTGGATCTGTTCATCTATAACTATTGGATGGTATCCTTGTTGTAGGAATGTATTTCTCAGTGATAGCAGGTGTTGTTTTCTGTTCTCACTGTCTGAACAAATCCAAATGCATCTCAGAGCTTGGCTGTAAATGATGGATCTCTTCATGTGTCCTGGGTGAAAGCTGTTCCATCTCAGATATGCTGGGCAGCCTGTAGGCTTATGATAGACTGATGTTTGTATGGTATTGTTTATACTGTATTGGGCATTGGTTCCCAAAATTTTGCACTTTGCAGCACCCTTAGAGTCTCCATAATTGTTTCAAGGCACCCCTCCAAAATAATTATCGAGCAGTCCCGTTTTATAAGCAGTCAAAAAAACGTAATAAGTATTTAGGTCAGGACAGAAATACTTATTTAGTTGTATGCAAAAATAATACATATAAATCCAAGGGAAAAGAATATTTTTATATATTTTTTTCCCAATTATATTTCTGTCAAAGAATAATTTACAGCTAACTCACACTGTGCCCTCCTTTATCCATACACTCTGTGCCCTCCTTCATCTCCACACACTTTGTGCCCTCCTTCATATCCACACACCCCGTGCCATTGCATCCACACACTCTATGCCCCCTTCATCCACACACAGGGCTGCCAAGAGGAATTCAGGGCCCCGGTACAACAAATTGATGGGGCCCCCCCTTATAGTTGAGTAAGCAAAAAAAATTTGCAGCAAAATTTTTCAGGGGTATGGTCACACAATTGGGGGCATGGCAATGCGCCATTGGGGCGTGGCTAGCACAACAAAATCACTAGGTCCTGAATTCACCGGAGCGTGACATTTGTCCAAGCACTCCTGACTTTCAGGACATCTAGCACCCTTGTGTAGTATAGGAAGAATGCAGTGTGTACAGAAAGAGTTTAGTCTTGGCCTGCGCCCACTGGGCTCACCAAACACTCACCAAAAATTGGCATTGTCCCTACTAGAATCACAACATTTCACACATTATGCTGCTCTGTCCTACCTGTTCTTCTCACTTTTACCACATGTGGCTGCTGGTTTCTTTAGTTGCGGCTTGCCTGGATCCTGGAATGTTGGAGAACCTATTTGGAAAACAAATTGGCTACATTTAGAAAATTACAGCCAGCCCCACCGTTAAATCAATAGCATCCATGATTAATAATTAGGCCTTCCTCCAGCCCCAATATTAAAATAGTATTCCCATTACCCCGCAAACAAAATAGCAGCCATTAATTAGCCACCAACTACCTCACACACACTACATTGCCAAAAGCTCCGTGCCATCACACACACATTACTGTGCCCCTTTATCATCACCACGCTATGCCCCCTTATGATCACACTGCACCCTCCATGCTGCCTTTGCCCCTTTCTTCATCCTCCTGTGCCATGCTGCCTTTGCCCCCTTCTTTCATCATCCCCCTGTGCCATGCTGCTTCTCCCTCTTTTCTTTAACCCCCTGTGCCATGCTGCTTGTCCCTCCTTTCTTTAACCCCCTGTGCCATGCTGCTTGTCCCTCGTTTTTTAACCCCTTTGTGCCCCCCTCGTTTTTTAACCCCTCTGAGCCCCCCCTCATTTTTTAACCCATCTGAGCCCCCCTCGTTTTTTAACCCATCTGAGCCCCCCTCGTTTTTTAACCCATCTGAGCCCCCCCTCATTTTTTAACCCATCTGAGCCCCCTCGTTTTTTAACCCCTCTGAGCACCCCTCGTTTTTTTAACCCCTCTGAGCCCCCCCTCATTTTTTAACCCATCTGAGCCCCCTCATTTTTTAACCGCTCTGAGCCCCCCTCGTTTGTTAACCCATCTGAGCCCCCCTCATTTTTTAACCCATCTGAGCCCCCCCTCATTTTTTAACCCATCTGAGCCCCCTCGTTTTTTAACCCCTCTGAGCACCCCTCGTTTTTTTAACCCCTCTGAGCCCCCCCTCATTTTTTAACCCATCTGAGCCCCCCTCATTTTTTAACCCATCTGAGCCCCCCTCGTTTTTTAAACCCTCTGAGCCCCTCGTTTTTTAACCCATCTGAGCCCCCCTCATTTTTTAACCCCTCTGTCCCCCACCCCCCGTTTTCCTCCCTTCACTTACCTTTTGTTCTCTCTTCTTTCTTGGTCTTCTCTGCTCCTCTGTGCTCCATTGCTCCAGACTGACTGAATGCTGGGTGTGACATGATGATGTCACACCCGGCATTCAGTCAGTCTGGAGCAATGGAGCAGAGAGGAGGAATGCCGGCGCCGCGATCACGTGAGTATGTTTTTTTTTTTATTTTAACTACCCTGCTCCCCCCACCAACGACCGAGATACTACTAAAAGTGGTCTATTTCCCCCATTCTAGCACCTAGAATCTCATAGATATTATTATGTGGTGATCAGCAGACAATAGTACCCTGCACTAGAGAAATAAGAAGTCCTGGAATAGCAGAGGAGGACACAGATCTACCCCATCCTGGCTTCAAAAAAGATCAGAGGCAGCCTTATGTGAAAGAGGGGAGTCACATTAGTTGTTAGTTATTGCTTGGTGAACATTATACATTTATGTTGTTTACACAATGTTGGTGAACAAGCCATTTTGTTTTTAAACAATATGGGAGTCATTTAGAGTCGGACACAAAGTCCATTTCAGGCGCATCCTGCACATTTCCACTGATGGGGCATGTACAGTAAGCAACAGTTCCCTGCAGTTCCGTCTGCTTCTCAGACGCAGTGTACACTTGTGACAGCTTATGTCTCAGTATGAGGGAAAGGGTGGAACTCAGTGTTATGTAGGCGTGACGATGAATAATTCAGATACTATGGACGTCTACCCACAAAAACTACCCCAGTCGGATCAAGACGCAGGCAGAACACAGGTCAAAACAAGACTGAAAAAGTGCAGCAGGAATTAGGTGGTGCAAGTAGTTAGCTAGCTGCAGGAACTGGTCGCAGCTTGGTAAAGTATTACGAGTGGGGTGCAACTGGGGTTGCATGCCACTCGTAATACCCTACCAAGCTGCGGCACACACCCACTCCTACTCTTTCATGTAAGTCTTAGACGCACATTGTGTCCGACTCTAAATGAGGCCCTATCTGTTCAATATGCATATTCAAGGGCTTAAAAAGAGTAACAACCAAAATGAAAAAAAAATGTATTGGTTGGCTTTCTTTGTGTTAAGATAAAATACTGAATTTTCCTTTCTGGGTTGTGGCTTTATTCCGATCCCGCAAAATCTCAGCCCTGCACTGCTATGTGCTATTGTTACTGCTTGCTGTTTCTAAGGGGAAGAAGTATTAGCAATGTCCCTGTGTTGTTATCTACCTAGTGTATGTGGGAAATTCACAGGGGAGGTATATCCACAAAACGTTTGCATGTCTCAAACAGGTTAGTAGCATATAGTAAAGCAACTGATACAAGTTGTAAGAGCTATGTCCAATTGATTGGATATTTGACATGTTGCATGGTTGGAGGATAAATGTAAAATTTAGGTTTTGATGGAGTTTACTATGTTAAGATAAACACAGAGTTTTATTTACCTAGGGTGTGGAGTTCCTCTGATACAGTGGGTCCCCCAAAGTCTCCAGCGATCTAACACAGCTCTGCACTGCGCTGGTAGAGATGACCAGCAGTGGTGTATTTAAACTACCATGGGTGGTGGTAAAACCATGGGCCTCACATTTTTGTGCATGATCACCCACTGAATTACTGCACCGTTATTTACTAACATTTTTTATGAGAAGGCAAAACAAGTGTAGCCCATTTATTCTGTCACAACTAGTCTCATATTTTTGCAATATTACAATTTCATTGGAGTGTACAGTAACCCCCAACCCACGTTTACTTTATTTCCATACAACTGTTTAATTAGGGAAGGTCTTGCTCTCTTAGGGGATCCAGGATACTTTTTAAAATCCCCTTAATGTTATCCGGCTATAGTCTGTTTCATTGATTATCCTCATCTTCAACACGGTTGTCTGATTGCTCTATGCCAGGCTAACTGCCTGTTTCAGAGGATCACTGAAACATTCAAGACTTTGGGGGGCCCACCAAATCAGAGAACACCACACTACAGGTAAGAAGCTCAGTATTTTATACACTGAACTCCACCCAAAACAAAGTTTTTCATTTTGGATGGAGTTCTGTGAGTCTGGTACATGGTTTACCGCTGCTATGGTACGGCGGGGAGTTCTCTACAATCAAGGTGCTATTACTGAAAACTAGAGATTGACTGCAACATTTTGCACCAATTTCGCTCATCTCTAGTTAAAATATAAAGAGACTGACAGCACGCTATATGATATAGCACACTTGTAATACTACTGAATAAATCCTCTTTGTGTCTTTTTGTCCTTAGAGCAGGTTTGAGTATAGGTTTTCAAGATTGCCCCCATTAGCACACAATCAGCTATTTAACCTGACTTTCATCATTGTTAACTTGCTGTGTGTACAGGTCCACCTGCACTTGGGGCCTCTCGGTAGCTTTTGAAGGTTTATCTAGAGAAGTTGAGCCACTTAGAAATTAACTTTTTGAGTAAAAAGTGTTGGCAACTTTCCCAAACCGTCTAACATGACCCATTTCATCCTGTACAAAATTGTATGTTACCGTTTGTAGTTAACTGGGTAGAATTAATGACTTGATTACAAAATAATATACCTCTAAGCTCAAAGAATTTGGCATAGGTTACTCTAGATAGAAAGAAAAGAGGAAAAGTATTACTATTGTATAAAAATGTAATGTTGGTGTGCTGCTTTGTAAATTACTAACAGAAAATATTACCTATATATTACCTATGTCTTTTCTTTCCTCTAGAAACTAGTTCTATTGGTAGTTAAAGTGCATTTAGAAGTAAAATAGAAATAGTTCTGACACACACAATATGTAACATTATATGTGTTCTTATTAGGTATCTGAATGCAACTGATGTTCTCTGTTCATTAGCCATTTAAAGCTCTGGATGTCTCCCTCCAATTCCCTATTAAGTGTACAGACAAACAGACCAAAATGCATCCCCTAAAGTTAAAGCCGTTTTCCAGACAGGGTCAGTTCTCATAAGCAGTGGTGAAACCATCACTGTATCGGGATGCAGTGGCTGTGGGTCCCAATGACAATGTGTGCAGTATGTTCTGGGCTTCCTGCTCCCACTATCATCTCTTATTAGCACAGATCATGCGCCGGCCCTTACGCATGCTCAGAATATCTGAGTGGAGTCCTCAGTTGGTTATACCACATCGCTGAACCCTGCTACAAAATGTTGCTATGGGTCTCAGTGTTGCAGTGTTCTGCCCCTGCTCGTAAGGTTATGCAAAACACCAATGCATACCTCCCAAGATTTATAAATGCAAAATTGGGACAAAATAAGATCCACCCAAGCCTTGCACTGATCCACCCCTGGGAGGTTTGCAAATCGGTACAGTCCCGCTGAAATCGGGACAGTTGGCAGGTATGCCAACGGGAGTTATACAATGAGAGGAGTTATAAGATTACCTAATTTTCAGCAATGCCTCAAATCTAGTTTAGAATGATCAGTTCCCACACACTGTGCAATGTCAATCAGTTTGGTTAAAAAGAAACCAGATTGGTCAACATCAACTGCTCATTTGTAGCCTGTTTTAAAAGTTTCTCTTCTCTTTTCGAGCCATGGATAGGAAAGCTGACGTCTGCTCTTCCAGTCACATATCTGTCAAAACAGGAATTAAGACACTTCCTAAAACCAACCTAAAAAAATGTTAATATCCAGATATTTGCTGAAAAGATAAAAAAAATCAAAATCATGTCTGCAGGATAAGTAGCTGTAAAATGTTCTAGTTGACATGGCCCATATAAAGTGTCTGTGCCAGGGGACTATACACTGTCTTTGGGAATCCTACTGTGCCTTTTAAAGGAAAATAACACAAAAGTGAAAATTAAAACACAAGCTGGGAATCTTTAGGAGCAGAACTCATTCTTATCTAATCATAATATTGTACATATGTTCTTTTCCAGTGCAGCTTTTCCCCTGCAGTGGTAGTGAAATCGCTTATTCTTTCAGACTTTTTTCCATTTTCTAAGTAAACATACACTTAACAAAAGAACAAAACATATTAAGCAGCTGAGAACATGCAGCTAGAAAGCAGAATTCTGGGTATTTTCTGTGCTTAGATATGTCCAGAGATAGTGGTGTAAGCACAACAATGGCTCTAAATAAATATGTTTTTAGGTGTGTATACTTGTGCCTAACGATAGTGTTAGTAGTTGCATTACCCTGTTTGTGCACAATATAATAAGGTAATGAAGTGTCATATACACAAGTAACTGTCTTTTAGTTATTAATAAATTTGATTTTTGCATTTACAATATAAATATAATTAAACACAAACAACTCCACATCTTTAAAAATGTAATTGCGATAACTAAACACTGGAATGACAGGTAAGGGGAGTCCATAGTTTTGTTTTGTTTTTAAAGTTTATTGTAGTTTTTTACAGATACAAAAATAAGCAATAAAATGTAAGATGAAATGTAAGGGAAAGGCGGAGGGGGGAACAAAAATGAATAAAGGGCAACAGGAGGAAGGGAAGAAGATACTAAGGTTGAG
The DNA here is from genome assembly GCF_038048845.1 of Mixophyes fleayi. Taxonomy (NCBI): domain Eukaryota; kingdom Metazoa; phylum Chordata; class Amphibia; order Anura; family Limnodynastidae; genus Mixophyes; species Mixophyes fleayi. The sequence continues at coordinate 61,089,506 of NC_134406.1, forward strand.
TTTGCTCTATGCTATGTTTTAAGCAAACAGTATTAATGAAACAAGTGCATCAACATAAGTGGTTCAAAATCACAGGTATCCAGAATCATAAAACATCCACTATATATCAGACAGCTGAGGAGTAGTGTGTAAGAGAAGGAAGGGGAGGACAGGAAGGGAAAGGAAGGGGAGGATGGATGTACAGATCGGTTCTATCGCACATATTCTACATGGTGGACCCTTAGCTATATAAGAGTATAAACTTAGCTACTCATGGGGAGGAAGAGCTTAAACAGCGGCCTCGTAATAAGAGAGACGGCGGTGCCAGATAGCCTGATCGGTCGTGGAGTATACTTGTGATAAAACTGGCATCAATAAGTTTGCCAAATTCCATTAATAACTGTGGGGAGAGCAGGGAGGTCAGGCTGTTTCCAGTAAGCAGCTATCACGCACTAGACAGCATTAAGAATGTGGCCAATCCGAGCTGTTGATGCATACTTGTCAATGTCCGGGATGGAACAGTGTAAAAGGGAGTAAGATGGACAGGTAGGAGATGTCAGGTTTGCAAGGTTGCGGATTAGGTCATGAATGTAACGCCAGAATCTTATGGCAGGTCCTCCAAATATGATTAAAAAAGCCATCTTGACCGCAATTTCTGCAACAAGATTTGGAAGAAACAGGATAGCTTGTGTGCAGGCGGGTGGGGACCAAGTACCATTTATAGAGTAGTTTATAAGCATTTTCTTTAGTACAAACACAAATAGAACGCTTGGAAATGTGTTCCCTAATTTTGGACTATTCAAGAGTCCATGTTTGGCATCCATATAAATAACAAAAAAACTTACACTTATTCTCCTTCTATAGTCAGCCTACTGACCCTAAACCAACATTGCTCTGTGACTGAATCATATAGCGCACTAAGCACTTTTATCCCACTGCAACTGGACCAATATACAGTCTGTAGAAATGAATCCCGTGTATCAGACTCCTATTTTCCTATAGATGGTAAGATTGCCCTCTTGACCCATTTACCATTTCTTTATTTATTACTGGATGCTGTCCAAATTTTAAAGCTTTGTGGAGCTTGCTGGTGCTATACAAACAAATGTTAATAAATTATAAATACACATATAGTTTCAAGGGGGTGGCGGAGGGTGGAAGGTTAGGGTTGCCAGTTCATTACTTTAATACGGGTCACATATACGGTACAGAGTAGCTGGATGATTGGGACCTGGGGAGATGATTACATCATATTTACATCTCACCATCTTACCTGGTCCCAATCAGCCGCCCCAAAACCTTTTTAAAAGTGACGAGTCAGCGTTGAGGTGAGTACTGACATCAACATTACTGTGTGCTCATTTACTGCTGAAATATTATTGAGCACCACTATTACTACTACTGACATATTATAGCGAACTTCTACTATTGCTTACTTAATATTTGCCACAGCTACTACTGCTGATTGCTTAGTAGCAGTGGTGCTTCCTAAGGAGTATTGCTTTTACAGCTCGCATATTACTGGTTACTGCTATTACTGTTTTTATAATGTTATTAATGGAAATTACTGTTAGTGATAGATGTGAGGCCCTAAAAATGGTTGGTTTACATCTGAAAGGGAAACAAGACCCCTGTGAGGGCTGCAAGAGGCCTGCGGACTACCTGTAGCCCATCACTGTTATACTGACATATTCAAAGTTCTATCAAACCTGTGCCCTTATACAGCTTTCTATTGCTTGCTTTAGATTCTATGAAGAACAATGCTATCTAAGTGTTAGTATATTATTTGAATGTGTTTTAAGTGTTTATTCTTTATTTGCTCAAAGCATTTTAATATGTCAAATCACACTTTTATATCTGAAATTTAAATTGAAAATACATAACAGACTTTATTTTCAACTGAAATAATAAATTGATCAAATAATGTAATTCATTTTGCAGGAATAATATTATATACGTTGTCATTTAATGTTTATTTAATAGATACGATTGAGAAAATGCTTAGTTATTTAGTTATTTTACCACCTCTATTTTTAGATATATGAAGAATAAGAGATGAATTTGGAGCAGGACCGGTCCTTTGTATGCAATGCTCCTGGCTGCTCACAGGTAAGTGCATATGACCATTATATTGAAAAATGTAGTGCTAGTATAAATTAAAAGGATATTTGTAACCACCATGGAATTCAGTGACATATGAAGTACCTTTATGCAAGTCGGGAAAACCAAAGGTTACTTACTAATTATACAGTAGGGCATTTTCTTCCTTTTAATACACAAGTTTTTCTAATGAATACTGAAATTATGACAGAACTCACCATTTATACACATATTATTTACAAGACCTGTACCACAGATTATTATCCCATGTGTTTGCACACCCTCGCCCTGGGCTTAAAGAAGGATAGCGGAGGCCTCTTCTGAGCATGCACACCCTCACTCTGGGCTCAAAGGAGGTAGTGGAGGCCTCTTCTGAGTATGCACACCCTCACTCTGGGCTCAAAGGAGGTAGTGGAGGCCTCTTCTGAGTATGCACACCCTCACTCTGGGCTCAAAGGAGTGTAGTGGAGGCCTCTTCTGAGTATGCACACCCTCACTCTGGGCTCAAAGGAGTGTAGTGGAGGCCTCTTCTGAGTATGCACACCCTCACTTTGACTCAAAGGAAGGTAGTGGAGGCCTCTTCTGAGTATGCACACCCTAATCCTGGGCTCAAAAGAGGGGAGCGGAAGCCTCTTCTGGACCGGAATGTGCATGCTCAGAAGAGGTACCAGCTTTACTCTTTTGAGAACAGAGCAAGGGGCCCGGGAGATTAGAGCAGCATATCTGGGCCCCTACCCAATTTTGCTATGGAGCCCCATGATACACTGTTCCACCCTTTGCTGCATCCCTGGCTGAATCCATTGCATGTAAGTATTGGGGCACAGTAACATTACTACAAAATAAAGCAGCACTGAATGCGTTATTAAATAAAATTGAATGGAAGCATTATCTTTTAGTGTGCATTGTGCTGTTCGGGAACTTGAGTGACTGCACCTGGCTATTGTTTTCCAATCAATAGTGACCTCACACAGCTGCCAAGTGTCTGCTTGGCCTTTTCTCCACATGATTTGTTGTGGTCATCAGGAGAAAGGATTAGCATTGCATAAACACTATTACAAACAATAATTTTAAGTAGATGTGGCAGATTGATGCTCAGGAGCTTGTTCTAAAAATGTCAATATATCTTATTTATTATTTCAGTGAGTCCATATTGTATGTAGAGTTTATCTGGAATAATGATTCATGCATAATTCTAACGTTATTTGCTGCTGGCAGATGCTGGAATGGCAGACATATACCTTAAAAGTAATCATTTTAGAAACGTGCAGAAACATATCTTTTTTTAACACAAATGTTGATGTTTTATCACTTTTTAATGTAACAAGTTAGATGTATGTAATTTATTTTATACAGCTGTGCACCTGGCACAAATCGTGTCTGATTTGCATGAGTCTCACATCACTACCCTGTGCTTTTGGAGGACCCTGTTACTTCCATGATCTTGCTCAGTTTGTTTCTTGCTTCCATTCTCTTTCATATGCAGTTCTGTCCTCACTAGCAACCACACAAGCTGATAGGTCACTGCCTTCCACAAGTTTACTACACTCAGTATCTAAAATACTTTGTGTTGTTGTGATCATTGTAATGATCTGATTGATCTATCCCCTTTCACTTCAGATCTGGTCGCACACATATGTATAGGAAATGAATGAATAAAATAGGTGTGTTGACCTTAGTCACATGCACCTAAAAACAGATGCCAACATGAACAGCATTAGCATAAATGCAATTATGTTACGCTGAAACATTCCTTTTTAATGGAGAACATACATGTTAAATGTATTCCTGCTGCATAAACAAGTGTACTCCAATCCCTAAGAGACTCTTTATTCAAAAATGATTGCCCGGCAATGCCAAGAAAGTATTTCAGTTCATAGGAGAACTCAACCATTGGAGTCTATATATGATACTGTATTTTCTTCCCACCCTTGTTGATAAATGCAATTATACAGAGGAATACTTTTTATACATAATAATATGTATATATACGTATCATTTAAAGTGAGTGTCCATCTTTTCTGTGATTGTATTTTTTTCTTTTATCCCCTCTCTTCACAATTATATACCTTTGGCGAGCCCCTCTCCTTGACTCCATGGGCCTGAGTCATCAAGGAGAGCAAAGCTTAAAAAAGGAGTAACATTTGCACCTGGGCAAAACCATGTTGTATTGGAGGGGGAGGTAAATTTAAAATGTGGGGACAGATTTATAGTTGGGGTAGGACCAGTGTCGGACTGGGGCGTGAAGGGCCCACCGGGGGAATGCAAGGATAGGGGCCCATGAAATAGTGTGTGCACCGACACGAAACCAGAAGCGGTGTGGTCAGCCTCCAGAGGAGTGGAAGGAAAGTAAAATAACTGCCCCAGTCACCTTACCTAACTGTTTAATTTCTCTTTCTGGCACAGTGTCAGGAGGCAAGGATCATCACTCAGGTGACTGGGGCAGTGATTCTTATTTACTTACAAAGCATTGCGAGTTGGAGGTAGGCGGTGGCAAACACAAGATTTCTACAGGGGGTTTCCATTCCATGCTACCAGAGCTGACATGACCTACCATCATTGGCTATCCAATCCCTTCCTATCCACTTCAAATACACCGGCAATGCTGCATGCACTACTGTTAGGTGCACGCAGCTCATCTTTCACAAGCAAAGTAGGGTGAAGCAGGACATATCTCCAAACTGTCAATTATTAGCCCCCAAACTACCGCAGCATTAAATTAGTAGGTACTATCATTACCCCCATTTAAATTAAATAGCTCCCACCAATAAATGAATATCCCATACTGTCTAAGGACTGGCCCTCACACTATATTAATAGGCAAAGCAGCTCTGCCATAGCACATAAAGAGTCCTCCTTCCCACCACACTTACCTTCTTCACTACCCACCCCCACGTTGGTTCTCTCAACCTATACACAGTCTGGGCGTATAATACAGTTCATCTACTGAGATTTATAGCAAGGATTCAGAACAAGGCAAATGATACTGAGCACTCCATATGTACATCACATGCACACAACAACTACATCTAACACACTGAAGAAGAAATATGGTACCGAGCTCGGCTGATATTAAAAATAGGAATATCACCCAGCGTCACAATCTTTCAGGGAGATTTATTTTTCACAACAATAGTCTTTATTAAAGGTTTTTCAGAAAGTAAAAGAAAGAGACGGGGACACAATCCCCAAAGGAGTGGGTGGGGTACAGGATTTTCAGTGAGATTTAAAAAAATGAGCCTGTTTCTTTAAGTTACTATGTTAGTGGCTCAAATACTACAGAGCGAATGACTAAAAGTCAAACCCTCAAATGTACTTTGATTTGCACTATTATAAGCACAAAATAAGCTATTTCACAATGTTATGAATTAAAAACAACACTATAGTATATATAACACTTTTAGACATGCACTAATTCACATGTGTCTATCTTAATACAAACATTGTATAGAAGTAGTGTCCTTGAAAATAGATAAATCACTCAAAAAATGGACACACATTTGACGGCGCACTGCAGAATGTAGGCCCTGGCGATTGTCAATCCCAAAATTTTTGCAATTACAGCCTTTTTGAGGGCAGCTAAAATATAATTTTTTCTGCTGTACTTCACAAAATGTAGCTTTATATAGGTAACATCATACTATATCCAAAGAGAGTTAATGCAGCTCAGTAAGTCAGCTGTAATCTCTAACCTGCTTCTATTGAACTATAACTTTGAACAGTACTATGCCTACAGAGCCCATCAGCACAGCCTCTGATTGCCTGTATGTAGCATTTATCATTCATTTGTGTCAGCTTAATTCGTCAGTATTAAAACACAATAGGGTATATTGCACTACAAAACAATTCTAGTTTTTTTTCCATCTAGTAAAGCACATATGTAATGGCACCCACCTGTCTCACTGCCCCTATACTACCAACAGTGACTTACAATTCAAGTCCCTTCCCCCCAGAACTCTCTAACCTCTGAATAAGTTTACTTTACCTGTCAGCGTCTTCTCTTCTATCTTCCCCTGCTCCTGTCAGCTGACACACATGTGACCTACTGATTCACACTGCCGCGCCGTCGCGGTTATTATTCATTCATTCATGTGCAGGGAGCAGTGCATAGTCTGCGTCCTGCCCTCCTAGGGTAGGTGAGGGACTCTCAGGCTGTGGGGCCCACCGGTGGTTTTTCCGGTACCCCGGTGGGCCAGTCCGACGCTGGGTAGGACATGTCCTGGATCAGCTTTAAATTTCGGTGTTATAACAAGCTAGCAAGTATTTGTGTGCTAGATGAAAAAACAGCCAGTATTTAACTTATGTGCAAAATAATAAATTAATTTGCACCCTTGTATTGTAATATGGTTTGTCCCAGAGAACATTTACTCCTTTTTTGCCTTAATGACTCAGGCCCCATCTGTTTATTCTATGGCACATGGACCTGGTACTGATATAAAGCTGGGACCAGGAACAGGAGAATCCTGATACGGCTGCTGCAAATAAAAGCTGACTTCTGATTAGTGGAGTGGAGGACAGGGTTTGAACTGGGCAGTATGAATATGTATTCATTGGTTGTGAACTGAAAAATGTGAATAGCTTTTAGCTGTAAGGTATTAACTAAGAAGTGGGACATCAGGTTTGATCTAATTTATTCATGCTACTTGGTTCAAAATGCTGATGTTGTTGTGATGAGGCAAGTGATGGTGGCTAGGTGTAGATCAAAGATTGTAGACACCAAGCTCCTTGCATATTCAAAGTCTATAGGAAAAACTTTATGTTAGATACACTCTGCTGGAGAGTGTATATAAGTGATGGTTTGATATATTATAGGGTTTATATTTGCTAAGTGGACACTCAGGAGCCACAAAAGAGGATGTTTTCTTAACTTGCACCTGTCATGTACATACAGTAGAGATCAGTTCCAAAGTATAAGTACTCTGGTTTTTCACATTATCTCCTAAAATAATCTCAGTTTAACCTTATTTATGGCCAAAATAAAAGATGAGGGAAAGGGGAAATCAGAAATTATTTTCTTTCATGTGTCAACGTGGTATGTGCGTGAAGCTTTTTATAACATTACTCAGAGAACGTCTAGAAATGCCAACGGCTGGTGAAGATGGGTCTTGTGCTGTACTTTGGGACCTGTTTGACAGAGAAACACATTTGCAAGCACATTCCAAATAATGTACTATAATTCACACACAACACTGCTACCTGTGATAAAACAGGCCATATGCAAGGACTTTTTTTTACAAAATTAAACAAATAGATGATTATTGCTGTGGCTGGTTGAGAATTTAAAGAGCTTGATTTTTTAAACCGCTTGGGCTGGTTTCCAATATAACAAGGAGACCAGTGTGAGGTTCGCTGCCGTAGTGACGACCAGCCCCAGGCTGGCAGTGCAGGGTTGGTGCCTTTTTATGATTGGGTGCAGAGAACAACTAACTATGGGGGCCGGGTTAATAAACATTATTGAAACCCAGTGATCCCAGTGATAGGAGTCCATTATAGTTTTTTTATTTTAATCAATGCACTATGCATGGGACAGTATTTG